>NW_024058119.1:0-600000 GCF_016432855.1 Salvelinus namaycush
CAGAGCGACTTACAAATTGGTGCATTCACCTTATGACATCCAGTGGAACAGCCACTTTACAACAGTGCATCTAAATCTTTTAAGGGGGGGGGGGGGGGGGGGGGGGGGGGTCAGAAGGATTACTTTATCCTATCCTAGGTATTCCTTAAAGAGGTGATAATACATCAATACAATCAATTTAGCATCAAGTTATGCAAAAACAAAGTGTTGGAGAAGAAAATAAAAGTGCAATATGTGCTATGTAAGAAAGCTAACGTTTCAGTTCCTTGCTCAGAACATGAGAACATATGAAAGCTGGTAGTTCCTTTTAACGTGAGTCTTCAATATTCCCAGGTAAGAAGTTTTAGGTTGTAGTTATTATAGGAATTATAGGACTATTTCCCTCTATACCATTTGTATTTCATTAACCTTTGACTATTGGATGTTCTTATAGGCACTTTAGTATTGCAAGTGTAACAGTATAGCTTCCGTCCCTCTCCTCGCTCCTCCCTGGACTCGAACCAGCAACACAACGACAACAGCCACCATCGAAGCAGCGCTACCCATGCAGAGCAAGGGGAACAACTACTAGAAGGCTCAGAGCGAGTGACGTTTGAAACGCTATTAGCGCTAACTAGCTAGCCATTTCACTTCGGTTACACCAGCCTCATCTCGGCAGTTGATAGGCTTGAAGTTATAAACAGCGCAATTTTTTATTTTTATTTCTTTATTTCACCTTTATTTAACCAGGTAGGCAAATTGAGAACACGTTCTCATTTACAATTGCGACCTGGCCAAGATAAAGCAAAGCAGTTCGACACATACAACAACACATAGTTACACATGGAGTATAACAAACATACAGTCAATAATACAGTGAAAAATAAGTCTATATACAATGTGAGCAAGTGAGGTGAGATAAGGGAGGTGAAGGCAAATAAAATATATTAATAAATAAAAATATAAAAAAGGCCATGGTGGCGAAGTAAATACAATATAGCAAGTAAAAAAAAACTGGAATGGTTGGTTTGCAGTGGAAGAAGGTGCAAAGTAGAGATAGAAATAATGGGGTGCAAAGGAGCAAAATAAATAAATACAGTAGGTAAAGAGGTAGTTGTTTAGGCTAAATTATAGATGGGCTATGTACAGGTGCAGTAATCTATGAGCTGCTCTGACAGCTGGTGCTTAAAGCTAGTGAGGGAGAAAAGTGTTTCCAGTTTCAGAGATTTTTGTAGTTCGTTCCAGTCATTGGCAGCAGAGAACTGGAAGGAGAGGCGGCCAAAGGAAGAATTGGTTTTGGGGGTGACCAGAGAGATATACCTGCTGGAGCGCGTGCTACAGGTAGGTGCTGCTATGGTGACCAGCGAGCTGAGATAAGGGGGGACTTTACCTAGCAGGGTTTTGTAGATGACCTGGAGCCAGTGGGTTTGGCGACGAGTGTGAAGCGAGGGCCAGCCAACGAGAGCGTACAGGTCGCAGTGGTGGGTAGTATATGGGGCTTTGGTGACAAAACGGATGGCACTGTGATAGACTGCATCCAATTTATTGAGTAGGGTTTTGGAGGCTATTTTGTAAATGACATCACCGAAGTCGAGGATTGGTAGGATGGTCAATTTTACAAGGGTATGTTTGGCAGCATGAGTGAAGGATGCTTTGTTGCGGAATAGGAAGCCGATTCTAGATTTAACTTTGGATTGGAGATGCTTGATGTGAGTCTGGAAGGAGAGTTTACAGTCTAACCAGACACCTAGGTATTTGTAGTTGTCCACATATTCTAAGTCAGAGCCGTCCAGAGTAGTGATGTTGGACAGGCGGGCAGGTGCAGGCAGCGATCGGTTGAAGAGCATGCATTTAGTTTTACTTGTATTTAAGAGCAATTGGAGGCCACGGAAGGAGAGTTGTATGGCATTGAAGCTCGCCTGGAGGGTTGTTAACACAGTGTCAAAAGAAGGGCCAGAAGTATACAGAATAGTGTCGTATGCGTAGAGGTGGATCAGAGACTCACCAGCAGCAAGAGCTACATCATTGATGTATACAGAGAAGAGAGTCAGTCCAAGAATTGAACCCTGTGGCACCCCCATAGAGACTGCCAGAGGTCCGGACAACAGACCCTCCGATTTGACACACTGAACTCGATCAGAGAAGTAGTTGGTGAACCAGGCGAGGCAATCATTAGAGAAGCCAAGGCTGTCGAGTCTGCCGATGAGGATGTGGTGATTGACAGAGTCAAAAGCCTTGGCCAGGTCAATGAATATGGCTGCACAGTACTGTTTCCTATCGATAGCGGTTAAGATATCGTTTATGACCTTGAGCGTGGCTGAGGTGCACCCATGACCAGCCTCTGAAACCAGATTGCATAGCGGAGAAGGTATGTGGGGATTCGAGATGGTCGGTAATCTGTTTGTTGACTTGGCTTTCGAAGACCTTAGAAAGGCAGGGTAGGATAGATATAGGTCTGTAGCTGTTTGGGTCAAGAGTGTCCCCCCCCTTTGAAGAGGGGGATAACCGCAGCTGCTTTCCAATCTTTGGGAATCTCAGACGACACGAAAGAGAGATTGAAAAGGCTGGTAATAGGGGTGGCAACAATTTCAGCAGATAGTTTTAGAAAGAAAGGGTCCAGATTATCTAGCCCGGCTGATTTGTAAGGGTCCAGATTTTGCAGCTCTTTCAAAACATCAGCTGACTGTATTTGGAAGAAAAGAGAAATGGGGAAGGCGTGGGCGAGTAGCAGAGGGGAGGGCAGTGCTGTTGACCGGGGTAGGGGTAGCCAGGTGGAAAGCATGGCCAGGCGTAGAAAAATGCTTGTTGAAATTCTCAATTATAGTGGATTTGTCGGTGGTGACAGTGTTTCCTATCTTCAGTGCAGTTGGAAGCTGGGTGGAGGTGTTCTTATTCTCCATGGACTTTACAGTGTCCCAGAACTTTTTTGAGTTTGTGTTGCAGGAAGCAAATTTCTGCTTGAAAAAGCTAGCCTTGGCTTTTCTAACTGCCTGTGTATACTGGTTTCTAGCTTCCCTGAAAAGTTGCATATCACGGGGGCTGTTCGATGCTAATGCAGAACGCCATAGGATGTTTTTCTGTGGTTAAGGGCAGTCAGGTCAGGAGAGAACCAAGGGCTATATCTGTTACCTGGTTCTAAATTTCTTGAATGGGGCATGCTTATTCAAGATGGTGAGGAAGGCATTTTAAAAAAATATCCAGGCATCCTCTACTGACGGGATGAGATCAATATCCTTCCAGGATACCTCGGCCAGGTCGATTAGAAAGGCCTGCTCGCTGAAGTGTTTCAGGGAGCGTTTGACAGTGATGAGTGGAGGTCGTTTGATCGCTGACCCATTACGGATACAGGCAATGAGGCAGTGATCGCTGAGATCTTGGTTGAAAACAGCAGAGGTGTATTTGGAGGGCAAGTTGGTTAGGATGATGTCTATGAGGGTACCCGTGTTTACGGAATTGGGGTGGTACCTGGTAGGTTCATTGATAATTTGTGTGAGATTGAGGGCATCAAGCTTAGATTGTAGGATGGCTGGGGTGTTAAGCATGTTCCAATTTAGGTCGCCTAGCAGCACAAGCTCTGAAGATAGATGGGGGGCAATCAGTTCACATATGGTGTCCAGAGCACAGCTGGGGGCAGAGGGTGGTCTATAGCAGGCGGCAACAGTGAGAGACTTGTTTTTAGAGAGGTGGATTTTTAAAAGTAGAAGTTCAAATTGTTTGGGAACAGACCTGGATAGTAAAACAGAACTCTGCAGGCAATCCTTGCAGTAGATTGCAACACCGCCCCCTTTGGCCGTTCTATCTTGTCTGAAAATCTTGTAGTTAGGGATGAAAATGTCAGAATTTTTGGTGGTCTTCCTAAGCCAGGATTCAAACACGGCTAAAACATCTGGGTTGGCAGAGTGTGCTAAAGCAGTGAACAAAACAAACTTAGGGAGGAGGCTTCTAATGTTAACATGCATGAAACCAAGGCTATTACGGTTACAGAAGTCATCAAAAGAGAGCGCCTGGGGAATAGGAGTGGAGCTAGGTACTGCAGGGCCTGGATTCACCTCTACATCACCAGAGGAACAGAGGAGGAGTAGGATAAGGGTACGGCTAAAAGCTATGAGAATTGGTCGTCTAGAACGTCTAGAACAGAGAGTAAAAGGAAGTTTCTGGGGGCGATAAAATAGCTTCAAGGAATAATGTACAGACAAAGGTATGGTAGGATGTGAATACAGTGGAGGTAAACCTAGGTAATGAGTGATGATGAGAGAGATATTGTCTCTAGAAGCATCATTGAAACCAGGTGATGTCATCGCATATGTGGGTGGTGGAACTGAAAGGTTGGATATCTAGTGAGCAGGGCTAGAGGCTCTACAGTGAAATAAGCCAATAAACACTAACCAGAACAGCAATGGACAAGGCATATTTACATTAAGGAGAGGCATGCTTAATCGAGTGATCATAAGGGTCCAGTGAGTAGAGGTTGGTTGGGGTCACGGCGATCCAGACAGCTGGCCGGGTAGCTGGCTATCCGTAGCAAGATAACATAGGATGGAGGTCTGTTTTTTTTTTTTTTTTTTTTTTTTGTCACCTCGTTCGTTTCCGTCGGTAGATTAGTGGGGTTCCGTGTGGTAGAGGGGATCGATCCAATTGGCAAAATAGATAGTGACCCAAGAAAAAAAAAGAAAAAAATTGTCCGGTATACTTATTCAGATAGCAGCCGATAAGACAGCTAATAATTAGCAGATGGGTATTAAGAAACGTCGCAGTGGAAAAGCCTGTTGAAACCACCTCGGACAATTACGTCGGCAGACCAGTCGTGATGGATCGGCGGGGCTCCGTGTCGGCAATAAGGGTCCAGTCCAATTGGCAAAAGAGGTATTGTAGCCCAAGAATTCGCTGGTAGACCTCTTCGGCTAGCCGGCAGATGGGCCTAGCTCGAGGCTAGCTCAAGGCTAACTGGTGCTTGTTTCGGGACAGAGGTGTTAGCCAGTAGTAGCCACTCGGTTGCAGCTAGCTAGCTACGATGATCCGGTGTAATTGTCCAGAGCTTGCGTCAGGAATCCGGTGATGTGGTAGAGAAAAAGCAGTCCTATATGCTCTGGGTTGATATCGCGCCTGCAGACTGGCAGGTATTGGCCCGAGCTAAGGGTGAAGACCGCAGCAGTGGCTAACTGACTACTAGCTAGTAGCTAGTTATCTGGCTAGCTTCTGATTGGGGTTACGGTTCTAAAGTATAAAAATAGCAGATCCGTACCACATTGGGTGAGGCGGGTTGCGGGAATGTATATTCAGTTCCTAGATGGAAAGTGAAATTAAAATATATACGAAATGTATACGAAAAATACGAGGACTATTTACGCGGGACAAGACGGGACAAGACAAACACACGTCCGACTGCTACGCCATCTTGGAGCAATGCTTGACGTACAACGAAGAGCTGCTGGCAAAACGCACGAAAGTGCTTTTTGAATGAATGTTTATGCGCCTGCTTCTGCCTACCACCGTTCAGTCAGAAACTTAGATACTTGTATGCTTGTATGCTCAGTCAGATTATATGCAACGCAGGACACGCTAGATAATACCTAGTAATATCATCAACCATGTGTAGTTAACTAGTGGTTATGATTGATTGTTTTTTTATAAGATAAGTTTAATGCTAGCTAGCAACTTACCTTGGCTTACTGCATTTGTGTAACAGGCAGTCTCCTTGTGGAGTGGAACGAGAGAGAGGCAGGTCGTTGTTGCGTTGGACTAGTTAACTGTAAGGTTGCAAGATTGGGATCCCCCGGGCTGACAAGGTGGAAATCTGTCGTTCTGCCCCTGAACAAGGCAGTTAACTCACCATTCCTAGGCCGTCATTGAAAATAAGAATGTGTTCTTAACTGACTTGCCTAGTTAATTAAAGGTATACATTTTTAGGTATTAAATTAAAGAAGAAAAAAATTATTATAATAATTCGGCGCTCAAAAATACCGATTTCCGATTATGAAAACTTGAAATTGGCCCTAATTTAATTGGCCATTCCGCTTAATCGGTCGACTTCTAGCTCAGACTGTCCGCAATTGAATGAGAGAGGCTGGACTAAGGGCTTGTAGGCCTGTTGAAAGGCAGGTCCTCACCAGACATCACCGGCAACAACGTCGCCTCTGGGCACAAACCCACCGTCACTGGACCAGACAGGACTGGCAAAAAGTGCTTTTCACTGACAAGTCGCGGTTTTGTCTCCAGGGGTGATGGTCGGATTCGCGTTTATCGTCGAAGGAATGAGCGTTACACCGGGGCCTGCACTTTGGATCGGGATCGATTTGTAGGTGGAGGGGCCGTCATGGTCTGGGGCGGTGTGTCACAGCATCATCAGACTGAGCTTGTTGTCATTGCAGGCAATCTCAACGCTGTGCGTTACAGGGAAGACATCCTCCTCCCTCATGTGGTACCCTTCCTGCAGGCTCATCCTGACATGACCCTCCAGCATGACAATGCCACCAGCCATACTGCTCCTTCTGTGCATGATTTCCTGCAAGACAGGAATGTTAGTGTTCTGCCATGGCCAGCGAAGAGCCCGGATCTCAATCCCATTGCGCACGTCTGGGACCTGTTGGATCGGAGGGTGAGAGCTAGGGCCATTCCCCCCAGAAATGTCCGGGAACTTGCAGGTGCCTTGGTGGAAGAGTGGGGTAACATCTCACAGCAAGTACTGTCAAATCTGGTGCAGTCCATGAGGAGGAGATGCACTGCAGTACTTAACCTGTTTGGGATAAGGGGGCAGTATTTTCACGTTCGGATGAAAAGCGTGCCCAGAGTAAACTTCCTGCTACTCAGGCCCAGAAGCCAATATATGCATATTATTAGTAGTATTGGATAGAAAACACTCTGAAGTTTCTAAAACTGTTTGAATTATGTCTGTGAGTATAACAGAACTCAAAAGGCAGGCGAAAACATGAGAAAAATCCAACCAGGAAGTGGGAAATCTGAGGTTTGTAGTTTTCAACTCATTGCCTATCGAATGTACAGTGTCTATGGGGTCATATTGCACTTCCTAAGGCTTCCACTAGATGTCAACAGTCTTAGAACATTGTTTGAGGCTTCTACTGTGAAGGAGGGGGGAATGAGAGCTGTTTCAACCAGAGGTCTGCCAGAGTGGCATGAGCTGATCACGCGCCTACACGTGAGAGCGACCTGCGTCCCATTGCAATTCTAAAGGCAAAGGAATTCTCTGGTTGGAACATTATTGAAGATTTATGTTAAAAACATCCTAAATATTGATTCTATACATCGTTTGACATGTTTCTACGAACTGTAATATACATTTTTGAACTTTTCATCGGAACGTTCGCCTGGACTTGCCCGCGCCTCGTAAGTTTGGATTTTTTTACCAAACGCGCTAACAAAAGGAGGTATTTGGACATAAATGTTGGACTTTATCGAACAAAACAAACATTTATTGTTGAACTAGGATTCCTGGGAGTGCATTCTGATGAAGATCATCAAAGCGAATATTTAAAACGCTATTTCTGACTCAACAACATGGCGGGTATCTGCATGGCTTGTGTCTGAGCGCCGTAGTCGGATTATTGCATGGTTTGCTTTCTCCGCAAAGCTTTTTTTAAATCTGACACAGCGGTTGCATTAAGGAGAGGTATATCTATAATTCCATGTGTATATCTTGTATTATCATCTATTTATGATGAGTATTTCTGTTGAAACGATGTGGCTATGCAAAGTCACTTGATGTTTTTGCAACTAGTGAATCTAGTCACCTCAATGTAAACTCAGATTTTTTTATATAAATATGAATTTAATCAAACAAAACATGGATGTATTGTGTAACATGAAGTCCTATGAGTGTCATCTGATGAAAATAATCGAAGGTTAGTGATTCATTTTATCTGTATTCAGGTTTTTGTGAAGCTATCTTTAGCTGGGAAAAATGGCTGTGATTATTGTGGTTTTGTGGTGACCTAACATAATCGTTTGTAGTGCTTTCGCTAAAAAGCCTATTTGAAATCGGACACTTTGGTGGGATTAACAACAAGATTACCTTTAAAATGATATAAGACACATGAATGTCTGAGGAATTTTAATTATGAGATTTCAGTTTTTTTTATTTGGCGCCCTGCACTTTCACTGGCTGTTGTCATATCATCCCGTTACCGGGATTGCAGCCATAAGAAGTTTTAAGACTCCATCATGTTTCATCATTAGATGCTAAAGTCCTCCTTTAAGACCCTATCATGTTTAGAATGTGTCTGGAAGCGCTACTCTATCTATCCTACTCTCATCCATTCGCTTTTAATAATATTTAATAATAATAATAATGTTATCATACGTAATAACTAACTTTAATAACTAGGGTTAATACCTGCCTGGCGCCCCAACAAAATCTTTATCTTTACCCCCCTCTAACAATACCGCTATAGAATTAGCATAGTAGGCCATGTAACTTAAGGTCATCTGAAATATTTAGGACTAAATAACTATTCCTTGCCACCCATTCTGAAACTCACTGCAGCTCTTTGTTAAGTGTTGCTGTCATTTCAGTCGCTGTAGTAGCTGACGTGTACAGTGTTGAGTCATCCGCATACATAGACACACTGGCTTTACTCAAATGTCGTTGGCATGTTGTTGGTAAAGATTGAAACAAGCAGGTGCCAAACAGCTGCCCTGGGGAATTCCTGATTCTACCTTGATTTTGTTTTACAGGCTTCCATTAAAGAACACTCTCTGTGTTCTGTTAGACAGGTAGCTCTGGGGCGGCAGGTAGCCTAGTGGTTAGAGCGTTAGGCCAGTAACCAAAAGATTGCTGGATCGAATTCCCGAGCTGACAAGGTAAAACTCTGTCGTTCTGTCCCTGAACAAGACAGTTAACCCACTGTTCCTAGGCCGTCATTGAAAATAAGAATTTGTTCTTAACCAACTTGCCTAGTTAAATAAAGGTTACATTTTTTTTTTAAGCTCTTTATCCACAATATAGCAGGGGGTGTAAAGCCATTCGTTTTTTTCAGCAGCAGACTACGATCGATACTGTCAAAAGTCGCAATGAAGTCTAACAAAACAGCCCCAACAATATTTCTATCGTCATCAACTTCTCTCAGCCAATCAGTCATTTGTAAGTGCTATGCTTATTGAATGTCCTTCCCTATAAGCTGAAAGTCTCAATTTGTTAACTGTAAAATAGCATTGTATCTGGCCAATCTATTTTTTCCAAAAAATGTAAGGGTTGGTAATACGCTGATTGGTCGGCTATTTAAGCCAGTAAAGGGAGCTTTACTATTCTTGGTTAGTGGAATGACTTTAGCTTCCCTCCAGGCCTGAGGGCACACACTTTCTAGTAGGCTTACATTAAAGACAAGGCAAATACAGTATATCACGAAAGTGAGTACGCCCCTCACATTTTTGTAAATATTTGGGTATATCTTTTCATTTGACAACACTGAAGAAATGACACTTTGCTACAATGTAAAGTAGTGAGTGTACAGCTTGTATAACAGTGTAAATTTGCTGTCCCCTCAAAATAACTCAACACACAGCCATTAATGTCTAAACCGCTGGCAACAAAAGTGAGTACACCCCTAAGTGAAAATGTCCAAATTGGGCCCAATTAGCCATTTTCCCTCCCCGGTGTCATGTGACTCTTTAGTGTTACAAGGTCTCAGGTGTGAATGGGGAGCAGGTGTGTTAAATTTGGTGTCATCGCTCTCACACTCCCTCATACTGACTGGTCACTGGAAGTTCAACATGGCACCTCATGGCAAAGAAATCTCTGAGGATCTGAAAAAAATATTTGTTGATCTACATAAAGATGGCCTGGGCTATAAGAAGATTGCCAAGACCCTGAAACTGAGCTGCAGCACGGTGGCCAAGACCATACAGAGGTTTAACTGGACAGGTTCCACTCAGAACAGGCCTCGCCATGGTCGACCAAAGAAGTTGAGTGCACGTGCTTGGCGTCATATCCAGAGGTTGTCTTTGGGAAATAGACGTATGAGTGCTGCCAGCATTGCTGCAGAGGTTGAAGGGGTGGGGGGTCAGCCTGTCAGTGCTCAGACCATACGCCGTACACTGCATCAAATTGGTCTGCATGGCTGTGGTCCCAGAAGGAAGCCTCTTCTAAAGATGATGCACAAGAAAGCCCGCAAACAGTTTGCTGAAGACAAGCAGACTAAGGACATGGATTACTGGAACCATGTCCTGTGGTCTGATGAGACCAAGATAAAAGTATTTGGTTCAGATGGTGTCAAGCGTGTGTAGCGGCAACCAGGTGAGGAGTACAAAGACAAGTGTGTCTTGCCTACAGTCAAGCATGGTGGTGAGGGTGTCATGGTCTGGGGCTGAATGAGTGCTGCCGGCACTGGGGAGCTACAGTTCATTGAGGGAACCATGAATGCCAACATGTACTGTGACATACTGAAGCAGAGCATGATCCCCTCCCTTCGGAGACTGGGCCGCAGGGCAGTATTCCAACATGATAACGACCCCAAACACACCTCCAAGACAACCACTGCCTTGCTAAAGAAGCTGAGGGTAAAGGTGATGGACTGGCAAAGCATGTCTCCAGACCTAAACCCTATTGAGCATCTGTGGGGCATCCTCAAACAGAAGGTGGAGGAGTGCAAGGTCTCTAACATCCACCAGCTCTGTGATGTCGTCATGGAGGAGTGGAAGAGGACTCAAGTGTCAACCTGTGAAGCTCTGGTGAACTCCATGCCCAAGAGGGTTAAGGCAGTGCTGGAAAATGATGGTGGCCATACAAAATATTGACACTTTGGGACCAATTTGGATATTTTCACTTAGGGGTGTACTCACTTTTGTTGCCAGCGGTTTAGACATTAATGGCTGTGTGTTGAGTTATTTTGAGGGGACAGCAAATGTACACTGTTATACAAGCTGTACACTCACTACTTTACATTGTAGCAAAGTGTCATTTCTTCAGTGTTGTCACATGAAAAGATATACCCAAATATTTACAAAAATGTGAGGGGTGTACTCACTTTTGGGATATACTGTAGGAGTCGCAATATCGGCCGCTATTATCCTCAATTTTCCATCCACGTTGTCAGACACCGGTGACATTGATTTTTTTGCCCAAATTTTAATTGAAGATGCTCCATTTTTTTTACTATCATTCTTCATGTAATTTATCTGTTTCATAGTGTAGTTTCTTCTTCTTTTTATTTAGTCACATGATTTCTCTATTTGCAATACGTTTGCCAATCAGTTATACAGCCAGACCTATTTGCCATCTCTTTAGCCAATTCATCATACCATTTTTTAATTCCTTACCAATCCACGTGGATTTAACAGTGTTTACAGTAATATTCTTAATGGGTGCATGCTTATTAGTAACTGGGATAAGCATTTTCAAATGTGTCAAGGGCAGCGTCTGGTTGCTCATCATTACACACCACGGACCAAAAAATATTATTTACATCAACAACATAGGAATCACTATAAAACTTATTGTATGAACTCTTTTACACAATATTAGGCCCAGCCTTTGGAACTGTGGTTTTCCTAGACATGGCTACTATATTGTGATCACTACATCTGATGGATCTGGATACTGCTTTAAAACACATTTCTGCAGCATTAGTAAAGATATGTTCAAAACATGATGATTTCATTCCTCTACTGTTTGTAACTACCCTGGTAGGTTGATTGATAACCTGAACAAGGTTGACGGCACTGGTTACAGTTTGAAGCTTTCTCTTGAGTGGGCAGCCTGATCACAGCTTTCCTCCAGTATTAGTTAATTAATTAACAGTGTCTGGAGTTTAGTTTTCCTGTTCAACAGTCTTGTAAAGATAGGGGGGTTGACTGGGACAGGCAATGTAACATCCATGTTTTAAGGAAAAGTTTTTGTAAAACAAGCATCTTACATTGGATCATCTTTTAACTTTCTCTCTAAAGCTAACTTTCATCAAGGTTTTATATGGTCTATTGGTTTCTCTCTTTTCATTGGCAGAATCCTTTTTCAGTGTTATGATATTCATAACATCCATATCCACCAGTCTATCTTCCTGTCAACTAACAGAACTCTGCTAGTTGTCCTGGTAACAGATACCAGTGGGCAGATCTATTGTATTTGTTCAAACTAAACTTCAGCACTTACTTTGATGTGTCAAATCTGATCCTTTCTTCTCTTCTCCTCCTCTCACAGTTCCACCCAGCCCCGTTGTTTTCCTGCAGTCCACCAGCAGCACAGACAACCTCTTCATACCCAGCAGTACGGCGCTACCGGGAGAGGCATGACACGGGGACTCCGAGAGGGAGGAAGGGCTAGCGTTGTCCTGGTAACCATAAAGAGGGGACACAGACACATATCATTATGGATGCTGATGTCATTGTTGTCATGAAGTGCTTTACAGAAACCCAGCCCAGACCCCGATAGAGCAAACTGTATGCTAGAACAAACCAAGCTGTACCATCTGGTGTTCTGATCTGGAGAGATTCTTCTCTGCCTCGTCAGCATCAGGATGTTGTTGAGGCTCCCCAAAGGATCCACGATAGTCACGTCTCTCTCCTGTGTGAACGAGAACAGCAAACAGACGTAAACTTATGACCATCTATTACAATCAAGAGGCATGAATATGTCTAAAATGGCCTTTTTTATCATGATTTTGTCAAATATTGTTTGTGTTGCAAATGTATAGGGTCAATTCCAATTCTCTCCACTGGGATTCTCTGCCTCTAACCCTAATACAGGGGCTAAGTCACTGGCTTACTGGTGCTCTTTCATGCCGTCCCTAGGAGGGGTGCGTCACTTGAGTGGGTTGAGTCACTGACGTGATCTTCCTGTCTGGGTTGGCGCCCCCCTTGGGTTGTGCCGTGGTGGAGATCTTTGTGGGCTATACTCGGCCTCGTCTCAGGATGGTAAGTTGGTGGTTGAAGCTATCCCTCTAGTGGTGTGGGGGCTGTGCCTTGGCAAAATGGGTGGGGTTATATCCTTCCTGTTTGGCCCTGTCCGGGGCTATCATCGGATGGGGCCACAGTGTCTCCTAACCCCTCCGTTCTCAGCCTCCAGTATTTATGCTGCTCTCTAATTATCTCTTTCTTTCTCTCTCTCTGAGGACCTGAGCCCTAGGACCATGCCTCAGGACGACCTGACATGATGACTCCTTGCTGTCCCCAGTCCACCTGGCCGTGCTGCTGCTCCAGTTTCAACTGTTCTGCCTGTGGCTATGGAACCCTGACCTGTTCACCGGACGTGCTACCTGTCCCAGACCTGCTGTTATCAACTCTCTAGAGATAGCAGGAGCGGTAGAGATACTCTTAATGATCGGCTATGAAAAGCCAACTGACATTTACTCCTGAGGTGCTGCACCCTCGACAACTACTGTGATTATTATTTGACCATGCTGGTCATTTATGAACATTTGAACATCTTGGCCATGTTCTGTTATAATCTCCACCCGGCACAGCCAGAAGAGGACTGGCCCCCCCTCATAGCCTGGTTCCTCTCTAGGTTTCTTCCTAGGTTTTGGCCTTTCTAGGGAGTTTTTCCTAGCCTCCGTGCTTCTACACCTGCATTGCTTGCTGTTTGGGGTTTTAGGCTGGGTTTCTGTACAGCACTTTGAGATATCAGCTGATGTACGAAGGGCTATATAAATACATTTGATTTGATTTAGAATGCCCCGTTAAAACAATACATTAAATCAAGAACTTCATAGTGCCCCTGTTTTTAAGACAGTACTCACTGTTTGCAATCCGATCTTCAGCCTCCTCCTTTTTCACTCCCAAAACGTCTTCCTCCTCTTTTATTGAGATAGCCTCCTCTTCCTCTTTTACTCTAAAAGGTTCTTCCTCTTCTTTCACTACATTCTCTTCTTTCAATGTTATGGCATCTTCCTCCTTTTTGATTCTGAAAGCTTCTACCTCCTCCTCTTCCACTCTGACAACCTCTTTCCCATATTCCTCTTTCACTGTAATATCATCCTCTTCTTCTTTCAATGTGAAAGCCTCCTCTTCCTCCCTTTTCATCCTGAAAGCTTCTTCCTCTCCTTTCATCAGAGCTTCTTTCTCCGTCGAGCTTAGTGAGCTCATGTTCCGGTCGATTAGCCTAGTGCATTATCAGTTTACCACATTTGCTAATTTAACAAGCAAATTACGTTTAAATGAACTAGTAGACAAGTAAACAGAATTATATTCAAAACACTAAGAGTAAAATACACAAGATTGGTCTGAAGCGCTTCAATGTTTCGGTTTTAGGGTCGCTGGCAAATCACCACGTTGGTTGAATCAGAAGCCTTTTGTCGCTGTTGAAGAAGCCTCCAGTTCCGTCCACTAGATTATACGTCACGCAAGCAGCATCACCTGAAAGACTCAAATCGCCATCTGCTGACTGGAGTGGGTAACGCAGATTGGAAAAATATTAATTACAATGTTTATTCTTGCAAGATATGTCATGAGATGTAATAATAAATAAAAAAACAGATGTTATGTTTTCTCTTACTTCTTACAGCCAATACTTTACTCCAGGGCTGACCTGCCCATTAGGTAGGATTAGGTGACAGATTAAAGAGTATTCATTTTTATGTCATAGTTATTCTGAACCCACTGCCTGCAAGTCGTCTAAATTAGCCTAAGTGATTTGTATTTTACTTCAACTTTCTGAAGAGGAAACAGCCCGGAAATGCCCCTGTCTGACTGCATTTGTCTACCACTATGTTTAGCTGTTAGCAATTATGCTAATGACAACCATCTTCTGGTTGATGGAAAAGCTTTCCTACAAACCTTGTCAATTAAATGTTAACTACAAAGTAGTCTATGCCTACCTGGCAGAATTATATCATGATTATTTGCATCAATCCAGTTGTGATTTGTTCAGCAGACTCTGCAATCACATGTGTGCTACAGAGACACCACTAACCAAGCAAGGCTCTTGCTGGTGCCACTAACATTAAAGGGTATCTACACACAAAAATGAACATTTCTTAGATTTTTCTCAGACTTCAAAAGTGGTCTCCTGATGTGGTTTAAGTATTATTGTGGACTTAGAACATCCAATGTTGATGTTTTTCTATTAACAGTGTGATTTAGAGAGAAAAACAGGGACAAATCAGAAACCTGGAAACACTAAATGGAGAAAATGGAATTAGGTTAAAAAAAGAAAAGACAACGGATTTGATACAGATGTTATATATAGATAGAGATGTTATAGGGCCCTAAATATACTACTCAGTTTCTCTCATTACTGGATTATCTAGGGATAGTGTAGAGTAACAGCTGTATCCTGAAGTGACCTTTAACCTCCCTGCTCCTCAATACTTCTTCCACTGAATCAAAGCTTCAGCCAAGTAGGATACATGATAGTGGCAACACATGGAGCTGGGTTGGATATAGTCATGGTAGGATACATGATAGTGGAAACACATGGAGTAGGGTTGGATATAGTCATGGTAGGATACATGATAGTGGCAACACATGGAGTTGGGTTGGATATAGTCATTGTAGGATACATGATAGTGGCAACACATGGAGCTGGGTTGGATATAGTCATTATAGGATACATGATAGTGGCAACACATGGAGTAGGGTTGGATATAGTCATGGTAGGATACATGATAGTGGAAACACATGTAGTTGGGTTGGATATTGTCATGGTAGGATACATGATAGTGGCAACACATGGAGTTGGGTTGGATATAGTAATGGTAGGATATATTGAGCGGCAAGATGTTCTTTACCATTCGGCCATCAGATTTGCCACCAATGCTCCTTATAGGACACCTCACTGCACTCTATACTCCTCTGTAAACTGGTTATCTCTGTATACCAGTCGCAAGACCCACTGGTTTAATGCTTATTTATAAAACCCTCTTAGGCCTAACTCACCCCTATCTAAGATATCTATTGCAGCCCTCATCCTCCACATACAACACCCGTTCTGCCAGTCACATTCTGTTAAAGGTCCCCAAAGCACACACATCCCTGAGTCGCTCCTCTTTTCAGTTCGCTGCAGCTAGCGACGGGAAAGAGCTGCAAAAAACACTTAAACTGGACAGTTTTATCTCCATCTCTTCATTCAAAGACTCAATCATGGACACCCTTACTGACAGTTGTGGCTGCTTCGTGTGATGTATTGTTGTCTCTACCTTCTTGCCTTTGTGCTCTTGTCTGTGCCAAATAATGTTTGTACCATGTTGTGCTGCTACCATGTTGTGTTGCTGCCATGTTGTGTTGCTACCATGTTGTGTTGCTACCATGTTGTTGTCATGTGGTGTTGGTACCATGTTGTTGTTATGTGGTGTTGTTGTCATGTGGTGTTGTTGTCATGTGGTGTTGCTACCATGTGGTGTTGCTACCATGTTGTTGTCATGTTGTATTGCTACCATGTTGTTGTCATGTGGTGTTGGTACCATGTTGTTGTTATGTGGTGTTGTTGCCATGTGGTGTTGCTGCCATGTTGTGTTGCTACCATGTTGTGTTGCTGCCATGTTGTGTTGCTACCATGTTGTGTTGCTGCCATGTTGTGTTGCTACCATGTTGTTGTCATGTTGTATTGCTACCATGTTGTTGTTATGTGGTGTTGTTGTCATGTGGTGTTGCTACCATGTTGTGTTGCTACCATGTTGTTGTCATGTTGTGTTGATACCATGTGGTGTTGCTACCATGTTGTGTTGATACCATGTTGTTGTCATGTGGTGCTGCTACCATGATGGCATTATGTTGTTTTACTACCATGTTGTTGTCATGTTGTGTTACTACCATGTTGTTGTCATGTTGTGTTGCTGCCATGTTGTTGTCATGTTGTGTTACTACCATGTTGTTGTCATGTTGTGTTACTACCATGTTGTTGTCATGTGGGGTTGCAACCATGTTGTTGTCATGTGGTATTGCTACCATGTTGTTGTCATGTGGTGTTGCTACCATGTTGTTGTCATGTGGTGTTGCTACCATGTTGTTGTCATGTGGTGTTGCTACCATGTTGTTGTCATGTTGTGTTGCTACCATGTTGTTGTCATGTGGTGTTGCTACCATGTTGTTGTCATGTGGTGTTGCTACCATGCTGTTGTCATGTTGTGTTGCAACCATGTTGTTGTCATGTGGTGTTTCTACATGTAATAATAACAACATGTGTGATTTATATAAAGTTCTTTAGTAATAAAACATTAGTGACATAATTTAGTATTTAATATGACATAGTAAACTTTAATAATTTTAATATGTATGTTTAAATGTCTGTAATAAAGTTTATGAAAAAAATGAAAGGTTTGAAAGAAAATGTAATTTACTTTCAATGAATTTAAATCTCTCTCCCTCTGTCTCTCCCCTTGGCTGGGAATGTTAAGGGTCAATAAGTTGTCAATCTAGGGGGGCTCTTGCACACAGGGGAACTATATGGACACATAATAACTAACAACCTGGACCTCCAGGTGTCTTTAAAACATATGTTTTACAAACGACCTAAACAGATCATGTTTACCCTTTCAAAAATAGTTATAGGGGAGATGTCCGGGGGATGTCTCAGTCTTTGAAAGGGTCATTGTAATATTTAAGATGTCTCCTTTACTGATGACCTAAACAGATAGATTTTACCCCCATAAAAGAGTGTCCGAGGGATGTCTCAGTCAACCCCCCCAAAAATGCCCCAGAGGCCTCACACCATCCTCTTTGAAAGGGTCATTGTACTCTTTAATTATGCTTCCTTTACTGACGACCTAAACAGATCACTTTTACCCTTTAAAAAATAGTTGTCAGTTATCCAGATTTAATGGTCAAGAGATTGTGAACCTAGATGGGCCCTTGAACACATGTTGTGTTGAGGTACACATATGTTTTCTGTTTATGAAGGAATAAATGATTGACAGGATATAGACCACAAAACAACAAAAAAAGATAACTGTATTCTTAACGATGTGCCCTTTACTAATGACTTAAACAGATCATTTTACTCCATGAATAACATTTTACTGCAGGGGGCTATATCAGGGGCCTTCAATGCTGCAGAAATGTTTTGGTACCCTTCCCCAGATCTGTGCCTCAACACAATCCTGTCTCGGAGCTCTACGGACAATTCCTTCAACCTCATGGCTAGGTTTTTGCTCTGATCTGCACTTTCAACTGTGGGACCTTATATAGACAGGTGTGTGTCTTTCCAAATCATGTCCAATCAATTGAATTTACCACAAGTTGTAGAAACATCTCAAGGATGATCAATGGAAACAGCATGCACATGAGCGAGTCTCATATCAAAGGGTCTGAAAACGTATGTAAATAAGGTATTTCTTTTGATTTTCTATAATTTGCAAACATTTCTGAAAACCTGAATACTTTCCGAAGGCACTGTATGTATATAAAAATATGTTTTCCACTAACCCTACCATCCATCCCCTAATTAGAGTAAACTAATGCACAACAACTATTAGGCTTCTACATACTATGTCCATTTTACGGACACAATGTATTTTACAATAGTTATATTTAGTTTGTTTTTAATCCTATCCTTCAGTTACCCTAAACCTCTCCCATCTATCTCTGAAGACCACCCCGTCCTATCCTTCAGTTACCCTAAACCTCTCCCATCTATCTCTGAAGACCATCCAGTCCTAACCTTCAGTTACCCCTAAACCTCTCCCATCTATCTCTGAAGACCATCCAGTCCTATCCTTCAGTTACCCTAAACCTCTCCCATCTATCTCTGAAGACCATCCAGTCCTATCCTTCAGTTACCCTAAACCTCTCCCATCTATCTCTGAAGACCATCCAGTCCTATCCTTCAGTTACCCTAAACCTCTCCCATCTATCTCTGAAGACCATCCAGTCCTATCCTTCAGTTACCCTAAACCTCTCCCATCTATCTCTGAAGACCATCCAGTCCTATCCTTCAGTTACCCTAAACCTCTCCCATCTATCTCTGAAGACCATCCAGTCCTATCCTTCAGTTACCCTAAACCTCTCCCATCTATCTCTGAAGACCATCCAGTCCTATCCTTCAGTTACCCTAAACCTCTCCCATCTATCTCTGAAGACCATCCAGTCCTATCCTTCAGTTACCCTAAACCTCTCCCATCTATCTCTGAAGACCATCCAGTCCTATCCTTCAGTTACCCTAAACCTCTCCCATCTATCTCTGAAGACCATCCAGTCCTATCCTTCAGTTACCCTAAACCTCTCCCATCTATCTCTGAAGACCCTCCAGTCCTATCCTTCAGTTACCCTAAACCTCTCCCATCTATCTCTGAAGACCATCTAGTCATATCCTTCAGTTACCCTAAACCTCTCCCATCTATCTCTGAAGACCATCCAGTCCTATCCTTCAGTTACCCTAAACCTCTCCCATCTATCTCTGAAGACCATCCAGTCCTATCCTTCAGTTACCCTAAACCGCTCCCATCTATCTCTGAAGACCACCCAGTCCTATCCTTCAGTTACCCTAAACCTCTCCCATCTATCTCTGAAGACCATCCAGTCCTAACCTTCAGTTACCCTAAACCTCTCCCATCTATCTCTGAAGACCACCCCGTTTGATTTCTATTTGCCATATATTCTTAACTGTGCTGTTTCACAAAAGTTATTGACTTTAATATTCTCATCGTTGATACAGATTGTAAATTAAAAATAAACATGTTTGATAAAAGTATTATTATTTTATTAATCAATTGACTCTGACTTTTCAAATCACCCAGTAGTGCTGTATGCAGAGTTAGCTCCAGGTAAATGTTGCCATTCCTTGACCTACGACCAAAAACAACCAACATATGGACAGTACCAAAACAAATGATCTAATGATTCTGTCTCTTCGCAGCTAAATCTGCAGAGGTTCGTTGTATCCCCTATATATATTTTGTATAATAATTTCAATTGAAAAATTCTAAGTTTTGAATCTGGTGTCATTCACAATTTTTATGAACCAAGTTTGGTCTTTAAAGCAGGGCTGACAGACAAGATTCTGACTTTTCCACCCTTCCACTTGTCTCTTCCATTTTTGTGGTAATGCTGCAATTAGTTGGTTGTAATTTTGGGTAGTGCAGACATTTCCATATATTTTTATGAGCTGCATGTGTGACAACTCCACCAGTCCTATTGATGGTATAATTTACAAAGATTATACCTTTTTCATGTAATCAATTTTTATTTTTTATTTTGATCAGTTACTATATTTGAGTTTAACCATTTTTTTGTATTATTTGTTTGGTCTTTTCTGGTGGATTAAACTGAAATTGCAACCAACTTTCTAAGGCTTGTTTTAAAAAATAACGATCTTTTGGAGATTATTTCATTTTCAAATAACTGAAAGTGAGAGGTTGTAATCTGAATAAATAGAAAAAGGCCATTCTTGAACATCGGGTGAAGATCAAGTTTCCTGCCATCCAGGACTTATATCAAATCCAATTCTATTGGTCACATACATGTTATTAGCAGATGTTATTGCAGGTGTAGCGAAATGCTTGTGTTTCTAGCTCCAACAGTGCAGTAATATCTAACAAGTAACATCGGTGAGACATTCTTACTAATATGATAGAGAATCAGGTCGGAATAAAAGTATAACTTTTGTATGATTGAAGCTTTTAGTTAGAGATCTAATGCTTTAATAATTAATCATTTCTTCCCTCCGAATTCATATTCATTATATAAATAGTCCTATTTAATTTAGTCTTGCTTGCTGATACAAATACAATTGAATATTTGTTTCTCGTATAATTTAAAAGGGGACTGGGAGACAAGTCAGGATCGAGGCAAAGATGAACGGAGCAAAGTACAGAGAGATCCTTGATAAAATCCTGCTCAGGACCTCAGACTGGGACAAAGGTTCACCTTCCAACAGGACAATGACCCTAAGCACACAGCCAAGACATCGCAAAAGTGGCTTCGAGACAAGTCTCGGAACGTCCTTGAGTGTGCCAGCCAGAGCTCGGACTTGAACCGGATCGAACATCTCTGGAGAGAGCTCTGGTGCAGGTTTTCATCAAGGATCTCTCTGTACTTTTCTCCATTCATCTTTCCCTCGATCCTGACTAGTTTCCCAGTCCCTGCCACTGAAAAACATCCCCACAGCATGATGCTGCCACCACCATGCTTCACCGTAGGGATGATGCCAGGTTTCTTCCAGATGTGACGCTTGGCATTCAGGCCAAAGAGTTCAATCTTGGTTTCATCAGACCAGAGAATCTTGTTTCTCATGGTCTGAAAGTCCTTTAGGTGCCTTTTGGCAAACTCCAAGCTGGCTTTCTTTTGTCTTTTACGGAGAAGTTGCTTCCGTCTGGCCTCTCTGCCATAAAGGCCTAATTGGTGGAGTGCTGCAGAGATGGTTGGCCTTCTGGAAGGTTCTCCCATTTCCACAGAGGAACTCTTGAGCTCTGTCAGAGTGACCATCGGGTTCTTGGTCACATCTCTGACCAAGGCCCTTCTCCCCCTATTGCTCAGTTTGGCTGAGCCGCCAGCACTAGGAAGGGTCTTGGTGGTTCCAATCTTCTTCCATTTAAGAATGATGGAGGCCACTGTGTTCTTTGGGACCTTCAATGTGGCAGAAATGTTTTGGTACACTTCCCCAGATCTGTGCCGTGACACAATCCTGTCTCGAAAGGAATATATCACATCAAATATAGGCTACTTAAAGTTCAAGTTAGATCACACATTCCGCCGATTGTTGTTGAAAAATGTTTCTTAAACGGAACAAAACGGAGATAAACATACCTGAATTTGTCCAATAGAAACTCTCTTTTGCAACTGTTGGACTAATGATTACACCGTATATCAGCTAGATGCAGGCAAGAGTGTGCAAGGCGGTATTGAATGTGTCACTGTCTGTCACCTCAAATGTTTTCTCTCGACCTGTGTGTACCTACGTTGTAAACTTTAATTCACAGGCAGGTTGTAGCAGCCTCATGATAGGTATAGGGGAAATGTTAGTATCATGTAGTAGTCTAAACCTATCGCTGTTACATTGAACAGGGTGAATGGAATATGATTGGCAGTCATCTAATATGCTGTAATAGAAATAAGGCCATGAATAAACAAATCGTCCTGCCTCATCTTAAACGGCACTGTTAGGATGGTGGACCACTCTTGGTACACATGGGAAACTGTTGAGCTGGAAAAACCCAGCAACTTTGCAGTTCTTGACACAAACCGGTGCACCTGGCACCTACTACCATCCCCCGTTCAAAGACACTTAAATATTTTGTCTTCCCCATTCACCCTCTGAATGATACACATACACAATCCATGTCTCAAGGCTTAAAAATCCTTATTTAACCCATCTCCTCCCCTTCATCTACACTGATTGAAGTGGATTTAAAACTAGTGACATCAATAAGGGATCATAGCTTTAGCCTGTATTCACCTGGTCAGTTTATGTCATGGAAGGAGCAGGTGTTATTAATGTTTTGTAGACTCAGTGTAAAGCACTACAGATAATCAAGTGCTATTTGAATGTGATGCATTTGCTCTATTGTTTACAGCGGGGTTGGGAAATTCCAGTCTTCGAGGGCCTGATTAGTGTCACAGTTTTGCCCCAGCCCCAGCTAACACACCTGACTCCAATAATCAACAATTCATGATCTTCAGTTTAGAATGCAATTTGATTAATCAGCTGTGTTTTCTAGGAAGAGAGAAAAAGTGTGACATCAATCAGGCCCCGAGGACTGGAGTTGCCCACCCCTGGTTTACAGGATGATTGGTATCTTAAAGAGCGTAGCTTTAAGGGAATAGTACCGTCACATCTAAATAAAAACGAATGTAAAAAATGAACAGAGCAAATGTGTATTAAAACACTACCTAATCATATAAGTATTTATTCAACATTTACATATTCATATTGTAATAAAACAGTAGTGAGCAGGTCTCGAACCCTCGACCTTCCAGCCCGAGGTCCGGCGCGCTATCCACTGTGCAGCAAAAGCATGCTCGTGTGGCAGGGTCGATTTCCGCAATTATAAACCCAGGGTCGCTATTATTATTACACTATCAAGCTTCTACATCTGTATGCAGGACGGTATTATTTGTAAGACGTAAGAGAAAATCTATCAACTTATTGTTAAATTATTATGACGTTCTTTCCAATACAAAAGTGTAGTAACTATTGTTTCCAAACTGCGTTAACCACTCCAGTCAGCAGAAGGTGATGGGCATCTTTCAGGTGATGCTTCTTGCGTTACGTATAATCCAGTGGACGGGACAGGAGGCTTCTTCAACAGCGACAAAAGGCTTCTGGTTTAACCACGCGGTGCTTTGCTAGGAAACCTAAAACTCTTTTGACCATTCTTGTGTATATTACTCTTAGTGTTTCGAACATAATTCTGTTTACCTATCTACAGGTTCATTTATAAACGTAATTTGCTTGTTAAATTAGCAATGTGTTACATTGATACTACACTAGGTTAATTTCCCGGAGCATAAACGCACAAATCTAGACGGAGAAAGAAACTCTGGTGAAAGGAGGCAAAGAAGCTTGAAGAATGAAAATGGAGAAACAAGTGGATGATATTACAGTGAAAGAGGAATATGGGAAAGAGGTTGTCAAAGTGGAAAAAGAGGTAGAAGCTTTCGGAATCAAAAAGGAGGAAGATGCCGTAAAATTGAAAGAAGAGGAAGAACCTTTTCGAGTAAAAGAGGAGACTGAAGTTCCGATTACCACCAGTGAGTACTGTCTTAAAAACAGGGACACAAACTATGCAGTTGTTGAACTAATGTGTTTTTTAAAGGGGCATTATACCGAAGTTCTGCGCTTTAATATGTTGTTCAGTACTGTAGGAATTGTTTAAGGGGCAATCTGCCATTGGTACATATATTTGTGCACTTAAAAATTGTATTTATTGAATTATCTGTGGTCTATATTAAAGTGCACTTATTCTAATATAACAGGCTTTTAAATATAATATACAGTGCATCATTTCTACTTAAAATATCAAAGGGACGCAAAATGCATCCATTTTGTGGAACGGCCCTTTAACATTTGCATCACAGTGGTGGGAAAAGTACGCAATTGTCATACTTGAGTAAAAGTACAGATAACTGAATAGAAAATTACTCAAGTAAAAGTGAGTCACCTAGTAAAATACTTCCTGAGTAAAAGTCAAAAATATACTTTAGTATCAAAAGTAAAAGTATATAAATAATTTCAAATTCCTTATTAAGCAAACCAGATGGTGCCATTTTCTTTTTTTTCTTTCTTTCTTTTAATTTACGGATAGCCATGGACACACTCCAACTCTCAGACAATCTACAATTGAAACGTGTGTTTAGTGAGTCCGCCAGATCAGAGGCAGTGATGATTACCAGGGATGTTGGTCCCGTGTGGCTCAGTTGGTAGAACATGGCGCTTGCAACGCCAGGGTTGTGGGTTTAATTCCCACTGGGGGACCAGGGTTCAATTCCCACGGGGGGACCAGGATGAATATGTATGAACTTTCCAATGTGTAAGTCGCTCTCGATAAGAGCGTCTGCTAAATGACTTAAATGTCATGTAAATGTAATGTTCTCTTGATTAGTGTGTGAATTGGACCATTTTCCTGTCTAACTAAGCCTTCAAAATGTAATGAGTACTTTTGGGTGTCTGGGAAAATGTATGGCGTAAAAAGTACATCATTTTCTTTAGGAATGTAGTGAAGTAATAGTCAAATTAGTCAAAAATAGTAAAGTACAGATTCCCTGAAAAACTACTTAAATCGTACTTTAAAGTCTTTTTTACTTAAGTACTTTATACCACTGATCACAAAAAAAAGCATAATTAAAGTGGCTGATTTAGGCCCTTTTTAGACATATATTCAAGCATCTTGTAACACTGTAATTGCAATAGATGGTCATAAGTTTACCATCTGTTTGATGTTCTCATTCACACAGGAGAGAGACATGACTATTGTGGATCCTCTGGGGAGCCTCAACAACATCCTGATGCTGACGAGACAGAGAAGAGTCTCTCCAGATCAGAACACCAGATGGTACAGCTTGGTTTGGTCTAGCATACAGCTTGCTCTATCGGTGTCTGGGCTGGGTTTCTGTAAAGCACTTTTTGTCAACAGTGACATAAGCATCCATAATTATATGTCTGTCCCCTCTTTATGGTTACCAGGACAATGCTAGCCCTTCCACCCTCCCGGAGTCCCCATGTCGTGCCTCTCCCGGTAGCACTGTACTGCTGGGTATGAAGAGGTTGTCTGTGCAGCTGGTGGACTGCAGGAAAACAATGGGGCTGAGTGGAACTGTGAGAGGAGGAGAAGAGAAGAAAGGATCAGATTTGACACATCAAAGTAAGTGCTGTAGTTTAGTTTGAACAAATACAATAGATCTGCCCACTGGTATCTGTTACCAGGACAACCAGCACAGTTCTGTTAGTTGACATGAAGATGGACTGGTATCTGTTACCAGGACAACCAGCAGAGTTCTGTTAGTTGACATAAAGATGGACTGGTATCTTTTACTAGTAGGGCTGTCACAGACTAATAAACATCTTGTTTGACTTAGTCACCTGTTCTTTCGACCAATCAATTGGTACACATTTTAAATGTGTATTTCTATATATACACTACTGTTGAAAAGTTTGGGGTCAATTAGAAATGTCCTTGTTTTTGAAAGAAAGGCACATTTTATGTCCAATAAAATAACATCAAATTGATCAGAAATACAGTGTAAACATTGTTAATGTTGTAAATGACTGTTGTAGCTGGAAATGGCAGATTGTACGCCTATGTAGATATTCCATAAAACAGATGCCCATTTATCAGCAACCATCACTCCTGTGTTCCAATGGCACTTTGTGTTACCTAATACAAGTTTATAATTTTAAAAGGCTAATTGATCATTAGAAAACCCTTTTGCAATTATGTTAGCACAGCTGAAAACTGTTATGCTGATTTAAAGAAGCAATAAAACTGGCCTTCTTTAGACCAGTTGAGTGTCTGGAGCATCAGCATTTGTGGGTTTGATTACAGGCTCAAAATGGATCAATTAGCCTTTTAAAATTATAAACTTGGATTAGGTAACACAACGTGCCATTGGAACACAGGAGTTATGGTTGCTGATAATGGGCCTCTGTACGCCTATGTAGATAATCAGCCATTTCCAGCTACAATAGTCATTTACAACATTAACGATGTCTACACTGTGTATATGATCAATTTGATGTTATTTTAAATGGACAAAAAATTGCTTTTCTTTCAAAAACAAGGACATTTCTAAGTGACCCCGAACTCTTGAATGGTATTGTATATCCTCACACCATCCATGTTGTAAACAGCATTCTGCATGAATTCCGACTCAACTTGCAACAAAACAATTTTATGAAATCTAATTTAGTTAGAAATCTAACATTGTTTAACATGGTCAAGTTTGGTTCCTGTGCAATCTTCAGACACTCTAGAAGGCAACCAAACTTGTTTCATCATTCTACATGATGTATTGGCTATACAACACCTGAATTAGCCCATGAAGGGTCTTGGTCCAATGACCACCTATCGTTTTGAAACCTAGCTAGATAGTCAATGAGCTGGGCTTTCCAGCAGTATGTGAATGCCGTTTGTAGGACAAACAGCCATCATGCTAGAGCTGTGCACAACAGAGTTAATTCTCTGGTGAAAGGAAACAGGACGCACTGTAGTTTACGTTTCACAGCAGTTCGTTCTCTTCTACAAACTTCTCAAATCTGAAAAAGTTAAACATGGCTGCTAAGAGGCCAGCAGCATACCACCCTGCATACTACTGCTGGCTTGCTTCTGAAGCTAAGCAGGGTTGGTCCTGGTCAGTCCCTGGATGGGAGACCAGATGCTGCTGGAAGTGGTGTTGGAGGGCCAGTAGGAGGCACTCTTTCCTCTGGTCTAAAGAAAATATCCCAATGCCCCAGGGCAGTGATTGGGGACACTGCCCTGTGTAGGGTGCCGTCTTTCGGATGGGACGTTAAACGGGTGTCCTGACTCTCTGAGGTCATTAAAGATCCCATGGCACTTATCGTAAGAGTAGGGGTGTTAACCCTGGTGTCCTGGCTAAATTCCCAATCTGGCCCTCAAACCATCATGGTCACCTAATAATCCCCAGTTTACAATTGGCTCATTCATCCCCCTCCTCTCCCCTGTAACTACTCCCCAGGTCGTTGCTGCAAATGAGAACGTGTTCTCAGTCAACTTACCTGGTAAAATAACGGTGAAATAAAAATAAAAATAAATAAAAAGAGTGGAAAAGCTAAATCTCAGTCCAAGTATAAACATTTTGATGATATTATTGCAGAAATTGACCAGGAGAGTGACACAGAAGGAATGGATGAGGACTCTGTGAGTGACCACAGTTTTGATTCCAGCGCGGAAGAAATGTTTTTGGAAGGAAAAGATCCACTTTTAGACCAGTAAGTAAAATAGGTTTTTGCTTCTCATGCTAATGCAGTCGTTTAAATGGTCGCATATTCATTTGATATTTTTTGTTGATTTATTTATATATATATATATTTATACACACATTCGAAGTTTACATACACTTAGGTTGGAGTCATTATAACTCGTTTTTCAACCACTCCACAAATTTCTTGTTAACCTCACTAGGGTATGTGGGACGGTAGCGTCCCACCTCGTCAACAGCCAGTGAAACTGCCGGGCGCCAAATTCAAAACAGAAATCCCATAATTTAAAATTCCTCAAACATACAAGTATTTCACACCCTTTTAAAGATACACCTGTTGTAAATCCAGCCAAAGTGTCCGATTTCAAAAAGGTTTTACGACGAAAGCACACCAAACGATTATGTTAGGTTAGAGCAGAAAAATACAGCCATTTTTCCAGCCAAAGAGAGGAGTAACAAAAAGCAGAAATAGAGGTAAAATGAACTTCTCTTAAACTTCTTATGGCTGCTGTACCGATATCGGTACAACATCCGGGGAAATTTCATAATGACTAACTAAAATAAAACGTCGTAACATGAAACATTCTTGAAAATGCAAGTGTCTTACATGCTTCAAAAGATTAGAATCTTGGTAATCAAACTACGTTTTCCGATTTAAAATAGATTATATAGATTATTAATAGATTATTACAGAGAACAAATGCCATGCTTTTGTTTGAGAAGAGCGATCAACAACAACAAACATTTTCCGCCATGACAGGTTTGACAAATTCACATCTGAAGGTAAAATTATGACTTACATTCTGATATCTTGCTCTTATTTCTCTTCCCGAGGGTCCCAGTGATCAAACAAAGTGCCGTTTTCTTTGATAAAATCATTTTTTGTAGCCTAAAACGAAACATTTTGGAAACCGTTTGCCTCGCGACTTCCATCTCTATCAACTTTTTACGGAGCATTCGACGTAATTACATACAGTAAACAATCGTTTATCTAGTCATGGTTGGTTTCATTGCAATCCTCTGGATGTTTGCAACACAGCCAGACGTAACTTTTTTTGCGGGGAGTATTGACCGAAATGAGCTGATTTGATGACAACAAGCAATGACATCTTTGCGCACCAGTAATATTGGCGAAGCTTCGTTGATTGACTGTATTTCTGCCCAATGACCACAGATCTTCTTGAAATCTAGCTGGCTAGATAGCCAATGAGTTGAGGTAAATGCCAGTATGTGATGTTATGGGTTGGACCACCATCCCTTGTTTGTGAACGCAAGCGTAACAAACTTTCTTTCGCCATAGATCTTCGGACTAGTTGCAGCAGAGCTCATTACGCACGGCATTGTTTGGAAAGTTGTATTTTGGAAAGGGTTATTTCTAAGATTTCATTGAAGACATCATGGCGAATAAATCTGGAAAGCTAAATCCAAGTTTAAATATACAGATTTGCACCAGATTATAGACGAGATTGATCGAGAAAGTGAGACGGAATTTTTGTTTGAAGAAACCGGTAAGTGCTAATGCCGTTGTTTGAAATATAAATATTATTATTTATTGCAAAAAAACATTTTTTAATTTTTTTTTGCAATGAAATGTGTGATGAAATGTGTAAAGTACACATTGACTATACATAGTGTGTGTATATGTATGTATATATATATATATATTCCATGTCAGATATATATATTTTCCATTTTTTATTCAAATGGAATGGAGTAGAACATAAAACACACACACATGGCCACGTGAGTTGAGGTAAATGCCAGTATGTGATGTTGGGCACCATTATTATATATTGCATTTCCATATGAAATAGCCATTGGGTGCTGTTGGGGGGAGGGCAGGCCCACAACAATGGCCGCAGTTGAATGGAACAGCACTTCACCTTAGTAAATTATTCTATACAATACATATGTTTATTTTATGTGATGATAAAAGGCTCATACAATACAAATATTTTTTTTAATGTTTTCTTTTACAGTGATAGCGGCTCCGACTGGGAGCCTCCGGTGCCATGGTGCCCATCCCCCACTGAAGCGGGTTCATCCAGCCGGACTCCTGCTGTCTCCGGCTCCACACCTACCCCCGCCCGGCCATCTAGAGGTGGGAAGAGGGTAACAAAGAAGGGGAGGAAGGGAAGTGTGGAACCTGCTGGTAGAGAGGTAGAGGGGCAATGGCACTCTGTGCTGGAGGAAGATGTGGAGCCTCGTGCTCCAATTTTCAGACCTAAAAGGCAACCCGGACCTCAGCTCGATATGACATCGAAGTATAGCCCGATGCAACTTTTCCAACTGTTTTTCACCCCGGCAGTTGTTGATTCCCTTGTTTGCAATACTAACAAGTATGGGGCTAGGAAGCAAGCAGGAAAGAAAGAGGCATGGAAGCCCATTTCCATGTTAGACATTTTCTGCTACCTTTCACTGGTAATTTACATGGGGCTGGTGAAGTTAAAAACCCTAAAGGATTACTGGAAAACATCCCCACTCTATCAACTGCCTTTCCCCCCCACTGTCATGTCCTCTACAAGGTTTTTAAATATCTCACGGGCGCTTCACATCAGTGACCCAGAAGTTGATGAGGAGAATGACAGGAGGAGAGGCACCGCACGGTTTGACAGGCTCTGCAAAGTCAAACCTCTCTACGCCAGCATGGTTGAGGCTTGCAAGACCCATTTTCAGCCCGCCCAGAACTTGTCCATAGATGAGAGGATGGTAGCCTCAAAGGCCAGAATTGGCCTAAAACAATACATGCGTAACAAGCCAACTAAGTGGGGTTACAAGCTGTTTGTTTTGGCTGATTCTGTGTGTGCATACACATGCAATTTCTTTGTCTATGAGGGGAAGAACACTTGTGCGACTGGTAAAGGACTTAGCTATGACTCTGTGATGGAGTTATTGGATTTCCAACTGCTGGGGAAGGGCTACAAACTCTTTGTGGACAACTTTTACACAAGCCCTACCCTGTTTGCAGACCTGAGGAAGCTGGAGGTGTGGGCTTGTGGCACTATTCGTACCAACAGGGTGGGCTTTCCGAAGACGAAGGTGAACGACATGCCTGAGCAGGCTGAGAGGGGGACCATGTGATGGATCCGTGAAGATGGCCTGCTGTTTGTGAAGTGGATGGATACCAGAGAGGTGGTGATGTGCTCCACTATTCACAAGCCCTTCAGTGGCGACCATGTCAGTAGGCGTGTGAAAGACGCCATGGGTGCATGGACCACCAAAAATGTCCCCATTCCTGCAGCCATCAAGGACTACAACAAGAGCATGGGAGGTGTAGACCTATCAGACGCACTGATAGGGTACTACAATGTTCTACATAAGACAAAGAAGTGGTACAAGACATTGTTTTACCATTTCATTGACATTGCTGTGGTGAATTCCTTCATCCTGCAGAAGGAAATGGCGAAGAGCTGTGGACAGCCCCCCATCTCACAGCTAGCCTTCAGGGAGCTGCTCATCCAGGAGCTTGCTGGCTATAGCACAAAGTCCACTGCATCACATTCTGCCCCCTCTACCTCTGCCCCCTCTACCTCTGCCCCTTCTACCTCTGCCCCCTCTACCTCTGCCCCCTCTACCTCTGCCCCCTCTACCTCTGCCCCCTCTACTCCTGCCTCCAGTGAAAGATTTTGTTGGTGCGCCAGGCAGGTATTAACCCTAGTTATTAAATTTAGTTATTACCTATTAAAACATTATTATTATTTAATATTATTAAAACCAAAAGGATAAGAGTAGAATAGATAGAGTAGCGCTTCCAGACACATTCTTAACTTCTTATGGCTGCAGGGGGCGTATTGAGTAGCCAGATAAAATGTGCTCATTTCAAACGGCCTCGTATTCAATTCTTGCTCGTACAATATGGATATTATTGTTACTATTGGATAGAAAACAGTCTCTTGTTTCTAAAAGCGTTGGAATTATTTCTCTGAGTGACACAGATCTCCTTTGGCAGCACTTTCCCTGACCAGGAAGTAGAATGTCAGAAATATATGCTCTCTTCAACAGGATGCCTATAAATGGTGGTGACACGTGGGAGTGTGCTTAGACTCCATACGCCTGCCTCTGGGTGTCAAGATGATGTGAGAGGAGAAATTTTCTGTTCATCTTGTTCCTGGGTGTAGGGGGACCTATTTCTTTGGCGTGACCATCCACTTCCGGTTCTTCTAAGAGCGAGACAAGCAAGTCGCATTTGCTGCTGTGTGAGGCGATGACACTCCCCGGCTCTGATTTTTTGGGATACATCTGAACATATCATCGTAATGTATGTTTTTTCAATATAGTTTAATCAGATTATTGAAATTTTTTCGGGAGTTTTACCCTGTTCCGTCGTCTGACTGTGTTTACGTCTGAGAGATTTGGGACACTCGGATACTGGAAATGGTAAATGAAGAGGGATATTTCTCATTCTGAATCCAAACAACGACTCATCTGGACAGAGGACCCCCTTTTCAACATTCTGATGAAAGATCAGCCAAAGTAAGACTCATTTTATGATGTTATTTCATATATCTGTCGTGCATGTGAACGTGCCGTGGGCGCCCAAGTGTTTCTCTCTTTTGTGGCTACGCTAATATAGCGATACATTTTGTTTTCGCTGTAAAACATTTAATAAATCGGAAATATTGTTTGGAATCACAAGTTGCCTATCTTTCAATTGCTGCAAACTATATATTTTTCGGAAATGTTTTATGATGAGTAATTAGCTATTTGACGTTGGTGTCTGTAAATATTATGGCTGCTTTCGGTGCATTTCTGATTATAGCTGAAATGTAAAATATGATTTATACCTGAAATATGCAAATTTTCCCCCAAAAAATATGCTATACAATAAATATGTTATCAGACTGTCATCTGATGAATTTGTTTCTTGGTTAGTGGCTATTTATAATTTTATTTGGTCGAATTTGTGATAGCACCTGATGGAGTAAGAAACTGATGGAGTTAGAAAAGTGGTGTTTTTTGCTAACGTGGTTAGCTAATAGATTTACATATTTTGTCTTCCCTGTAAAACATTTTAAAAATCGGACATGTTGGCTTGATTCACAAGATGTGCACCTTTCATATGCTGTATTGGACTTGTTAATGTGTGAAAGTTAAATATTGTAAAAAAAATAGCTTTTGAATTTCGCTCCCTGCACTTTGAGCTGGATGTTGTCATAACTGTACCGGTGTCGGGCTTGCAGCCCAAACAGGTTTAACATGATGGAGTCATAAAGGAGGACTGTAGCATCTAATGATGAAACATTATGGAGTCTTAAAGGAGGCCTGTAGCATCTAATGATGAAACATTATGGAGTCTTAAAGGAGGCCTGTAGCATCTAATGATGAAACATGATGGAGTCTTGAAGGAGGACTGTAGCATCTAATAATGAAACATTATGGAGTCTTAAAGGAGGACTGTAGCATCTAATGATGAAACATGGAGTCTTGAAGGAGGACTGTAGCATCATGAGCTGGAATGCATTTCAATTAATATGTGTGCCTTTTTTAGAAGTTAAGGTGTGGAGTTTCTTTCCTTAAAACCTGTTTGGGATAGGGGGCAGTATTTTCACATCCAGGTTGAAAGCGTGCCCAAAGTAAACTGCCTGCTACTCAGGCCCAGAAGCTAGGATATGCATATAATTGGTAGATGTGGATAGAAAACACTCTAAAGTTTCTAAAACTGTTAAAATACTGTCTGTGAGTATAACAGAACTTATTTGGCAGGTGAAACCCCGAGGACAAACCATCCAGGAGGATTTTTTTGTTGTTGAGTTGACTCTGTTTTCAATTGGTTTTGTGTGGCACTTTTCTGTGGCACTTGGTTGCAGTTCCTATTGCTTCCAGTAGATGTCAACAGTCTTTAGAACTTGGTTGATGTTTTTCTTAAGAGAAATGAAGAAGTACGGCTATTCAGAAGGGGTCCAGCCTAGTGCTCTCTAATGTTTTGATGCGCGCTCCAGGTCACGCGCTTCACGTTGTTTTTATTCGGTATTGAACACAGTTTATCCCATCTTAAATTGTATCGATTATTTACCTTTTAAAATACCTGAAGTGTGATTAGGAAAGTTGTTTGAAATGTTTGGACAGCGTTTACAGGTAACTTATTAGATATTTTGTAGTCATGTTGGGCGAGTTGAAACCGGTGTTCCAAATAAATGGACATTTTGGAGATATAACGACGGAATTAATCGAACAAAAGGACCATTTGTGATGTTTATGGGACATATTGGAGTTCCAACAGAAGAAGCTCTTCAAAAGTAAGGCACGAATTATATCGTTATTTCTGAGTTTTGTTTCGCGCCTGGCGGGTTGAAATATGATTGTCATGTGTTTGTTTGATGGGGTGCTGTCCTCAGATAATCGCATGGTTTGCTTTTGCCGTAAAGCCTTTTTGAAATCTGACACGGTGGCTAGATTAACAAGAAGTTAAACTTTAATTTGGTGTATTGCACTTGTGAATGCATGAAAGTTAAATATTTCGAATAAAAAATATATATATTTTGCGCTCTGCAATTTCACCGGATGTTGTCGAAACGTTCCGCTAGCGCATAACAGGTTTTAATGTGTTTGAGCCAATCAGTTGTGTTGTGACAAGGTAGGGGTGGTATACAGAAAATCGAAGTCCATATTATGTCAAGAACAGCTCAAATAAGCAAAGAGAAACAACAGTCCATCATTACTTCTAGGACCATCACAGGAATGGGAGACCCAGAGTTACTTCTGATGCATAAGTTCATTAGAGTTACCAGCCTTAGAAATTGCAGCCCAAATAAACGCTTCACAAAGTTCAAGCAACAGACATCTCAACATCATCGGTTCAGAGGAGACTGCGTGATTCAGGCCTTCATGGTCGAATTGCTGCAAAGAAACCACTACTAAAGGACACCAATAAGAAGAGACTTGCTTGTGCCAAGAAACACGAGCAATGGACATTAGACCGGTGGATATCTGTCCTTGGGTCTGATGAGTCCAAATTTGAGATTTTTTGGTTCCGAGCGCCATGTCTTTGTGAGACGCGGAGTAGATGAACAGATGATCTCCGCATGTGTGGTTCCCACCGTGAAGCATGGAGGAGGAGAAGTGATGGTGTGCGGGTGCTTTGCTGTTGACAATGTCAGTGATTTATTTATTCAAGTCACACTTAACTAGCATGGCTACCACATCATTCTGCAGCGATACGCCATCCCATCTGGTTTGGGCTTAGTCCCACTATCATTTGTTTTTCAACAGGACAATGACCTTGGTCAACACACCTCCAGGCTGTGTAAGAGCTATTTGACCAAGAAGGAGAGTGATGGAGTGCTGCATCAGATGACCTGGCCTACTCAATCCCCCGACCTCAACAAAATTGATATGGTTTGGGATGAGTTGGATTGCAGAGTGAAGGGACAGCAGCCTACAAGTTCTCAGCATATGTGGGAACTCCTACAAGACTGTTGGAAAAGCATTCCAGGTGAAGCTGGTTGAGAGAAAGCGAAGAGTGTGCAAAGCGATCAAGGCAAAGGGTGGCTACTTTTAAAGAATCTAATATATATTTTGATTTAACACTTGTGGTTACTACATGATTCCATGTGTTTTTTAATAATTTTGATGTCTTCTCTATTATTCTACAATGTAGAAAATAGTAAAAATAAAGAAAAACCCTTGAATGAGTAGGTGAGTCCTACCTTTTGACTGGTACTGTACATTAATTCCCTGGCAACAGCTCCAGTGGACATTCCTGCAGTCAGCATGCCAATTGCCCGCTCCCTCAGAGATCTGTGGCATTGTTGTGTGACAAAACTGTACATTTTTGAGTGGCCTTTTATTATCCCCAGCACAAGGTGCACCTGTGTAATAATCAAGCTGTTCAATCAGCTTCTTGATATGCCACACCTGTCAGGAGGATGGATCGAACCCGTTCAACAACGGGGAGATGTTACTGATGTGCTTTGTGTCTTTGACGTAAAAACAAGTTTTGGACTATCACACACAATTACTTCTTTAGTTATTTTATGTTTAAAACCTGTTGAGGCTAGGGGGTGCTGTTGTCACTATTTATGTAAATCGTGTAATTTTTTAAACGGCTTCCTACTAAATTCTTGATCGTACAATATGCATATTATTACTATTATTGGATAGAAAACAGTCTATAGTTTCTATAGGCGTTGAAATTTTGTCTCTGAGTGGAACAGAACTCATTCTACAGCAATTTCCCTGACATGGAGTCAGATTTCACACATTTTGGCCCCTGATCTGGAGTCAGTTTAAAGGCCACTGTTATAGCTATGAGCATACAGACACTGCTTACGTCTTCCCCTGGATGCCTTTACGTGATGACGATTTGAATGGTGTCGATTGCCCAATCACAGCCACTATAAATCAAAAAAACCTGTAGGTAGGAACTCTTTTCCAGCTGCGTCAGGCGCGCGGTGGCCACGGACCCGCACTTGTTCCAAGCATTAGTGTAGGGAGTAATATTTCTCCGGTCATGTTTCTACTCGTTATAGGAGTTAAAAACATCATAAGGTAGTTAATTTAAACCGTTTTATAGCAATTTATACCCGTTTAGTGCGATTTTGGGACATTTATTTCTGAGACACTTTGATGCGCCGGGCAGGTTTCCAGTTCATGCCGAACGCAGTGGGCATTTCCACATGGCAAGAGGACAGCTTTCGACCAAAAGACGATTAGACCCAAGAAAGGATTCTTTGACCAAGATTCTGATGGAAGAACAGCTCAAAGTAGGAACAATTTATTATGATAAATCGTGTTTCTGTCAAAAAATGTTAATGGCTTAGGACGCCATCTTGTTTGACGTAGCTTCGCTTGGCGCAAACTGTATTGAAAAGTAAGGATAATTTAAAAAATGTAATTCCGCGATTGTATTAAGAATTAAATTGTCTATCAATCGCTGTCCACCCTGTATTTTTTAGTCAAGTTTATGAGTATTTATGTATAAGACTAGATCACTGTCTAATATGGTGCAGGACATTTTCTGACCAGCTGAGCTACTTTTGTCATTGTCTAACCATGATTTTGGTGGCTAAATATGCACATTTTCGAACAAACTCTATATGTATGTTGTAATATGATGTTACAGGAGTGTCATCTGAAGAATTCTGAGAAGGTTCGTGAAAAAATTAATATATTTTGGCGATGTTTACGTTATCGCTCTCTTTGGCTAGAATCAATGCTCTGGTAACGTTTGCATATGTGGTATGCTAATATAACGATTTATTGTGTTTTCGCTGTAAGACACTCAGAAAATCTGAAATATTGTCTGTATTCACAGGATCTGTGTCTTTCGATTAGTGTATGCTGTGTATTTTTACGAAATGTTTGATGATTAGTAGTTAGGTAAACACGTTGCTCATTGTAATTATTCTAGTCCATTTGTGACGGTGGGTGCAATTGTAAACTATGACATCAACCTGAAATATGCACATTTTTCTAACAAAACCTATCCTATACCATAAATATGTTATCAGACTGTCATCTGATGAGGTTTTTTCTTGGTTAGTGGCTATCAATATCTTAGTTTAGCCGAATTGGTGATAGCTACTGGTGTTGGTGGACAAAGAAAAGATGGTGGATTATGCTAATGTGTTTAGCTAATAGATTTACATCTTTACATATTGTGTCTTCCCTGTAAAACATTTTAAAAATCGGACATGTTGGCTGGATTCACAAGATCTGTGTCTTTCATTAGCTATTGGACTTTAATGTGTGAAAGTTAAATATTTAAAAAAAATGTTTTTTTTGAATTTCGCGGCTCTGCCTTTTCAGTGGGGGTGGGGGGGGGGTGCCTAGCGGCACCCCAGTCCTAGACAGGTTAAGGAAGTGTGTAGGTCACATTCTGTATCATACAACTATGAAGGTTATATATTTAGAACCACCTGCTGATAGGAATCCAGCGATGTCTGTGTTAGTGTCATAGAACTGTCTAGTTTTTTGTGTTCTGACTTGTAAAACAGGATGAATAAAATAAGTAATGTAAACATATCAGTAATTACCAGGATGCTCTACAACATTTGTTTTAAAATCACACAAAGATTGTTAAAACTGGCCTCAGGTTATTGAGAGATCTGATTCAGGATTTACCCTCGTAGCATGTTTGTTTTATCATGTGGAGGTTTCATTCAGGTCTCAATCTTTTTTTAACACTGTCTTTGGCAGGAGAAAGACCAGACTCAGAGGAACCAGAGCCAGGGACGTCCAAACCAGTAAGACGACACCAGTGCTCCCACTGTAGAAAGGGTTGTAACCGGTTATGGGACCTGAAACAACACGAGAGAATTCACACAGAGAAGCCTTATCACCGCTCACAGTGCGGAAAGAGTTTCAACCTGCCGGGGGAGCTGAAATGGCATGAGAGAATACACACAGGGGAGAAGCCTTACCACTGCTCCCAATGTGGAAAGGGTTTCTGCGAGGCGGCGAAGCTGAAACGGCATGAGAGAATACACACAGGGGAGAAGCCTTACCACTGCTCCCAGTGTGGAAAGAGTTTTAACGATTTAGGGAACCCGAAAAACCATGAGAGAATGCACACAGGGGAGAAGCCTTACCACTGCTCCCAGTGCGGAAAGAGTTTCAACCAGCTGGGGGAGCTGAAATGGCATGAAAGAATACACACAGGGGACTTGCTGTCTTATATTGTTGACTGCTAATGATTACCTGTTTTTACCATATGAACTTGAATTGTACAAAGTATACTAAAACATATATTTGTATGTTTTTATTAGAAAACATGAATTGAATATGGAGTTTGAATATAGAGTAGGTCAGATTCCTTCTGTTTTAAATGGTCCTTTTTTAAACTCTGACACTGTGTGTGTTTATCTGGGTGTGTCATTCCTCCAGCACTACAGATAATCAAGTGTTATTTGGATGTGATGCATTTGTTCCGTTGTTTACATTTGCAATGTTGGCCCACTGATGATTTAATGAAAGGAAAATGTTCACAGACTCTGTAATGCAAAATGTTAATTGTATGTGTCCACATATCTGAGTATGTGACTTGTGGCGGATGAATCGGAATTAGTTGGTTAACATAGATAATTAAGATGTCTTATCAGCATAATATGCTGATGTGATATACTTGTTATTAGAATGTACCCCTTCGGACTCTGGTGTTGGCAGTTGCACTTCTTCCCTCAGCTGGGGCTCAGTCACCTGGGGCCCAGAGAGGGGAGAGGTCAGGCTTGTCTTTTACATGTCCCTGGTGCTATGCAGAATATCAGGAAGGTAAGAGGACAGGAGGGAACATTGTCTTCATATGTGAATGTATCTGTTAAACTATGTGAAGGGATGGTGTGATTAATGGGGAACCAATTACTGGTTTCCACAATGTCTGTGCGCAAGTCACTGCCTCCTTTGGCATTGGGGGGAGGTGTATGGCAGTGTCTGGAACCATTGTATGGCCTCTCCGATGTTGCACTTATCCTGGGATAGTGTATGACCTAGAGGCTCACTCCCCTCAGTGAGCTTGTCCAGGAGTGGGGTCAAGAAGGGGTTTTACTTGAGATGGGAGTATTTAGAGTTGACAATTGAGTTATGCCATTGGATGAGTTGGTGTTTTTGTGCTATGAAGTACTAGGAACGAGATTAGAACCTTGTTTTAGGGACCAAACTGAACGATAATTTATAGCGAATGCTATATGGCTACGGGATACTCCTTTCTCATTATAAAATCTCACTTTGTAAACTGTTCCTAATATCTGTGGTTTGTTATGTCGACTAGGGGGTGGATCTTTGCTATAAAAGATCTCAGTAGCCATTGTGTTGCCACTCTCAACGGTTCATTAGAAATAGTGAATTGTTGAAAGTCATTGCAAAGATCTTATTATTAAATATGTAGTTTAAGTATAACTCTGATTGGTGTGTGAAGTTTGTCTCTTCTCATTTGGTAACACAGACATTAACCACCACAGACTAACCTTGTGAAACTGTCCTATTATAATCTCCTGTTCCTGGGAGTATCAACCTGTGTTGCAAACCAGCTGCACCTGCATCCTTGTATGAATAAAGTCCCTCCCAGGAACAGGAAACTATAAAGATATGTGCTCATCACCCAATACTTCAGGAATTCAAACTGTCTACACTGCACTGTGTAACTGTTATTCTCTCTGAGCTCAGAAATAAAGAATCTTGGTTTGACTTGGACTCCAGCAGATCCTTATTTTATAATATCCACCACAACTCTCCCACGGATTGCTGTTTATCATTGTCTCAATGAAGAGTTCTTTGTTTTACTTTCCAATAAACATTGTTTCCACGTCAAAATAAAAAACATCTTTAACATTGATGAACCTTCACTATCTTCATCCCTAAACTAGCAACATTAACTATTGTCTATTGTTATTCTCAGTAACCTTCCTGGCCATATGAAATCCTAGCTAAATACAATGTTCCCTACCAGTTTTCATGTCTTTGGTTATGCAAACATTTGTTTATTAAATTATATTTCTCATTGAGATTAATATATTTTTAATTCTGTATGGGTCACGCATTGCTTTGGTCATATGTTCCCTTATGGGTCAATGATTTTAATTAGAATATAGCAATTATGCTTTCTCCTCAATCACTTACAGTTTCTTTGGAAAGTATTCAGACCCCTTGACTTTTTCCCATTTTGTTATGTTACAGCCTTATTAAAAAATTTATTAAATGAAACAATTTCCTCAGCAATCTACACACAATACCCCATATGACAAAGCGGAAACAAGTTTTTAATACATTTTTGCAAATGTGATTTACATAAGAAGCTCAGGTGCATCCTGTTTCCATTGATCATCCTTGAGATGTTTCTAAAACTAGAATGGAGTCCACCTGTGGTAAATTCAATTGATTGGACATGATTTGGAAAGGCACACACCTGTCTATATAAGGTCCCACAGTTGAAAGTGCAGATCAGAGCAAAAACCTAGCCATGAGGTTGAAGGAATTGTCCGTAGAGCTCCGAGACAGGATTGTGTTGAGGCACAGATCTGGGGAAGGGTACCAAAACATTTCTGCAGCATTGAAGGCCCCTGATTTAGTCCCCTGCAGTAAAAGGTTATTAATGGAGTTAAATGATCTGTTTAAGTCATTTAGAAAGGGCACATCGTTAAGAATACAATAATCTTTTTTTTGTGGTCTATATCCTCTCAATCATTTATTCCTTCATAAACAGAAAACGTTAACCTAAACACAACATGTGTGCAAGGGCCCCTCTAGGTTCACAATCTCTTGACCATTAAATCTGGATAGCTGACAACTATTTTTTAAAGGGTAAAAGTGATCTGTTTAGGTCGTCAGTAAAGGAAGTATAGTTAAAGAGTACAATGACCCTTCCATAGAGGATGGTGTGAGGCCTCTGGGGCTTATTTTGGGGGGGTTGACTGAGACATCCCTCGGACAGTCTTTTATGGGGGGTAAAATGTATCTGTTTAGGTCATCAGTAAAGGGGACATCTTAAAGATTACAATGACCCTTTCAAAGACAGACATCCCCCGGACCTCCCCCCATAACTATTTTTAAAAGGGTAAAAAATATCTGTTTAGGTCGTTAGTAAAACATATGTTTTGAAAGACACATGGGGGTCCAGGTTGTTAGTTATTTTGTGTACATGTAACCGATGTGAAATGGCTAGCTAGTTAGCGGTGGTGCGCGCTAGCAGCCTTTCAGTCGTTGGTGTCACTTGCTCTAAGACATTGAAGTAGTGGTTCCCTTTGCTCTGCAAGGGCAGCGGGTTTTGTGGAGCGATGTGTAACGATGGGTGACTGTTGTTGATGTGTGCAGAGGGTCCCTGGTTCACGCCCGGGTTTGGGCGAGGGGACGGACGTAAAGTTATACTGTTACATACATATAGTTCCCCTGTGTGCAAGGGCCCCCCTAGATTCACAACTTCTTGACCCTTAACATTCCCAGACAAGGGGAGAGATAGAGGGAGAGAAAGAGAGAGAGATATATTTCATTGAAGGTAAATTACATTTTCTGTCAAACCTTTTATTTTACTCAAAAACTTTAGTAGTAATTTAAACTTACATATTACAATTATTAAAGTTTACTATGTAATATTAAATACTAAATTATGTCACTAATGTTTTTTTACTAAAGAACTTTATATAAATCATACATGTTATTATTACATGTAGCAACACCACATGACAACAACATGGTTGCAACCCCACATAACAACAACATGGTGGCAACACAACATGCCAACAACATGGTTGCAACCCCACATAACAACAACATGGTGGCAACACCACATAACAACAACATGGTGGCAACATGACATGGCAGCAGCACAACATGGTAGCAACACAACATAACAACAACATGGTAGCAACACAACATGACAAAAACATGGTAGCAACACCACATAACAACAACATGTTAGCAACACCACATAACAACAACATGTTAGCAACACCACATAACAACAACATGTTAGCAACACCACATAACAACAACATGGTAGCAACACAACATAACAACAACATGGTAGCAACACAACATGACAAAAACATGGTAGCAACACCACATAACAACAACATGGTAGCAACACCACATAACAACAACATGGTAGCAACACCACATAACAACAACATGTTAGCAACACCACATAACAACAACATGGTAGCAACACCACATGACAACAACATGTTAGCAACACCACATAACAACAACATGGTGGCAACACCACATAACAACAACATGGTAGCAACACCACATAACAACAACATGGTAGCAACACAACATAACAACAACATGGTAGCAACACCACATGACAACAACATGGTAGCAACACCACATGGTAGCAGCACCACATGACAACAACATGGTAGCAGCACCACATGACATGTAGCACCACATGACAACATGGTAGTAACACAACATGACAACAACATGGTAGCAACACCACATGGTTGCAACACCACATGACAACAACATGGTAGCAACACAACATGGTAGCAACACAACATGGTACAAACATTATTGGGCACAGACAAGAGCACAAAGGCAAGAAGGTAGAGACAACAATACATCACGCAAAGCAGCCACAACTGGCAGTAAGAGTGTCCATGATTGAGTCCTTGAATGAAGAGATGGAGATAAAACTGTCCAGTTTGAGTGTTTTTTGCAACTTGTTCCCGTCGCTAGCTGCAGCGAACTGAAAAGAGGAGCGACCCAGGGATGTGTGTGCTTTGGGGACCTTTAACAGAATGTGACTGGCAGAACGGGTGTTGTATGTGGAGGATGAGGGCTGCAGTAGATATCTTAGATAGGGGTGAGTGAGGCCTAAGAGGGTTTTATAAATAAGCATTAAACCAGTGGGTCTTGCGACTGGTATACAGAGATGACCAGTTTACAGAGGAGTATAGAGTGCAGTGAGGTGTCCTATAAGGAGCATTGGTGGCAAATCTGATGGCCGAATGGTAAAGAGCATCTTGCCGCCCAATGTATCCTACCATGACTATATCCAACCCAGCTCCATGTGTTGCCACTATCATGTATCCTACCATGACAATATCCAACCCAACTCCATGTGTTTCCACTATCATGTATCCTACCATTACTATATCCAACCCAGCTCCATGTGTTGCCACTATCATGTATCCTACCATGACAATATCCAACCCAACTCCATGTGTTGCCACTATCATGTATCCTACTTGGCTGAAGCTTTGATCCAGTGGAAGAAGTATTGAGGAGCAGGGAGGTTAAAGGTCACTTCGGGATACAGCTGTTACTCTACACTATCCCTAGATAATCCAGTAATGAGAGAAACTGAATAGAATATTTAGGGCCCTATAACATCTCTATCTATATATAGCATCTGTATCAAATCCGTTATCTTTTCTTTTTTTAACCTAATTCAATTTTCTCCATTTAGTTTTTCCAGGTTTCTGATTTGTCCCTGTTTTTCTGTTTTTCTCTCTAAATCACACTGTTAATAGAATAACAACAACATTGGATGTTCTAAGTCCTCAACAATACTTAAACCACATCAGGAGACCACTTTTGAAATCTACATTTTTTGGGTGTAGATAACGACAACTTGCAGGCAGTAGGTTCAGAATAACTTTGGCAAAAAATGAATACAAATTATACCACCACCCAAAAGGACACTTCAGAGACAGGAAGGGTAAAGGGGCATGTGGTCTACACAGGTAGAGTCCTATCTGTCCATGTTACCTTTTGCAAAGTGGACACCGCTTCATGTGGCAACAGCAACAATCACATAAATAGTCCATATGCCACTGGGTGAGAGAATTTTTCATTGTATTTGGGCATCATTATGTGAGGTGTTATTATGTGGTGTTAGCGATGAACCTTGGTCAATTTAGCTAGGAATATGCCACTGGGTGAGAAGTTTTCATTATTTTTGGGCAGCATTATGTGAGGTGTTATTATGTGTTGTTAGAGATGAGCTTTGGTTAGTTTAGCTAGGAATATGCCACCATTGTCAATCTGTCACCTAATCCTGCCTAATGGGCAGGTCAGCCCTGGAGGAAAGTATTGGCTGTAAGAAGGAAGAAAACATAACATCTGGTTGTTTTAAAATGACTTCTCATGACATTGTTTTCTAATCTGTGTTACCCACTCCAGTCAGCAGATGGCGATTTGAGTCTTTCAGGTGATGCTGCTTGCGTGACGTATAATCTAGTGGACGGGACAGGAGGCTTCTTCAACAGCGACAAAAGGCTTCTGATTCAACCGTGGTGGTTTGTAGCGAACATTTAACTGAAACATTGAAGATCTTTAGACCAATCTTGTGTATATTACTCCTAGTGTTTTGAACATAATTCGGTTTACTTATCTACTAGTTCATTAAAACGTAATTTGCTTGTTAAATTAGCAAATGTGGTAAATTGTGTATATTAATATTAGTGTGTAGAACACAATTACAATTACGTTAATTCTACCGTAATTTCCGGACTATAAGCCGCTACTTTTTCCCACGCTTTGAACCTCGTGGCTTATACAATGACGCGTCTAATTTATGGATTTTTCCCGCTTTCACGCAGCCAAAAAACTGAGCACCGTCACATAATGTGACGTAAATCGAGCGCGCTCAAACTTCCCATCATTCTGATTACGGTATTCATTTTGTCACCCTCATCATGGCAGAGACACGGAGAAATGCATATGATGCAGTTTTCAAGTTGAAAGCGATCAATCTGGCTGTTGGAAAAGGAAATAGAGCTGCTGCACGGGAGCTTGGCCTTAATGAGTCGATGATAAGACGTTGGAGACAGCAGCGCGAGGAACTGACTCAGTGCAAAAAGACAACAAAAGCTTTCAGAGGGAAGAAAAGCAGATGGCCCGAACTAGAAAATGAGCTTGAAGACTGGGTCAACACATAGAGAACAGACGGCCGAGGTGTTTCAACTGTGCAGATCCGACTGAAAGCCAAAACAATCGCCACCGCAATGAAGTTTGAGGATTTTAGAGGTGGACCATCTTGGTGTCTAAGATTTATGAGACGTAAAGGCCTGTCCATCAGGGTACGGACGAGTCTGGAGGTAGAAGCTTTCAGAATCAAAAGGGAGAAAGATACCATAACATTGAACGTAGAGGAGGAACCTTTTAGAGTAAAAGAGGAAGAGGAGGCTATCTCAATAAAAGAGGAGGAAGACGTTTTGGGAGTAAAACAGGAGGAGTCAGAATATCCGATTAACACCAGTGAGTACTGTCTAAAAACCAGGGGCAAAAACTGCAGTTCTTGAACTAATGTGTGGTTTTAAAGGGGCATTCTACTGAAGTTCTACACTTGAATATATTGTTCAGTACTGTAGGAATTGCTGAAGGGGCAATCTGCCTTTGATACATATATATTTTTGGGACTTTTAAATGAGATGTATTTAATTATCCTTGTTGTCTGTATTAAGGTACACTTCATCTAATATAACAGGCTTTTAAAATGCAAAATTGGTGCATAATTATTATTTGAAGTATCAAAAGGCACCCATTTCATGGAACGACCCTTTTACATTTGCATCACAAACAATATTTTCAAAAAACATAATGAATGTATCCAATTTAGGCCCTTTTTAGACATATTAATAGCTCTTGTAAGATCCAATGATTGCAATAGAAGATCATAAGTTTACTATCTGTTTGATGTTGTCATTCACACAGGAGAGAGACATGACTATCGTGGATCCTCTGGGGAGCGTCAACAACATCCTGATGCTGACGAGTCAGAGAAGAGTCTCTCCAGATCAGAACACCAGATGGTACAGCTTGGTCTGGTCTAGCATACAGCTTGCTCTATCGGGGTCTGGGCTGAGTTTCTGTAAATAACTTTATGACAACAGTGACATCAGCATCCATAATGATATGTGTCTGTGTCCCCTCTTTATGGTTACCAGGACAACGCTAGCCCTTCCTCCCTCCCGGAGTCCCCGTGTCGTGCCTCTCCCGGTAGCGCCTTACTGCTGGGTATGAAGAGGTTGTCTGTGCTGCTGGTGGACTGCAGGAAAACAACGGGGCTGAGTGGAACTGTGAGAGGAGGAGAAGAGAAGAAAGGATCAGATTTGACTCATCAAAGTAAGTGCTGTAGTTTAGTTTGAACAAATACAATAGATCTGCCCACTGGTATCTGTTACCAGGACAACCAGCAGAGTTCTGTTAGTTGACAGGAAGATAGACTGGTATCTGTTACCAGGACAACCAGCAGAGTTCTGTTAGTTGACATGAAGATAGACTGGTGGATATGGATGTTATGAATATCATAACACTGAAAAAGGATTCTGCTAATGAAAAGAGAGAAACCAATAGACCATATTAAACCTTGATGAAAGTTAGCTTTAGAGAGAAAGTTAAAAGATGATCCAATGTAAGATGCTTGTTTTACAAAAACTTTTCCTTAAAACATGGATGTTACATTGCCTGTCCCAGTCAACCCCCCTATCTTTACAAGACTGTTGAACAGGCAAACTAAACTCAAGACACTGTTAATGAATTAACTAATACTGGAGGAAAGCTGTGATCAGGCTGCCCACTCAAGAGAAAGCTTCGAACTGTAACCAGTGCCGTCAACCTAGTTCAGGTTATCAATAAACCTACCAGGGTAGTTACAAACAGTACAGAAATTAAATCATCAACATATTTTGATCATATCTTTACTAATGTTGCAGAAATGTGTTTTAAAGCAGTTTCCAGATCCATCAGATGTAGTGATCACAATATAGTAGCCATGTCTAGGAAAACCACAGTTCCAAAGGCTGGGCCTAATATTGTGTAAAAGAGGTCATACAATACGTTTTGTAGTGATTCCTATATTTTTGATGTAAATAATATTTGTTGGTCCGTGGTGTGTAATGATGAGCAACCAGACGCTGCCCTTGACACATTTGAAAATGCTTATCCCAGTTACTAATAAGCATGAACCCGATAAGAAAATGACTGTAAAAACTGTTAAATCCACATGGATTGATGAGGAATAGAAAAATGGTATGGTGTAGAGCAGTGGTTCCCAAACGTTTTATAGTTCCGTACCCCTTCAAACATTCAACCTCCAGCTGTACCCCCTCTAGCACCAGGGTCAGCGCACTCTCAAGTGTTGTATTTTGCCATCATTGTAAGCCGGTCACACACACACTATATGATACATTTATTAAACATAAGAATGAGTGTGAGTTTGTCAAAACCCAGCTCTTCCTATAAGAGTTCTTATAGCACCAGCGCACAACTAATATAATAATAATAAATGATTTTGCTCTTTATTTAACAATCTTACATTTGAAACCTTATTTGTTCTTTGACATTTGTAAATAACTCACCACAGGTTAATGAGAAGGGTGTGCTTGAAAGGATGCACATAACTCTGCAATGTTGTATTGGAGAGAGTCTCAGTCTTAAATAATTTTCCACACAGTCTGTGTCTGTATTTAAAATGTGTCAATACTTTGCACCCTTGATAACCAGCGCGCTTCTGTATTTTGTAAAAGCGTTACATGGTCGCTGCCCATATCATTGCATCGTGCAGAAAATACACGGGAGTTCAGTTAACCGTTTCTCAATAGGGGGTGCTGTTTTCACTTTAAAAATTTCGTTCCTAAATTAAACTGCCTCGTACTCAATTCTTGCTCGTACAATATGCATATTATTATTACTATTGGATAGAAAACACTCTCTAGTTTTCTAAAACCGTTTGAATTATATCTGTGAGTAAAACAGAACTCAGTTGGAGCAATTTTCCTGTGAGGAAGTGAGAAATCTGAAATCAGACAGGCTGTTCTGGGGTCAGTTTATTAATTTGCATGTCTTCTATTGGTCGAGATGCACTGCATACGCCTTCCCCTAGATGTCAGCAAATAGTGAGAATTGGAATGGTGTTGCTAGGCAGATCTGAGGCCATATAAAGGGTTTTGGAACGTGGCGTGCAGTCTTTTCAACATTCGCCATGACGCAAGACAGACCTCAGGATGGTGTTCTGGAAAGCTACCGTTATAGGCCTTAGATATATCGGGCTCTGATTTTATTCGATATAGGTGTTAAAGACATCCTAATGTTGTTATTTTAAACCAAGTTATATCAGTTTATATCAGTATATTGCGATTTTCGGATATTTCTTTGTGCTGCGTTCTAGTGAGTTGGGCACGTCTGGGCCACATGGCTAATGTTTACTGCTAATTCCAAAGTTGAAGGCGACAATCTACAACCGAGCAACGATTCTTTTGGACAAAGGACAACTTGCCCAAGATTCTGATGAAAGCTCATCAAAAAGTAAGAACTATTTATGATGTTAATTCGTTGTTCTGTTGAAAAATGTAAAACTCCTATTCCGCCATTAATTTCGGTGCGGTCTCGCTTTAACGCACGCTGTATGTCGTAGTAACGTTAATTTAAAAAATCTAACACAGCGGTTGCATTAAGAACTAATGTATCTTTCATTTGCTGTCCAACCTGTATTTTTTTAGTCAAGGTTATGATTAGTTAATGATTAGATTAGGTGCCTCTCCCAAGATTTCTCCCAACATTTTGTTGGCAGCTTGGCTTCTATTCTCATTGTATAACCATGATTTGTGCCCCTAAATATGCACATTTTCGAACAAACTGTATGTATTGTGTAATATGATGTTATAGGACTGTCATCTGAAGAAGTTTGAGAAGGTTAGTGAAAAAATGTATATCTTTGCTGGTTTATTCGTTATCGCTATTGTTGGCTTGAATCAATGCTGTTGTGTGGTTGGCTATTGTAGTAAGCTAATATAATGCTATATTGTGTTTCCGCTGTAAAACACTTAAAAAATCTGAAATATTGGCTGGATTCACAAGATCTTTGTCTTTCATTTGCTGTACGCTGTGTATTTTTCATAAATGTTTTATGATGAGTATTTAGGTAATTCACGTTGGTCTCTGTAGTTATTCTAGTTGCTTTGGTGAGAGTTGTGATGGTGGCTGCAATGTAAAACTATGATTTATACCTGAAATATGCAAATTTTTCTAACAAAACATATGCTATACAATAAATATGTTATCAGACTGTCATCTGATGTAGTTGTTTCTTGGTTAGTGACTATCTTTATTTGGTCGAAATTGTGATAGCTACCTATGCAGGAAAAAAATGGTGGGGGAAAAAAGTTGTCTTTTGCTATCGTGGTTAGCTAATAGAAATACATATTGTGTCTTCCCTGTAAAACATTTTAAAAATCAGAAATGATGGCTGGATTCACAAGATGTATATCTTTCATCTGGTGTCTTGGACTTGTGATTTAATGATATTTAGATGCTAGTATTTACTTGTGACGCTATGCTAGGCTATGCTAGTCAGCTTTTTTACTGATGGGGGTGCTCCCGGATCCGGGATTGTGATGAAGTAGAAGTTAACCATTTTCACTGTAGTGTCCAAAACATCTTTCAAGCAGTCAGGTATTCCCTTGGCAGCAAGAGCCTCTCGGTGGATTCTGCAGTGTACCCAAGTGGCGTCGGGAGCAACTTCTTGCACGCGCGTTACCACTCCACTATGTTTCCCTGTCATGGCATTTGCTCCATCAGTACAGATACCAACATCAGCAGCAGCTACGTTTGGCTACATATGGACCGTTAGTGGAATTCCCGCAAGAGAGTAACGGTTAATGTGATTGGATGTTAAATGTTTGATTAGGCTACCTGTATTTGACATTGTGTTGTTATTTCGTTGAACCCTAGATGGTTTAATTTGATTTTTGGCAGGGAAACGAGGCTACTCAGGTGAGAAAAAAACCTCACCCAAATGTATAGCCCCGTTGGAAAATATAAATGGACTGTTTGATAATGTGAATCACATTTTTATTTGGCGTACCCCAGTTTGGGAATACCTGGTGTAGAGGGAGGCAAAAAAAAAGATGGCAAATAGGTCTGACTGGGAGGGAGATTTCCCACTTCCTGGTTGGATTTTTCTTAGGTTTTCGCCTGCCATATGAGTTATGTTATACTCACAGCCATCATTCAAACCGTTTTAGAAATTTCAGCGTGTTTCTATCCAATATGCATAATAATATGCATATATTAGCTTCTGGGCCTGAGTAGCAGGAAGTTTACTCTGGGCACGCTTTTCATCCGAACGTGAAAATGCCGCCCCCTATCCCTAAAAGGTTATTAAAGGAGGAAATAAAAAGTAAGTCAGTATCTGGTGTGGCCACCAGCTGCATTAAAGGAGGACTGTAGCTTCTAATGATGAATTACTATGGAGTCTGATGCTTTAAAGGAGAAGTTTAACCAAAATCCAGAAACTCCTCAGTGATCCCATATATTGAAACTAGTCCAGTGGATTATTTCCCTCTCCCTGTAGTGCTGTACTGAAACAGCTGCAAAACGTGATTCGTGACGTTGCTGGATGCGGGCCTCGCTCTGCTGCTTTGCCAGTTAATTTGTTATTTTATTACAGCTTTGGCCTTTGTCTTTCACCTGGAGTTGTTTATTTATGTCTGAGAAAAAAACACTTATCAACATATACAAAATAAACTCAGCAAAAAAATGTACGGATCTTTTTCAGGACCCTGTCTTTCAAAGATTATTCGTAAAAATCCAAATAACGTCACAGATCTTCATTGTAAAGGGTTGAAACCCTGTTTCCCATGCTTGTTCAATGAACCATAAACGATTAATGAACATGCACCTGTGGAACGGTCGTTAAGACAAACAGCTTGCAGACGGTAGGCAATTAAGGTTACAGTTAATGAAACTTAGGACTCTAAAGAGGCCTTTCTACTGACTCTGGAAACACCAAAAGAAAGATGCCCAGGGTCCCTGCTCATCTCCGTGAACGTGCCTTAGGCATGCTGCAAGGAGGCATGAGGACTGCAGATGTGGCCAGGGCAAGAAATTGCCATATCCGTACTGTGAGACGCCTAAGACAGCGCTACAGGGAGACAGGACGGACAGCTTATCGTCCTCGCAGTGGCAGACCACGTGTAACAACACCTGCACAGGATCGGTATATCCAAACATCACACCTGCGGGACAGGTACAGGGTGGCAACAACAACTGCCCAAGTTACACCAGAAATGCACAATCCCTCCATTGGTGCTCAGACTGTCAATAGACTGAGAGAGGCTGGACTGAGGGCTTATAGGCCTGTTGAAAGGCAGGTCCTCACCAGACATCACCGGCAACAACGTTGCCTCTGGGCACAAGCCCACCGTCACTGGACCAGACAGGACTGGCAAAAAGTGCTCTTCACTGACATGTCGGGGTTTTGTCTCCAGGGGTGATGGTCGGATTCGCGTTTATCGTCGAAGGAATGAGCCTGTACTCTGGAGCGGGATTGATTTGGAGGTGAAGGGGCAGTCATGGTCTGGGGCGGTGTGTCACAGCATCATCAGACTGAGCTTGTTGTCATTGCAGGCAATCTCAACGCTGTGTGTTACAGGGAAGACATCCTCCTCCCTCATGTGGTACCCTTCCTGCAGGCTCATCCTGACACGACCCTCCAGCATGTCAATGCCACCAGCCATACTGCTCCTTCTGTGCGTGATTTCCTGCTAGACCGGAATGTCAGTGTTCCTGCAGTACTTAATGCAACTGGTGGCCACACCAGATACTGACTGTTACTCTGACTGTTCATTTTGACCCTCCCCCCCTTTGTTCAGGGACACATTATTCCATTTCAGTTAGTCACATGTCTGTGGAACTTGTTCAGTTTATGTCTCAGTTGTTGAATCGTGTTATTTTCCAACAAATATTTACACATGTTAAGTTTGGTGAAAATAAACGCAGTTGACAGTGAGAGGACGTTTCTTTTTTTTGCTGAGTTTAGATTGACAAGGGGGGAAAAACAATTTAATCAATTTTAGAATAATGCTGAAATGTAACAAAATTTGGAAAAGGTGAAGGGGTCTGAATACTTAACGAATGCACTGTGTGTGTATACTGAACCAAAATATAAACAACAATTTCAACGATTTACAGTTCATATAAGTCAGTCATTGTAAATAAATAAATTAGGCCCTAATCTATGGACTTTACATGACTGGGCATGGGCGCAGCCATTGGTGGGCCCTGGAGGGCATACGCCCACCCATTGCGGAGCCAGGCCCAGCCAATCAGAATGAGGTTTTCCCCACAAAAGGGCTTCATTACAAAGAGAAATACAACTCGGGTGGCTGGTCTCAGACAATGTGGAGGTCCTGGGCTGGCGTCGTTATATGTGGTCTGTGGTTGTGAGGCCAGTTGGATGTACTGCCAAATTCTCTAAAATGACATTGGAGGCGGCTTCTGGTAGAGAATTTAACATTCAATTATCTGGTAACAGCTCCAGTGGATATTCCTGCAGTCAGCATGCCAATTGCACGCTCCCTCAAAACTTGAGACATCTGTGGCATTGTGTTGTGATAAAACTGCACATTTTAGAGTGGCCTTTTATTCTCCCCAGCACAAGGTGCACCTGTGTAATATTCATGCTGTTCAGTCAGCATATCCCACACCTGTCAGGAGGATGGATTTTCTTGGCAAAGAATAAATGTTCACTAACAGGGATGCTTTTTTTCAGCTCATGAAACATCCAACACTTTACATGTTGCAATTATATTTTTGTTTATTGTAGTTACTATCAGTTTTAGGAACATCTGTGAGCGTCTAAATAAGAAATTGGGCCATTTAAACAGCATATGTCGAACCCTATCGACGTAAAAACAAGTTTTAGACTTCCACACAAAATGACTTCTTTACTTATTTTATGTTTAAGGAAGTGTGTAGGTCGCATTCTGATTCATACAGCTATGAAAGTTATATATTTAGAACCATCTGCTCGATTGGAATCCAGCGACGTCTGTGTCTTCAGTGTCCTAGAACTGTTTAGTTTTTTGTGTTTTGACTTGTAATGTAAACATATCAGTAATTACCAGGAAACTCTACATTTGTTTTAAAATCACACAAAGATTGTTAAAACTGGCCTCGGGTTATTGAGAGATCTGAATAAGATTTACCCTCGTAGCAAGGCCGTTTTATCATGTGGAGATTTCATTCGGGTCTCTATTTTAAAAACACACTGTCTTTGGCAGGAGAAAGACCAGACTCAGAGGAACCTGAGCCAGGGACGTCCAAACCAGCAAGACAACACCAGTGCTCCCACTGTGGAAAGTGTTGTAACCGGTTATGGGACCTTAAACAACATGAGAGAATACACACAGGGGAGAAGCCTTACCACTGCTCCCAGTGTGGAAAGAGTTTTAACTGGTTAGGTGACCTGTATCGACATGGGAGAATACACACAGGGGAGAAGCATTACCACTGCTCCCAGTGTGGAAAGTGTTTCAACCAGTTAGGGAACTTGAAACAACATGAGAGAATGCACACAGGGGAGAAGCCTTACCACTGCTCCCAGTGTGGCAAGTGTTTTAACCAGTTAGGGAACTTGAAACAACATGAGAGAATGCACACAGTTGAGAAGCCTTACCACTGCTCACAGTGTGGAAAGTGTTTCAACCGGTCAGGGCATCTGAAAAAACATGAGAGAATACACAGGGGAGAAGCCTTAACACTGCTCCCAATGTGGAATGAGTTTTAACCAGAAAAGCAACCTCAACCAACATGAGATAATACACAAAAATTACAGACCTCTACATGCTTTGTAAGTAGGAAAACCTGCAAAATCGGTAGTGTGTCAAATACTTGTTTTCCCCACTGTATATACAGTACCAGTCAAAAGTTTGGACACACCTACTCATTCCAGAGATTTTCATTATTTTTACTGTTTTCTGCATTGTAGAATAATAGTGAAGACATCAAAACTATGAAATAACATATATGGAATCATGTATTAACCAAAAAAGTGTTAAACTAATCTAAATCTGTTTTATGTTTGAGATTCTTCAAAGTAGCCACCCTTTGCCTTGATGACAGCTTTGCACACTCTTGGCAATGTAGAAAAAAGTTCAAATAAAGAAATGAGTAGGTGTGTCCAAACTTTTGACTGGTACTATATATATATACAGTGGGGAGAACAAGAATTTGATACACTACCGATTTTGCAGGTTTTCCTACTTACAAAGCATGTAGAGGTCTGTAATATTTATCATAGGTACACTTCAACTGTGAGAGATGGAATCTAAAACAAAAATCCAGAAAATCACATTGTATGATTTTTAAGTAATAATTTGCATTTTATTGCATGACATAAGTATTTGATCACCTACCAACCAGTAAGAATTCCGGCTCTCACAGACCTGGAAGCCCTCCTGTTCTCCACTCATTACCCGTATTAACTGCACCTGTTTGAACTCGTTACCTGTATAAAAGACACCTGTATACACACTCAATCAAACAGACTCCAACCTCTCCACAATGGCCAAGACCAGAGAGCTGTGTAAGGACATCAGGGATAAAATTGTAGACCTGCACAAGGCTGGGATAGGCTACAGGACAATAGGCAAGCATCTTGGTGAGAAGGCAACAACTGTTGGCGCAATTATTAGAAAATGGAAGAAGTTCAAGATGACGGTCAATCACCCTCGGTCTGGGGCTCCATGCAAGATCTCACCTCGTGGGGCATCAATGATCACGAGGAAGGTGAGGGATCAGCCCAGAACTACACGGCATGACCTGAAGAGAGCTGGGACCACAGTCTCAAAGAAAACCATTAGTAACACACTATGCCGTTATGGATTAAAATCCTGCAGCGCACGCAAGGTCCTCCTGCTCAAGCCAGCGCATGTCCAGGCCCGTCTGAAGTTTGCCAATGACCATCTGGATGATCCAGAGGAGGAATGGGAGAAGGTCATGTGGTCTGATGAGACAAAAATAGAGCTTTTTGGTCTAAACTCCACTCGCCGTGTTTGGAGGAAGAAGAAGGATGAGTACAACCCCAAGAACACCATCCCAACTGTGAAGCATGGAGGTGGAAACATCATTCTTTGGGGATGCTTTTCTGCAAAGGGGACAGGACGACTGCACCGTATTGAGGGGAAGATGGATGGGGCCATGTATCGCGAGATCTTGGCCAACAACCTCCTTCCCTCAGTAAGAGCATTGAAGATGGGTCGTGGCCGGGTCTTCCAGCATGACAACGACCCAAAACACACAGCCACGGTAACTAAGGAGTGGCTCCGTAAGAAGCATCTCAAGGTCCTGGAGTGGCCTAGCCATTCTCCAGACCTGAACCCAATAGAAAATCTTTGGAGGGAGCTGAAAGTCCGTATTTCCCAGCGACAGCCCCGAATCCTGAAGGTCTGGAGAAGGTCTGTATGGAGGAGTGGGCCAAAATCCCTGCTGCAGTGTGTGCAAACCTGGTCAAGAACTACAGGAAACGTATGATCTCTGTAATTGCAAACAAAGGTTTCTGTACCAAATTAAGTTCTGCTTTTCTGATGTATCAAATACTTATGTCATGCAATAAAATGCAAATTAATTACTTAAAAATCATACAATGTGATTTTCTGCAAAATCGGCAGTGTATCAAATACTTTCAAAGACATTTGCAGATGTGATGGATTGAGACGCAGCCCATGCAACAAAACAGATCTTTATCTTAAACTGATGGATTTGGATGGGGATTTTCTTTTTACTATGTTACTTAGATTGACGCACAGGTGCTTCAATAGACTCTTAAGGATTAACATCAGCAGTAGGCTAAGGCTATCACATCCTTATGATATACAGTATCTATTTTCATAAGAGTAACGTGACTGCGTTAACATCACCTGTAGGCTAAGGCTATCACATCCTTATGATATACAGTATCTATTTTCATAAGAGTAACGTGACTGCATTAACATCCCCAGTAGGCTAAGGCTATCACATCCTTATGATATACAGTATCTATTTTCATAAGAGCAACGTGACTGCAAGAGACAGGTCGGGAATGTTTTACGGGACAAATCAACCTTTTTTTTCTAAATTAGTGGTGTTTGAATTTGTTGATAAAATGCAGGACATGATTGTTTGGTTGTGCGGGGACTGTCCGGGATGTGGTCACCCTAATTACCCGCCTCACTGACTCTCCCTTGGCCAGGTGAAACGACCTCTCTCTCAGAAGCACTTCTCTCGCTTCAGTAACTCAGCCACTCTTTTACCATCAGATGGTCCGTCAATCTGTAAGTCTCTGCTTTCTTCGCTTTTGATGTGCTGGTTTTGTTTTTGTTGTGTTCTTTGGGCTCCTGCCTATGCTACTTGGTCTCGAGTTGTTAACAATGTTGGGCTCTGGCTTGCCACTTACTACTTACTGTGGTGGTTGGCTAGCTAGGCTAGTTAGCTGGCTAGGCTAGCAGGTTAAAATAGCTAATGTTAGCTGGCTGGCTAAGATAACTGCATGTAACATGATTTGATAACTGGTTAGATGGCATTGTGTATTTACAAAACTTTGGTTTACTTTAATGTGGCTCAGTTTGCTATTAAAGCTGTAAATTAGCGCTAGCTAGGTATTGATAGCCACTGGCTGACTCATGCAGAGCTGAAGTAGGTAGGCCTGGTAGGGCTAACATTAGCAAGCTAGTTGCCTAGCAACCTTGCAAGCTTATCTGTAACCGTCAATTCATAAAGTATTTGCTTGTAAGTTGGCTGAAAATGTTATTGAAACCACTAGTCATGAGTGCACACGATTTGGTTTAATTTGAAGTGATCTATTTGAAGATGTTTCTGTCAGAGTTTACATTGTAGGGAATAGGCTGGCTAGCCGGGTCCTCCATATTACTTCACAGCCTGTAAAAAAACATTCTGACATGACTTCGGCATTCTTTGTAATTCTGATTGGTTTTATGTACTCTAAAAATAGAAAAGAGAGGTGGAACTTTGCATTGGGACGTGTGATGCTATACTAATGCCGATCCATATGTTACATGTGGTTACATTTAGCTACCTTCACTTTAAGGGAGTTGTATGGCCACATTTAGATGTGAAAAAATAACAGACAGAGAAAACAATTTCTATTCTAACAGTATTTGGGTCATTCTTGAGCTCTGGTAATATTTCAGTCCCACTGACTAATTTTTATTATAAATTGAAATGTCCAGTATAATGAATTGAAATAAATATTGAATTAATTTAAACTTTATTATCGCAATTGTTTCATGTCCCCCAGGTGTTTCAATTAATTTTTACCTGGGAAATTAATATTAAAATGTGCACATAATTTAATGCAAACATAAATTTGTTATTTTGTTGAGAAAGTATTTTTATCAAATAAATGCATGATTATTGATTAAATTTACACATTTTAGCTCTGTCTCTCAGTCTACATGTAACGGGTTGTAAATCTGTGACAGGGTTGAGTTATTTACTTTATTTATGAATATTGCATCTAAACAAATTAATTATTAAATATATTATACATTATATATTGTTTATATTCACTTATAAAACATGCTGTAATGTGTTCCATGTGAACAGAAAATATATTTTATGGCAGGTAGCCTGGTGGTAGGAGAGTTGGGCAAGACTCTTCAGTTGTTCCTTTAAGTTGCTCTGGATCCTAAATTACTCAATGATTATAGTGTATACATGTATATATTCTAAGAATCTTTGATTTAACGTTATTCCATTGAAACATCTAGGGAATGATGGCACCCACATCAGCAGCAGAACGACAAAGGCAGTGTCTAGCACGTCACAATGCTGATCCAGTAAAAAGGGAACTGTACTTTGAGAGAGAGAGATGGAAAAGGAATGTTGATTCAGGGGGAAAAAGGAAAGACCAGCATCAGAAGCGTAAACAGTGGAGAACAGCATACAAAAGAAGCAAGGAGAGGAAAGGAGCACTGAGGAACTTGACCACTAAGTCCACATCATGAACGTTGAAGAGAACGGCGGACAGGTTGGTGACTAAGGGCCGTGATATCAGCGATGCACAGGAGCTTTACAAAGGCCTCCATGAGACAAACACGTCAGTGAAGCTGTTCTGTGTGAAGAGTGCCGATGTTGAACGTGCGATGGAGATGATGCCAAGACCCATAAAAGCGTTGCCCTCCACCATGAGAATACACCAGGTCATCACCATGGCTCCTGGTGAGCTGATGTCTGGGGATGTCAGTTGTCTTTGTTCAACAAAGAAGGACATAAACTGTACATGCTTTAACACACAGCACTTCAGTTTCAGGCAGAAGGTCCTGGCTGCTCCAGAACAGGCAGCCAATGAGGAAAATCCTTTTTTATCCAGGCATCATCCTCGGCACAGATGAAGTTAGTGTATAAGTGAAATATATACATCGCGTAGGACCAAACAGATTTTTCTGGAATTCTCGAGACGACTTCCACTAGTGTCAGTTTGATGAAGTCCTTGAGATGATTCCAGTCCTCGAGTACTTGAGATGACCTCCCTACTCTTCTACATTTGCACACACTGTACATAGATTTTTCTATTGTGTTATTGACTGCACATTTGTTTATGTGTAACTCTGTGTTGTTGTTTTTGTCGCACTGCTTTGCTTTATATTGGCCAGGTCACAGTTGTAAATGAGAACTTGTTCTCAACTGGCCTACCTGGTTAAATAAAGGTGAAATAAATACAAATAAAAAAATATCTTCATGAGGTTCTATAGTAGCAAGGATCTGACACCTCCGGAGGGCTTGATGGCTCAATCCACCAGAGGTATGGCTACAACATAGGCATTGTTCAAAGGCATCTCTGTTCAAGAGATCTGTAATGCAGCATGTTGTGGTGATGTACCTTCATGAGGTTCTACTGACTGGACATCACTACACATACGGTGAGTAGAGTGGGGACCTCTGAGGGATGATCCTGTCTAGACTTGGCATCAGAGAGGATATGAGCTCTATGGTAGTTGGTAGTTGACTAGGTTACCTTTCACACATGGAAGACAAACGTACTTAGATGTGAAGACGGGAGAGACTATGGCCCTTATATAGGAAGTGGAGTCATCTGCTATTAGCTGTTGCTTGACAGACGTTGTTTGATTGGATCTCCCTAGACTCCGCCCCTAATGAGGCTTATAATATCATAGAACAGGGGTTATCTTAGGTAACCTTAAGTTACATGTCCTACTATGCTAATTTCTCTGTATTAAATGGCCCATAACTTTAACACTATACCCTTAAGGTATATTATGGTCAACAATATATATAAAAAATCGAAACATTTATATTTTCTATATTTATATTTTCTATATTAATAAATTCATGTAAGAAATGTATGAATGAAATCAAAATACAAATCAAATCAAATTTTAAGTGTCGACCTTACAGTGGAATGCTGACTTACAAGCCCTTAACCAACAATGCAATTTTAAGAAAAATAAGTGTTATATAAAAAATACAAATAATTAATATTAAAGAGCAGCAGTAAAATAACAGTAGCGAGGCTGTATACAGGTATTACCGGTACAGAGTCAATGTGGAGGCTATATACAGGTATTACCGGTACTGAGTCAATGTGGAGGCTAAATACAGGTATTACCGGTACAGAGTCAATGTGGAGGCTATATACAGGTATTACCGGTACAGAGTCAATATGGAGGCTGTATACAGGGGGTACCGGTACAGAGTCAATGTGGAGGCTATATACAGTTAATACCGGTACAGAGTCAATGTGGAGGCTATATACAAGTATTACCGGTACAGCGTCAATGTGGAGGCTATATACAGGAGGTACCGGTACAGAGTCAATATGGAGGCTGTATACAGGGGGTACCGGTACAGAGTCAATGTGGAGGCTATATACAGTTATTACCGGTACAGAGTCAATGTGGAGGCTATATACAGGTATTACCGGTACAGAGTCAATGTGGAGGCTATATACAGGTATTACCGGTACAGCGTCAATGTGGAGGCTATATACAGTTATTACCGGTACAGAGTCAATGTGGAGGCTATATACAGGTATTACCGGTACAGAGTCAATGTGGAGGCTATATACAGTTATTACCGGTACAGCGTCAATGTGGAGGCTATATACAGGTATTACCGGTACAGCGTCAATGTGGAGGCTATATACAGGTATTACCGGTACAGCGTCAATGTGGAGGCTATATACAGTTATTACCGGTACAGCGTCAATGTGGAGGCTATATACAGGTATTACCGGTACAGCGTCAATGTGGAGGCTATATACAGTTATTACCGGTACAGCGTCAATGTGGAGGCTATATACAGTTATTACCGGTACAGAGTCAATGTGGAGGCTATATACAGGTATTACCGGTACTGAGTCAATGTGGAGGCTGTATACAGGAGGTACCGGTACAGAGTCAATGTGGAGGCTATATACAGGTATTACCGGTACAGCGTCAATGTGGAGGCTATATACAGTTATTACCGGTACAGCGTCAATGTGGAGGCTATATACAGGAGGTACCGGTAAAGAGTCAATGTGGAGGCTATATACAGGAGGTACCGGTACAGAGTCAATGTGGAGGCTGTATACAGGTATTACCGGTACAGAGTCAATGTGGAGGCTGTATACAGGTATTACCGGTACAGCGTCAATGTGGAGGCTATATACAGGAGGTACCGGTACAGCGTCAATGTGCGGGGGCACAGGTGAGTCGAGGAAAAATACTACTCCTATTACAGAGCAAGTGGTAAAGATTTAAATTGACACTCATAGTTGGAGGACTTTAGCATCTAATGATGAAACATGTAGAATCTCCACAGAGGAGCTCTGTCATGATTGTAGCAGGTTTACTAACGCGTTACTTATATTAGCTGTGTTGACTATGACGTTACTTTAGCTAATATGGTGACAACGATGCTGTGTGTAGCAGTTATGAAATGGTTTGGTTTGGAAAGGTTTTTTCTCCTGGTCACCTACAGCTGACGTCCACAAGCGAAGGGAAAAGGTGAGCGAATTGATGTGAGAGGAAATACAATGTGGCAGTTGTGAAAGTGAACTGTGTTTACGCGTCATCAATCCAGGAATAGGGGAAATGTTAGTATCATGTAGTATCATGTAGTAGCCTAAACCTATTGCTGTTACATTGAACAGGTTGAATGAAATATGAATGACAGTCATCTAATATGCTGTAATAGAATTAAGGCCATGAATAAACAAATCGTCCTGCCTCAACTTAAAAGGCACTGACCGCCACTGTTTGGATGGTGGGCCTTTCTTGGGCTGTAAAAACCCAGCAACTTTGCAGTTATTGACACAACCCGATGAGCCTGGCACCTACTACCATACCCCGTTCAAAGACACTTAAATATGTTGTCTTCCTCATTCACCCTCTGAATGGCACACATGCACAATCCATGTCTCATGTCTCAAGGCTTAAAATTCCTTATTTAACCTGACTCCCCCCTTCATCTACACTGATTGAAGTGGATTTAACTAGTGACATTAATAAGGGATCATAGCTTTAGCCTGGATTCCCCTGGTCAGTCTGTGTCATGGAAGGAGCAGGTGTTCCTAATGTTTAGTAGACTCAGTGTAAAGCACTACAGATAATCAAGTGCTATTTGCATGTGATGCATTTGCTCTATTGTTTACAGTATGATTTGTATCTTATAGAGAGTGGCTTTAAGGTAAAAGTACCGTCACATCTAGATAAAAACGAATGTGAAAATAAACAGAGCAAATCTGTATTAAAACACTACCTATTCATAGATGTATTTATTCATCATCTACATATTCATATTAAGCTTCTACGTCTGTGTACAGGAACGTATTATTTGTAAGACGTAAGAGAAAATATATCAGCTTATTGATAAATTATTATGATGTTCTTTCCAATACAAAAGTGTAGTAACTATTGTTTCCAAACTGCGTTGCCTACTCCAGCCAGCAGATGGCGATTTGCATCTTTCAGGTGATGCTTCTTGCGTGACGTGTATTCTAGTGGACTGGACGGGACGCTTCTTCAGGAACAACAACACGGCTACTCTTTCAACCGCCTCGGTAGCTTGCTAGCCAACATAAAACCGATAGATTGACGCGTTACACCGTGTTTGTGTACATTAGCTAATCTCAGTGTTTTAAACACATTTCTGTTGATTTATCAACTGATGACCTTTTGCCTAATTTGCTTGTTCAATTTGCAAACTTGTTTAAGATTGATACTGAGCCTAGCACTAGGCTAGTCGCTAATGCTAACTAACTAGCTAACATCCCCGACCATGAGCTCACTAAACTACTTATCCCCTGCTAAAGAAGAGGGGGTCTGCTGTATGGAGAAAGAAGCTCTGGGACTGAACAATGTCGTGGAAGATGATGGTGTTACAGTGAAAGAAGAGGAGGCTGTTACAGTGAAAGAAGAGGAGGCTGTTATAGTGAAAGAAGAGGAGGCTGTTACAGTGAAAGAAGAGATAGCATCCTCTTCCTCTCTAAAAGTTTCTATCTCAATAAAGGTGAAGGAGGAAGACGTTTTGGGAGTGAAAGAGGAGGAGACAGAATATCAGATTACTACCAGTGAGTACTGTCTTAAACAGGGGCACAAACTGTTGTTTAACTAATGTGTGGGTTTTAAAGGGGCATTCTACTGAAGTTCTACACTTGAATATGTTGTTCATTACTGTAGGAATTGTTTCAGGGGCCATCTGCTGTTGGTACATATATTTTTGGGACTTTTAAATGAGATTAATCGAATTCTCCATGTGGTCGACATTAAAGTGCACCTCATCTAATATAGCAGGCTTTTCAAATTCAATATTGTTGCATATTTTGTACATGAAATATCAAAGGGACACAAAAGGCACCCATTTCGTGAAACTACCCTTTCACATTTGCAACACAAACATTATTTTATAAAATCAAGATGAAAGTGGCCATTTTAGGCCCTTTTTAGACATGTTCATGCCTCTTGTAAGACCCTGTGATTGTAATTGAAGTTCATAAGTTTACCGTCTGTTTGATGTTCTCATTCACACAGGAGAGAGACATGACTATCGTGGATCCTCTGGGGAGCATCAACAACATCCTGATGCTGAGGAGTCAGAGAAGAGTCTCTCCAGATCAGAACACCAGATGGTACAGCTTGGTCTGGTCTAGCATACAGCTTGCTCTATCTGGGTCTGGGCTGGGTTTCTGTAAAGCACTTCATAACAACAGTGACATCAGCATCCATAATGATGTGTCTGTGTCCCCTCTTTATGGTTACCAGGACAACGCTAGCCCTTCCTCCCTCCTGGAGTCCCCGTTTCGTGCCTCTCCCGGTAGCACCTTACTGCTGGGTATGAAGAGGTTGTCTGTGCTGCTGGTGGACTGCAGGAAAACAACGGGGCTGAGTGGAACTGTGAGAGGAGGAGGAGAGAAGAAAGGATCAGATTTGACACATCAAAGTAAGTGCTGTAGTTTAGTTTGAACAAATACAATAGATCTGCTCACTGGTATCTGTTACCAGGACAACCAGCAGAGTTCTGTTAGTTGACAGGAAGATGGACTGGTGGATATGGATGTTATGAATATCATAACACTGAAAAAGGATTCTGCCAATTAAAAGAGAGAAACCAATAGACCATATTAAACCTTGATGAAAGTTAGCTTTAGAGAGAAAGTTCTAAGATGATCCAATGTAAGGTGCTCGTTTTTCAAAAACATTTTCTCAAAATATTATGGATGTTACATTGTCTGTCCCAGTCAACCCCCCTATCTTTACAAGACTGTAGAACAGGAAAACTAAACTCAAGACACTGGTAATTAATGAACTAATACTGGAGGAAAGCTGTGATCAGGCTGCCCACTCAAGAGAAAGCTTCAAACTGTTACCAGTGCCTACAACCTGGTTCAGGTTATCAATCAACCTACCAAGGTAGTTACAAACAGTACAGAAATGTAATCATCAACATGTTTTGATCATATCTTTACTAATGCTGCAGAAATGTGTTTGAAAGCAGTTTCCAGATCCATCAGTAGTAGTGATCACAATATAGTAGCCATGTCTAGGAAATCCACAGTTCCAAAGGCTGGGCCTAATATAATAGAAACAAAGATAAATGACATGAAGAATGATTGTAAAAATCTTTGGAGCACCTTCAATTCAATTTTGGTAAAAAAAAATCAACAATGACATGTCACCGGTGTTTGATTTCTATTTTACCTTTATTTAACTAGGCAAGTCAGTTAAGAGCAAATTCTTATTTTCAATGACGGCCTAGGAACAGTGGGTTAACTGCCTTGTTCAGGGGCAGAACAACAGAGTTTTACCTTGTCAGCTCGGGGATTCGATCCAGCAACCTTTTGGTTACTGGCCTAACGCTCTAACCACTAGGCTACCTGCCGCCCCAGAGCCACCTGTCAAACAGAACACAGAGAGTGTTCTTTAATGGAAGCCTGTACAACAAAATCAAGGTAGAATCAGGAATTCCCCAGGGCAGCTGTTTGGCACCTGCTTGTTTCAATCTTTAATCTTTACCAACAACATGCCAATGACATTTGAGTTAAGCCAGTGTGTCTATGTATGCGGATGACTCAACACTGTACACGTCAGCTACCACGGCAACTGAAATGACAGCAACACTTAACAAAGAGCTGCAGTGAGTTTCAGAATGGGTGGCAAGGAATAGTTAGTTAGTCCTAAATATTTCAGATTACCTTAAATTACATGGCCTACTATGCTAATTCTGTAGCGGTATTGTTAGAGGGGGGTAAAGATAAAGATTTTGTTGGGGCGCCAGGCAGGTATTAACCCTAGTTATTAAAGTTAGTTATTACCTATTATAACATTATTATTATTATTAAATATTATTAAAACCAAAAGGATGAGAGTAGAATAGATAGAGTAGCGCTTCCAGACACATTCTAAACATGATGGCGTCTTAAAGGAGGACTGTAGCATCTAATGATGAAACATTGTGGAGTCTTAGAGGACTGTAGCATCTAATGATAAACATTATGGAGTCATAAAGGAGGACTGTAGCATCTAATGATGAAACATGATGGAGTCTTAAAGGAGGACTGTAGCATCTAATGATGAAACATTATGGAGTCTTAAAGGAGGACTGTAGCATCTAATGATTAATTACTATGGAGTCTGATGCTTTAAAGGAGAAGTTTACCCAAAATCCAGAAACTCCTAAGTGATTCCATACTATGAAACTAGTCCAGTGGAGTTTGCCCTCTCCCTGTAGTGCTGTACTGAAACAGCTGCAAAAACGTGACTCGTGACGTTACTGGATGCGGGCTTCGCTCTACTGCTTTGCCAGTTAATTTGTTATTTTATTACAGCTATGGCCTTTGTCTTTCACCTGGAGTTGTTCATTTATGTCTGAGAAAAAAACATAAAACATATACAAATCAACTCAGCAAAAAGATGTACGTATCTTTTTCAGGACCCTGTTTTACAAAGATTATTCATAAAAATCCAAATAACGTCACAGATCTTCATTGTAAAGGGTTTAAACACTGTTTCCCATGCTTGTTCAATGAACCATGAACAATTAATGAACATGCACCTGTGGAACGGTCGTTAAGACACAAACAGCTTACAGACGGTAGGCAATTAAGGTCACAGTTATGAAAACTTAGGACTCGAAAGAGGCCTTTCTACTGACTCTGGAAAAACACAAAAAGAAAGATGCCCAGGGTCCCTGCTCATCTGTGGGAACGTGCCTTAGGCATGCTGCAAGGAGGCATGAGGACTGCAGATGTGTCCAGGGCAATAAATTGCAATATCCGTACTGTGACACGCCTAAGACAGCGCTACAGGGAGACAGGTCGGACAGCTTATCGTCCTCGCAGTGGCAGACCACTTGTAACAACACCTGCACAGGATTGGTACATCCGAACATCACACCTACAGGTACCTACAGGATGGCAACAACAACTGCCCAAGTTACACCAGGAACGCACAATCCCTCCATCGGTGCTCAGACTGTCCACAATAGGCTGAGAGAGGCTGGACTGGAGGCTTGTAGGCCTGTTGAAAGGCAGGTCCTCACCAGACATCACCGGCAACAACGTCGCCTCTGGGCACAAACCCACCGTCACTGGACCAGACAAGACCGGCAAAAAGTGCTCTTCACTGACAAGTCGTGGTTTTGTCTCCAGGGGTGATGGTCGGATTCGCGTTTATCGTCGAAGGAATGAGTGTTACACCAAGGCCTGTACTCTGGAGCGGAATCGATTTGGAGGTGGAGGGGCCGTCATGGTCTGGGGCGGTGTGTCCCAGAATCATCTTACTGAGCTTGTTGTCATTGAAGGCAAACTCAACGCTGTGCATTACAGAGAAGACATCCTCCTCCCTGATGTGGTACCCTTCCTGCAGGCTCATCTTGATATGACCCTCCAGCATGATAATGCCACCAGCCATTCTGCTCGTTCTGTGCATGATTTCCTGCAAGACAGGAATGTTAGTGTTCTGCCATGGCCAGCGAAGAGCCCGGATCTCAATCCCATTGAGCACGTCTGGGGCCTGTTTGATCGGAGCGTGAGGGCTAGGGCTAGGGCCATTCCCCCCAGAAATGTCTGGGAACTTGCAGGTGCCTTGGTGGAAGAGTGGGGTAACATCTCATAGCAAAAACTGGCAAATCTGGTGTAGTCCATGAGGAGGAGATGCACTGCAGTACTTAATGCAGCTGGTGGCCACACCAGATACTGACTGTTGATTTGGACACCCCCCCCCCCCCCCCCCCCTTTGTTCAAGGACACATAATTCCATTTCTGTTAGTCACATGTGTGTGGAACTTGTTCAGTTTATGTATGTTGTTGAATCTTGTTATCTTGTTAAGTTTGCTGAAAATAAACACAGTTGACAGTGAGAGGACGTTTCTTTTTTTGCTGAGTTTAGATTGACAAGGGGGAAAAAACAATTTAATCAATTTTAGAATAATCCTGAAAAGTAACAACATTTGGAAAAGGACAAGGGGTCTGAATACTTAACGAATGCACTGTGTGTGTGTGTGTGCTGAGCCAAAATATAAACAACAATTTCAACGATTTACAGTTCATATAAGTCAGTCATTGTAAATAAATAAATTAGGCCCTAATCTTTGGACTTCACATGACTGGGCAGGGGCGCAGCCATTGGTGGGCCCTGGAGGGCATACGCCCACCCATTGCGGAGTCAGGCCCAGCCAATCAGAATTTGTTTTTCCCCACAAAAGGGCTTCATTACAAAGAGAAATACAACTCGGGTGGCTGGTCTCAGACAATGTGGAGGTCCTGGGCTGGCGTCGTTATATGTGGTCTGTGGTTGTGAGGCCAGTTGGATGTACTGCCAAATTCTCTAAAATGACGTTGGAGGCAGCTTCTGGTAGAGATTTTAACATTCAATTATCTGATAACAGCTCCAGTGGATATTCCTGCAGTCAGCAAGGCAATTGCACGCTCCCTCAAAACTTGAGACATCTGTGGCATTGTGTTGTGTGACAAAACTGAACATTTTAATGGCCTTTTATTGTCCCCAGCACTAGGTGCACCTGTGTAATGATCATGCTGTTCAATCAGCTTCTTGATATGCCACACCTGTCAGGTGGATGGATTATCTTGGCAAAGAATAAATGTTAACTAACAGGGATGTAAAAAATTCTGCAATCTTTTTTTTCAGCTCATGAAACATCCAACACTTTACATGTTGAGTTTATATTTTTGTTTATTGTAGTTACTCTCAGTTTTAGGAACATCTACCCAAATATTTCACTTTATTTTTTTACTTTACCCAAAATATGACATCAGCGATAGTCAAAATGTTGAAAATCTGAAGGTCTAAATAACAAATTGGTCCATTTGAACCGCATGTGTCAAACCCTTTCAACAACGGGGAGATTTTACTGATGTGCTTTGTGTCTTCGACGTAAAAACAAGTTTTAGACTTCCACACAAAATTACTTCTTTACTTGTTTTATGTTTAAGGAAGTGTGTAGGTCGCATTCTGTATCATACAGCTATGAAAGTTATATATTTAGAACCACCTGCTCGATTGGAATCCAGCGACGTCTGTGTTCTAGTGTCCTAGAACTGTTTAGTTTTTTGTGTTCTGACTTGTAAAACAGGATGAATAAAATAAGTAATGTAAACATATCAGTAATTACCAGGATGCTCTACATTTATTTTAAAATCACACTACGATTGTTAAAACTGGCCTCAGGTATTGAGGGATCTGATTAGGATTTGCCCTCATAGCAAGGTTGATTTATCATGTGGAGGTTTCATTCGGGTCTCTATTTTTAAAAACCACACTGTCTTTGGCAGGAGAAAGACCAGACTCAGAGGAACCAGAGCCAGGGACGTCCAAACCAGCAAGAAGACACCACTGCTCCCAGTGTGGAAAGAGTTTTACCACCTTACGTAACCTGAAAACACACGGGAGAATACACACAGGGGAGAAGCCTTACCATTGCTCCCAGTGTGGAAATAGTTTTAACCACTTAAGAAACCTAACAAGACATGAGAGAATACACACAGGGGAGAAGCCTTACCACTGCTCCCAGTGTGGAAAGGGTTTTAATCAGTCAGGGGACCTGGAACGACATGAGAGAATACACACAGGGGAGAAGCCTTACCACTGCTCCCAGTGTGGGAAGGGTTGTAGCCGATTATGCTGGCTGAAAGAACACGAGAGAATACACACAGGGGAGAAGCCTTACCACTGCCCCCGGCGTGAAAAGAGTTTTAGCTGTAAAAGCTCCCTGAAAAAGCATGAGAGAATTCACACAGGGGAGAAGCCTTACCACTGCTCCCAGTGTGGAAAGAGGTTTAATCAGTCAGGGGACCTGGAACGACATGAGAGAATACACACGGGGGAGAAGCCTTACCATTGCTCCCAGTGTGGAAAGAGTTTTACCACCCTACGTAACCTGAAAACACACGGGAGAATACACACAGGGGAGAAGCCTTACCACTGCCCCCAGTGTGAAAAGAGTTTTAGCTGTAAAAGCTCCCTGAAAAAACATGAGAGAATTCACACAGGGGAGAAGCCTTAACACTGCTCCCAGTGTGGAAAGAGTTTTACCCAGTTAGGAAGTTTGAAAGAACACATGGGACTGCACACAGGGGAAAAGCCTTACAAATGCTCAAACTGTGGGAAGACGTATGACTCATCACAGTCACTTAACCATCATGTGCGAATCCACACAGGAGAGAATAATTACTTCTCCTTGTGTGTATATTGCTATTTCACATCACATTAACTGACAATTTGTCATGGTCTTATAATGTTGACTGAGAATGTGTTTACTTGTTTATACCATATGAAATTTAATTGTACAAAGTATACTCAAACATATGTTTTTATTAAGAAAAATTAAATTAAATTAATTATTAATTAATTATTAAATTAAATCAGATTCCGTGTGTTTAAATTGTCATTTTTTTTAAACTCTGTGTGTGTTTATCTGGGTGTGTCATTCCTCCAGCACTACAGATAATCAAGTGATATTTGGATGTGATGCATTTGTTCCGTTGTTTACATTTGCATTGTTGGCCCACTGATGATTTAATGAAATGAAAATGTTCACAGACTCTGTAATGGAAAATGTTAATTGTATGTGTCCACATAACTGAGTATGTGACTAACCTTGTGAAACTGTCCTATTATAATCTCCTGTTCCTGGGAGTATCATCCAGTGTTGCAAACCAGCTGCACCTGTGCCCTTGTATGAATTAAGTCCCTCCCAGGAACAGGAAACTATAAAGATATGTGCCCATCACCCAATGCTTCAGGAATTCAGACTGTCTACACTGCGCTGTGTAACTGTTATTCTCTCTGAGCTCAGAAATAAAGAATCTTGGTTTGACTTGGACTCCAGCAGATCCTTATTTTATAATATCCACCACAACTCTCCCACGGATTGCTGTTTCATCATTGTCTCAATGAAGAGTTCCTCGTTCCACTTTCCTGGGGTCATTTACAAGCCTCCCACTGGTTGAATAAACGTTGTTTCCACGTCATTTCAACAAAACAAATCCATGTGATGTTAGATCAATGTGAAAAACGGATTGGATTTGTAAAAATCCATCAACATAAGGTATTTTCATGTTGAATTAACTTTAGTTGACGACTGAAAGACATGTAAATAGAAACTAGATGCTGAACTGACCAGTGGGCTGGCTTCCGGGATTAGCGTGCATTGTGTCAAGAAGCAGTGCGGCTTGGCTGGGTCGTGTTTCGGGCTCTCGACCTTCGCCTCTACCGAGTCTGTACGTGAGATGCAGCCATGGGACAAGACTGTAACTGCCAAAATAAACTTTTGCTGTTAAATTCCCATGTACCGAATGAAAAATAGAAGTTAAATGGATTTCCATTACATGTTCAAATCTACTATGGTTTATTTTTTTAACATTATATAGAAAACTGCACTGTAGTCAGCAGCTCACAGATACAGTGCTGGTAGGCTACCTACATGAGATTATTATGGATAAGAGCAATATTATTTTATTTGTCAAATGGCAACCAAGCATCAATCATCATGTCACCAGAAGAAGACCATCAAAATGTATTGGAAAGGAGCATCAAGCTCATCACATGCAGTTTCACCACCCTGTGAAGTTCATAACTTATTTCATCTGTAGCCTAATAAACTGCATGGGTTCCCAAGTCGTAGAGGGAGGACCACACAACACATCATCACGTGACTCCAAGTTAACTAAGATGTGATGGTTATTATATAAATATTTGCGCATAAAGGAGTTTCCACCTCCATTTCTCATTTATACATTTTTACTGACACAAAAACACCCCACCATGTCAAACGAACTAACAAATCGTCTGTCTGCATTAATGCAATTGTAAAGGCATATCCTGTTTCCGTCAGCCTGGTCATTACTCTTGAAATGGTTGGATCAATATCCACCTTCATGATATGGATGAAGCCTGATTTGGAATGTCTGAGTAGTTCTATCTGATGTCATAATACCCCTCTGATAATCAAGTGATATTTGGAATGTCTGAGTAGTTCTATCTGATGTCATAATACCCCTCTGATAATCAAGTGATATTTGGAATGTCTGAGTAGTTCTATCTGATGTCATAATACCCCTCTGATAATCAAGTGATATTTGGAATGTCTGAGTAGTTCTATATGATGTCATAATACACCCCTCTGATAGTGATCCATTTGCTCCATTGTTTCCGTTTCAGTTGGTTACCCACTCTGATGATTTATATCTAACAGAGGGGCTTTAAAGGAATAGTATGGTGACATCTTAGGGTGGCTTTAATTAAATAAATAGGATTATTAATCATAAACTCCTACAGATACAATACCCTGCAGCTTTGACGTCAAGAAGAGAATGGTCTGATGGGTGGTGGTGCTACTCTATAGGTAAGGCTGTCCAATATGAATGTTCAATACACACAATAGGTTGATCAGTAGCCAGTTAGCTAGCTGCTCCATCTTAACACAGCTAGTAAGTCTGTACAGTCCAATGAATGTTCAATTCTCACAATAGGTTGACTATGGAGGTGATGTACCACAGTCAAAGTCCTGCAATAAAAGCTAAGACGCTAATATTTGTGTAAACTATACATAGTAGTGTTCTGTGGTTGTCACTGAGTTGGCTGATGTCCCATTTCATGGGGTCACTCCATAGTTAAGGCTGAACAGTGTTCTGTGGTTGTCACTGAGTTGGCTGATGTCCCTTTTCATGGGGTCACTCCACAGTTAAGGCTGAACAGTGCCTATAGAACATCTACACGCCTTTTAACTTTTTGACACGTTTTGTTAAAATTAAATCTATAAAGGGATTAAATTAGATTTAATAGAAAATGTTGAACAATTTTTTTGTTTACATCATAATTGGATAAGTCCGTCCCCCGTCCAAGTTAATACTTGGTGGAAGCCATTACAGTTTCATTAAGATTCCACCAACTTTGTGCAAAATACATCCATAGTTTTTGTTAAAACTGCTCATTGGTGGACAGCGATATTTAAACCAGATGGGTTTTTTCAGTACATTTAAAACCTTTTGTCAATAGGGGGTGCTGTTAGCACTTTAATTTGGCAATGTCAAAAAAATAAAACTGCCTAGTAGTCAATTCTTGCTCGTACAATATGCATATTATTGTTATTATTGGATAGAAAACACTCTCTAGTTTCTATAACCGTTGGAATTATGTCTCTGAGTGGAACAGAACTCTATCTACAGCACTTTTCCTGACAGGGAGTGAGATTTCAGAAATCTTGGCCTCTGGTCCCAGGTCAGTTTTAATGTCCCTGTGAATGCTATGAGGATACAAACACTGCCTACACCTTCCTCTAGATGTCAGTAAGTGGTGACAATTTGAATGGAGTCGATTGCGCAATCAGGGCCCGTATAAAACAGAAAAGACCGGAAGTAGCTTTCTTTTGGATCCTGCGCTGGACGCATGAAGGGCGTCGGACCGACCCCTTTCCAAGCCTTGGTTTAGCCAGTAATATATCGCCGGTCATGTTTTTACTTGTTATAGGTGTTAAAAACATCATAAGGTAGTTAATTTAAACCGTTTTATAGCAATTTATATCCGTTTAGTGCGATTTTGAGGCATTTATTTGTGACGCTCTTCCATGAGCTGGGCACGTTTCCTGTACATACCGAACGTTATTGGCCATTTCGACGGGACAAGAGGACATCTTTCGACCAAAAGACGATTAGACCGGAGAAAGGATACATTGCCCAAGATTCTGATGGAAGAACAGCTCACAGTAAGAACTATTTATGATGATAAATCGCTGTTCTGTTGAAAAGATTTTTACGCATATATCGCCATTTTGTTATGTGTAGCTTCGCTTTGGCGGACCCGGTATTGCACAGTAAGGATAATTTTAGAAATGTAAGTCAGCGATTGCATTAAGAACTAATTTGTCTTTCGATTCCTGTCAACCCTGTATTTTTTAGTCAAGTTTATGATTAGCTATCGATTAGACTAGATCACTCTCAAAGATAGCGCCCGACATTTTCAGGCCAGTTTTGCTACTATTCTCATTGTATAACCACGGTTTTTTGTGGCTAAATATGCACATTTTCGAACAAACTCTATATGTATGTTGTAATATGATGTTACAGGAGTGTCATCGGAAGAATTCTGAGAAGGTTAGTGAAAAAATTAATATATTTTGGTGATCATAACGTTATCGCTCCCGTTGCCTTGGATTCATGCTGGGGTAACGTTTGCACATGTGGTATGCTAATATAACGATTTATTGTGTTTTCGCTGTAAAACGCTTAGAAAATCTGAAATATTGTCTGAATTCACAAGATCTGTCTTTCCATTGCTATGCTTTGTCTATTTTTATGAAATGTTTTATGATGAGTAAATTGGTAATACACGTTGCTCTCTGTATTTATTCTAGTCGAGTTGTGATGGTGGGTGCAATTGTAAACTATGATTTCTACCTGAAATATGCACATTTTTCTAACAAAAACTATCCTATACAATAAATATGTTATCAGACTGTCATCTGATGAGGTTTTTTCTTGGTTAGTGGCTATCAATATCTTTATTTGGCCGAATTGGTGATAGCTACTGGTGGAGAGAAAAAATGGTGGACAAAGAAAAATGGTGTCTTTTGCTAACGTGGTTAGCTAATAGATTTACATATTGTGTCTTCCCTGTAAAACATTTTAAAAATCAGAAATGATTGCTGGATTCACAAGAAGTGGATCTTTCATCTGGTATCTTGGACTTGTGATTGAATGATATTTAGATGCTACTATTTACTTGTGACGCTATGCTAGCTATGCTATTCAGCTTTTTTACTGGTGGGGGGTGGGGGGTGCTCCCGGATCCGGGTTTCTGACTCGGTAGAAGTGTCAGGACTGAGATCAGACCACTTAGGAACACTCAACAAGTCTCGCCATTCTGGTGTGTTTTTTGCATAAAAAATGGTGTAATTGCAGAAACATAAAACCCTATCCCAGCCCTCCAGGCCTGGTGGTGGCAGCAGTGTAAACATCTGTGTAATTGTCCTTCAGAAAAATTAAACAATGTGGCAGGGTTTCAGAAGACTGAGGTGGGTTTTTAACTTTTTACCTGGGCTTTGCTCCTTTCATATTTATTTTGATCCTGACAAACTCCCCACGCCCTGCCGGTGACAAGCATACCCATAACATGATGCTGCCACCACAATACTTATTGTGTGGTTAATGTGTGGTCTATCTCCAGATCATCAGACTGTTAAATAGTCACCTCTAGCCGGCCTCCGCCCAGTACCCTGCCCTGAACTTTAGTCACTGTTACACTGCCGTCTACCACCCAGTACTCCACCCTGTATTCTAGTCCAGGCTCATCCTATATAATTACTGCTGTACACACCTTTTCTATTCATATACAGTCCATAATGTCTATACACACCATCATATACATTGTAAACTAACTGTATATATATTTATATTCCGGACTCTGACATTGCTCGTTCTACTATTTCTATATTTCTTCTTCCTTGAAATAAATTGTGGGGATTTGCATGTATTGTTTTGTATTGTTAGATATTACAGCACTGTTTCGATACAACAGGGATGACATCAGAGAAATATGTGTATGAGACCAATAACATTTGATTTGATCTGGTCAGAGGTGTGCAGACAACAGATGGTGTTTATGGTGGAGAGGACTGTGGACTCAGTGGAGGACATCCCAGCCACTTGGCAGTGTTGACACTCCTACTTCCTACCTGACTGGTAGTAGGACTTCACTGCTACTTCCTATCTGACTGGTAGTAGGACTTCACTGCTACTTCCTATCTGACTGGTAATAGGACTTCACTGCTACTTCCTATCTGACAGGTAGTAGGACTTCACTGCTACTTCCTATCTGACTGGTAATAGGACTTCACTGCTACTTCCTATCTGACAGGTAGTAGGACTTCACTGCTACTTCCTATCTGACAGGTAGTAGGACTTCACTGCTACTTCCTATCTGACAGGTAGTAGGACTTCACTGCTACTTCCTATCTGACTGGTAATAGGACTTCACTGCTACTTCCTATCTGACTGGTAATAGGACTTCACTGCTACTTCCTATCTGACTGGTAATAGGACTTCACTGCTCCTTCCTACCTGACTGGTAATAGGACTTCACTGCTACTTCCTATCTGACTGGTAATAGGACTTCACTGCTATTTCATAGTTTTGATGTCTTCATCTATTACTTGGATTATAAACATGTAAATAAAATACAAATTACTAAAAAATATCTTGTCATGTCATATACATCATAACCCAAGGGTGGTCAAATTGATGTTCAAATATTGCATATAACATCTTTAGTACCTAGGCATTGTTTTATATGTTATAATGTCTAATAAACAACTATATTGTATACATTAACAATATTGTTTTGTCAAAATGAACTGCTTCCTGCATCTGTATGCAGACGATACAGTTGTGTACTATATTGCCCACCCTGCTGATCAGTCTCTCTGTAACGGTTGCTCTCCTCCTCTTCGTCTGAAGAGGAGAAGCAGGGATCGGACCAATACGCATCGAGGTATGCAGTCATAATGAATTTATTTAAAGTAAAAGACGAACACGAAAAACACTTGAGAATATACAAAACAACAAAACGACGTAGACAGACCTGTACTGGAAAACATACATAAACACGCAGAACAGGAATAGACTACACAAACCGAAACAGTCCCGTGTGGCGCGACAAACACAGACACGGAAGACAATCACCCACAAACAAACAGTGAGAACATCCTACCTTAATATGGTTCTCAATCAGAGGAGGCGTAAAACACCTGCCTCTAATTGAGAACCATATCAGGCAACCCATTAACCAACATAGAAACACATAACATAGAATGCCCATCCCAACTCACGCCCTGACCAACTAAACACATACAAAAATAAGAGAAAACAGGTCAGGAACGTGACACTCTATCTGAACTACAGTATGCTGTCATTATTTTACAGAAAACCTTTGTTGACCTTACATTGTTATTGAATCTGTGTAAAACTAAGTATATTTTCTAGAGTGAACAAAAATTATTCTAATGATTAAAGTATATAGTATGTACCTTGTATGGTGTATCTGACGTTAAGCTGTCTTTTAAAAACCATATTGATGAGTTAATTAAGATGCTGAGTTGGTGTTTTAGGCTGGGTTTCTGTCTAGACGTTAAGCTGTCTTTTAAAAAACATATTGATGAGTTAGTTCATTAAGATGCTGAGTTGGTGTTTTAGGCTGGGTTTCTGTATAGACATTAAGCTGTCTTTTAAAAACATATTGATGAGTTAGTTAATTAAGATGCTGAGTTGGTGTTTTAGGCTGGGTTTCTGTATAGACATTAAGCTGTCTTTTAAAAACATATTGATCAGTTAGTTAATTAAGATGCTGAGTATGAAAAGGGTCTTCTTCTATAGAAATAGGTCAGGCCTCTTGCTTAATAGTACAAAGCAGATCATTCAATCGATGTTCTTACTGGTCCTAGACTATGGTGACATCATCACAGTGGGGCAAAAAAGTATTTAGTCAGCCACCAATTGCGCAAGTTCTCCCACTTAAAAAGATGAGAGAGGCCTGTAATTTTCATCATAGGAACACTTCAACTATGACAGACAAAATGAGAAAAGAAAATCCAGAAAATCACATTGTAGGATTTTTAATGAATTTATTTGCAAATTATGGTGGAAAATAAGTATTTGGTCACCTACAAACAAGCAAGATTTCTGGCTCTCACAGACCTGTAACTTCTTCTTTAAGAGGCTCCTCTGTCCTCCACTTACCTGTATTAATGGCACCTGTTTGAACTTGTTATCAGTATAAAAGACACCTGTCCACAACCTCAAACAGTCACACTCCAAACTCCACTAGGGCCAAGACCAAAGAGCTGTCAAAGGACACCAGAAACAAAATTGTAGACCTGCACCAGGCTGGGAAGACTGAATCTGCAATAGGTAAGCAGCTTGGTTTGAAGAAATCAACTGTGGGAGCAATTATTAGGAAATGGAAGACATACAAGACCACTGATAATCTCCCTCGATCTGGAGCTCCACGCAAGATCTCACCCCGTGGGGTCAAAATGATCACAAGAACGGTGAGCAAAAATCCCAGAATCACACGGGGGGACCGAGTGAATGACCTGCAGAGAGCTGGGACCAAAGTAACAAAGCCTACCATCAGTAACACACTACGCCGCCAGGGACTCAAATCCTGCAGTGCCAGACGTGTCCCCCTGCTTAAGCCAGTACATGTCCAGGCCCGTCTGAAGTTTGCTAGAGAGCATTTGGATGATCCAGAAGAAGATTGGGAGAATGTCATATGGTCAGATGAAACCAAAATATAACTTTTTGGTAAAAACTCAACTCGTCGTGTTTGGAGGACAAAGAATGCTGAGTTGCATCCAAAGAACACCATACCTACTGTGAAGCATGGGGGTGGAAACATCATGCTTTGGGGCTGTTTTTCTGCAAAGGGACCAGGACGACTGATCCGTGTAAAGGAAAGAATGAATGGGGCCATGTATCGTGAGATTTTGAGTGAAAACCTCCTTCCATCAGCAAGGGCATTGAAGATGAAACGTGGCTGGGTCTTTCAGCATGACAATGATCCCAAACACACCGCCCGGGCAACGAAGGAGTGGCTTCGTAAGAAGTATTTCAAGGTCCTGGAGAGGCCTAGCCAGTCTCCAGATCTCAACCCCATAGAAAATCTTTGGAGGGAGTTGAAAGTCTGTGTTGCCCAGCAACAGCCCCAAAACATCACTGCTCTAGAGGAGATCTGCATGGAGGAATGGGCCAAAATACCAGCAACAGTGTGTGAAAACCTTGTGAAGACTTACAGAAAACGTTTGACCTCTGTCATTGCCAACAAAGGGTATATAACAAAGTATTGAGATACACTTTTGTTATTGACCAAATACTTATTTTCCACCATAATTTGCAAATAAATTCATTAAAAATCCTACAATGTGATTTTCTGGATTTTCTTTTCTCATTTTGTCTGTCATAGTTGAAGTGTACCTATGATGAAACTTACAGGCCTCTCTCATCTTTTTAAGTGGGAGAACTTGCACAATTGGTGGCTGACTAAATACTTTTTTGCCCCACTGTATATGAATGCAGCTGCCACTTCATTAAAGCCATTAGATGCATTTGACCATAGTGCACTTTGTTTTCTTATGGGTACAGGTTCAGTACACATCCCTGTATTCTCCATCAGGAAGTAGGCTTGACTCTCTTTGTGGTCACGTAGGTCCATTCATTGCTCTCTTTGCATTTATAAAGCTCTTTGACAGTAACTCCCTCTGTAGCTAACATCTACAATAACCATTAGAGGTAAGAGTTGGTGTTATCAGACACAGTCTCAGGGATGGCTAGCTCTGGGAATTCCTTTGGTCTGTACAGAGTTAGGTAAATCAGCTCTTTGCACCTTACTTGTGGAATAATCTCTAAACGTTTGTTTTGGTGACTCTAGGTTAATTCAGACTTCTGAATGAGGACCTGTTACAATTTACTTACAAAACCTTTAAAGAAGTTCATGAAACCATTCAGTCATGTATGTACAGTGGGGAGAACAAGTATTTGATACACTGCCGATTTTGCAGGTTTTCCTACTTACAAAGCATGTAGAGGTCTGTAATTGTTATCATAGGTACACTTCAACTGTGAGAGACGGAATGTAAAACAAAAATCCAGAAAATCACATTGTATGATTTTTAAGTAATTAATTTGCATTTTATTGCATGACATAAGTATTTGATACATCAGAAAAGCAGAACTTAATATTTGGTACAGAAACCTTTGTTTGCAATTACAGAGATCATACGTTTCCTGTAGTTCTTGACCAGGTTTGCACACACTGCAGCAGGGATTTTGGCCCACTCCTCCATACAGACCTTCTCCAGATCCTTCAGGTTTCGGGGCTGTCGCTGGGCAATACGGACTTTCAGCTCCCTCCAGAGATTTTCTATTGGGTTCAGGTCTGGAGACTGGCTAGGCAACTCCAGGACCTTGAGATGCTTCTTACGGAGCCACTCCTTAGTTACCGTGGCTGTGTGTTTTGGGTCGTTGTCATGCTGGAAGACCCAGCCACGACCCATCTTCAATGCTCTTACTGAGGGAAGGAGGTTGTTGGCCAAGATCTCGCGATACATGGCCCCATCCATCCTCCCCTCAATACGGTGCAGTCGTCCTGTCCCCTTTGCAGAAAAGCATCCCCAAAGAATGATGTTTCCACCTCCATGCTTCACGGTTGGGATGGTGTTCTTGGGGTTGTACTCATCCTTCTTCTTCCTCCAAACACGGCGAGTGGAGTTTAGACCAAAAAGCTCTATTTTTGTCTCATCATACCACATGACCTTCTCCCGTTCCTCCTCTGAATCATCCAGATGGTCATTGGCAAACTTCAGACGGGCCTGGACATGCGCTGGCTTGAGCAGGGGGACCTTGCGTGCGCTGCAGGATTTTAATCCATGATGGCGTAGTGTGGTACTAATGGTTTTCTTTGAGACTGTTGTCCCAGCTCTCTTCAGGTCATTGACCAGGTCCTGCCGTGTAGTTCTGGACTGATCCCTCACATTCCTCATGATCATTGATGCCCCACGAGGTGAGATCTTGCATGGAGCCCCAGACCGAGGGTGATTGACCGTCATCTTGAACTTCTTCCATTTTCTAAAAGTTGCGCCAACAGTTGTTGCCTTCTCACCAAGCTGCTTGCCTATTGTCCTGTAGCCCATCCCAGCCTTGTGCAGGTCTACAATTTTATCCCTGATGTCCTTACACAGCTCTCTGGTCTTGGCCATTGTGGAGAGGTTGGAGTCTGTTTGATTGAGTGTGTGGACAGGTGTCTTTTATACAGGTAACGAGTTCAAACAGGTGCAGTTAATACAGGTAATGAGTGGAGAACAGGAGGGCTTCTTAAAGAAAAACTAACAGGTCTGTGAAAGCCGGAATTCTTATTGGTTGGTAGGTGATCAAATACTTATGTCATGCAATAAAATGCAAATTAATTACTTAAAAATCATACAATGTGATTTTCTGGATTTTTGTTTTACATTCCGTCTCTCACAGTTGAAGTGTACCTATGATAAAAATTACAGACCTCTACATGCTTTGTAAGTAGGAAAACCTGCAAAATCGGCAGTGTATCAAATACTTGTTCTCCCCACTGTATGTAAACATATTTACCTGGTATTGCTTGTTACAGAAGACTACTGTTGTACATTGAATAGCCATTCATCACTGTTACACCTCCTTGATGTGATGGTTTTCTATGTCTGTACATAGTGTGAATAGTGGTTTCCAAAAAGTTATTTCTCCCTAAACCAGAATGTTAAATGACCTTTATGATCTTTTGTACCACTATTACTTTGAGGTTCTAATCCCCCTCTGTCAACATCCACACTGTGAACACATCTTTAACATTCATGAACCTTCACTATCTTCATCCCTAAACTAGCAACAATAACTATTGTCTATTGTTATTCTCAATGACCTTCCTGGCCATATGAAAGCCAAGCTAAATACAATGTTTCCATGTCTTTGATTACGCAAACATTTGTTTATTAGATTATATTTCTCATTAAGAATAATGTTGTTTTAATTCTATATGGGTCACGCCTGGCTTTGGTCAGGTGTTCTCTTATGGGTCAATGATTGTAATTAGAATATAGCAATGATGCTCTCTCCTCAACCACTTCCAGTGCCTTTGGAAAGTATTCAGACCCCTTGACATTTTCCACATTTTGTTATGTTACACCTTATTCTAAAATGTATTAAATTAAACAATTTCCTCAGCAATCTACACACAATACCCCATAATGATAAAGCAATAAAATTATTTTAAACATGTTTGCAAATGTATTAAAAACAAAAAAATGTAAACCTTATTTACGTAAGTATTCAGACCCTTTGATATTAGACGTGAAATTGAGCTCAGGTGCATCCTGTTTCCATTGATCAGACTTGAGATGTTTTTACAACTTGATTGGAGTCCACTTGTGGTAAATGCAATAATTATTGGGTATTGTGTGTAGATTGATGAAGAACAAATGTAATTTAATACATTTTAGAATAAACTGTAATGTAACAAAATGTGGAAAAAGTCATGGTGTCTGAATATTTTCTGAAGGCACTGTACAAACATACACATTGAATATTCACCTCACTTTCAAAAAGCTCCATGAGGAAGAAAGGATTCCCAGATGATCTTTTAGATGTTCTGTCTTCAGGATGTTCTGGGTTGATGTCTGTTGGAGAGGGGAGGGGCAGTTGAGTGAGCTGGGGCCTTTTATTGCCCTTCCTCTGGGAGCCTGTCAGCTGTGACATGATGAGAGTGAGAGAGGCCCTACCCTTCCTCTGGGAGCCTGTCAGCTGTGACATGATGAGAGTGAGAGAGGGCCTACCCTTCCTCTGGGAGCCTGTCAGCTGTGACATGATGAGAGTGAGAGAGGGCCTACCCTTCCTCTGGGAGCCTGTCAGCTGTGACATGATGAGAGTGAGAGAGGGCCTACCCTTCCTCTGGGAGCCTGTCAGCTGTGACATGATGAGAGTGAGAGAGGGCCTACCCTTCCTCTGGGAGCCTGTCAGCTGTGACATGATGAGAGTGAGAGAGGGCCTACCCTTCCTCTGGGAGCCTGTCAGCTGTGACATGATGAGAGTGAGAGAGGGCCTACCCTTCCTCTGGGAGCCTGTCAGCTGTGACATGATGAGAGTGAGAGAGGGCCTACCCTTCCTCTGGGAGCCTGTCAGCTGTGACATGATGAGAGTGAGAGAGGGCCTACCTTTAAGATATTTTGTGCTGTAAACGTACTTCTATTTGAAGAGTTTTTTTGACCATTCGGGGACCTAATCTCAAACACTCATGAAAACATGAGAAAAATGTAGTCTACACTGAAGAATGTGAATTTGGTCATAAAAACGTTTTTGACAGGGTTGTAATATATTTTTTTAAATAAAATATTATTATATCTTTTTTTTTTTACCTTTATCTAACTGGCAAAGTGAAGAACAAATTCATTTTTTCAATGACGGCCTAGGAACAGTTGATTAACTGCCTTGTTCAGGGGCAGAACGACAGATTGCATGAAAATAAAGATGTTTAAAAAATTTGACATTTTGGAGAGGTTTTAGCAGACTATATGAGAGGCCTAAGCCTTGTTATGGATACATGTCTATAAAGAATGACTGGTATAAGATATCAGCTCCATTTTTGGGGCACATGTTGACAAGATGTTGGGGAATCACTGGAGGGGAATATTGACCAACTGAGCATCTCAGTGTACAGTTCAATAAACACAATAGGCATTTTGTTACATTTCAGTCTTCTGTTATGTATTTAAAGTGTCATATTGGGATGCAAACTCAAATATGAATACATTTAAACTGTATCTGACATGGTACTGGTGTCTTCTTTTTTAAAGCCCATAACCATGTGTGATGTGTAAACAACAAAGGGCACCCCCCATAAAAAGATCCTGCAACAGAAAGCTGCACAATATGTTGAGTAAAGTATTTTGCTTACCATTACTATATCAAACCCTACTTCATGTGTTTCCACTATCATGTATCCTACCATGACTATATCAAACCCTACTCCATGTGTTATCACTATCATGTATCCTACCATGACTATATCAAACCCTACTCCATGTGTTGCCACTATCATGTATCCTACCATGACTATATCCAACCCAACTCCATGTGTTGCCACTATCATGTATCCTACCATTACTATATCCAACCCTACTCCATGTGTTGCCACTATCATGTATCCTACCATGACTATATCAAACCCTACTCCATGTGTTGCCACTATCGTGTATCCTACCATGACTATATCAAACCCAGCTCCATGTGTTTCCTCTATCATGTATCCTACCATGACTATATCCAACCCAACTCCATGTGTTGCCACTATCATGTATCCTACTTGGCTGAAGCTTTGATCCAGTGGAAGAAGTATTGAGGAGCAGGGAGGTTAAAGGTCACTTCAGGATACAGCTGTTACTCTACACTATCCCTAGTAAATCCAGTAATAAGAGAACATTTCTACATTATTTAGGGCTCTTTAACATCTCTATCTATATATAACATGTCTATCAAATCCTTTTTTTTGGTTTTTTACCCTAATTCCATTTTCTCCGTTTAGGTTTTCCAGGTTTCTGATTTGTCCCTGTTTTTCTGTTTTTTCTCTAAATCACACTGTTAATAGAAAAACATCAACATTGGATGTTCTAAGTCCTCAACAATACTCAAACTACATCAGGAGACCACTTTTGAAATAAAATTCAATTTTGTTTGTAGATACCCTTTAATGTAAGTGGCACCAGCAAGAGCCTTGCTTGGTTAGTGGTGTCTCTGTAGCACACATGTGATTGCAGAGTCTGCTGAACAAATCACAACTGGATTGATGCAAATAATCATGATATCATTCTGCCAGGTAGGCATAGACTACTTTGTAGTTAACATTTAATTGACAAGGTTTGTGGGAAAACTTTTCTATCAACCAGAAGATGGTTGTCATTAGCATCATCGCTAACAGCTACACATAGTGGTAGACAAATGCAGTCAGACAGGGGGATTTCCGGGCTGTTTCCTCTTCAGAAAGTTTAAGGAAAATACAAATCACTGAGGCTAATTTAATGACGACTTGCAGGCAGTGGGTTCAGAATAACTATGACAAAAAATGAATACTCATCAATCTGTCACCTAATCTTACCTAATGGGCAGGTCAGCCCTGGAGGAAAGTATTGGCTGTAAGAAGTAAGAGAAAACATCAAATCTGGTTGTTTTTAAATTACTTCTCATGACATTGCTTGCCAGAATAAACATTGTAAATAATACTTTTCCAATCTGCAAATGTGGTAAATTGATAATGTACTAGGCTAATCGACCGGAGCATGAGCTCACAAAGCTCGACGGAGAAAGAAACTCTGGTGAAAGGAGTGGAAGAAGCTTTCAGCATGAATAGGGAGGAAAGGGAGGCTATCACATTGAAAGAAGAAGAGGATGATATTACAGTGAAAGAGGAAGATGGGAAAGAGGTTGTCAAAGTGGAAGAGGAGGAGGTAGAAGCTTTCAGAATCAAAAAGGAGGAAGATGCCATAACATTGAAAGAAGAGAATGTAGTGAAAGAAGAGGAAGAACCTTTTAGAGTAAAAGAGGAAGAGGAGGCTATCTCAATAAAAGAGGAGGAAGACGTTTTGGGAGTGAAAAAGGAGGAGGCTGAAGATCAGATTACCACCAGTGAGTACTGTCTTAAAAACGGGGGCACAAACTATGCAGTTTTTGAAATAATGTGTTGTTTTAAAACCTTTATAGAGTCACAAACCCGGATCCGGGACCCCCCCCATCACAAAAGCTGACTAGCATAGCCTAGCCTAAAGTTACAGGGATATCATAAAATAAAATGTTCATGAAATCACAAGTCCAAGACACCAAATGAAAGATACAGATCTTGTGATTCAAGCCATCATCTCTGATTTTTTAAATGTTTTACAGGGAAGACACAATATGTAAATCTATTAGCTAACCACGTTAGCAAAAGACACCACTTTTTTACTCCACCATTTTTTTTACTGCATCAGTAGCTATCACAAATTCGACCAAATAAAGATATAAATAGCCACTAACCAAGAAACAATTCTCATCAGATGACAGTCTGATAACATATTTATTGTATAGCATAGGTTTTGTTAGAAAAATGTGCATATTTCAGGTATAAATCATAGTTTACAATTGCAGCCCCCATTACAACTATCACTAAAATGACTAGAATAACTACAGAGACCATTGTGTATTAGCTAATTACTCATCATAAAACATTTCTTAAAAATACACAGCGTACAGCAGATGAAAGACACAGATCATGTGAATATAGCCAATATGTCCGATTTTCTAAGTGTTTTACAGCGAAAACACAATATAGCGTTATCTTAGCTTACTACAAGTCAGTCACACAGTAGCATTGATTCAAGCCAAAAATAGCAATAACGTTATAAACCACCAAACGCTATTAATTTTTTCACTAACCTTCTCAGAATTCTTCAGATGACAGTCCTGTAACATCATATTACACAATGCATATAGTTTGTTCGAAAATGTGCATATTTAGCCGCACAATTCGTGGTTACACAACGTGTTTAGTGGGCAAAAAATCAAGCAATCTGTCCGGCGCCATTTTGGAAAGGCACCTAATCTTATCGAAAACTATTCATAAACTTGACTAAAAAAATACAGGTTGGACAGCAATTGAAAGAGAAATTAGTTCTTAATGCAATCGCTGAATTACATTTTTAAAATTAACCTTACTGCGCAATACTGGGTACAATACAGGGTGCGATAGCGCAACGCTACATGGAAAATAATGGCGTCTAATACATTTTTCTTTTTCAACAGAACAACGTTTTATCAGCATAAATAGTACCTACTATTAGCTGAACTCCCATCAGAATCTTGTGAAAGGTGTCCGTTGGCCAAAAGAATCGTTGCTGGGTTGGAGAATGTTTCCCTCGACGTTGCAATTAGCAGTACAGAATGGCATTCGAGAGAGAGACACCCACGTTTCTACAGCGCCATGGAAATAAATACCTGAAAATCGCAATATACTGACCTAAACTGGTATAATTCGGTTCAAAATAACAAGATTATGATGTCTTTAAAGCCTATAGCGAATAAAAACAGAGCCGGATACTTCTAGGAGCTAAAACCAGACGTTCTAAAAAGACATGCCAAGACCCTCTTTGCGTCAGCGCGAAGTCCCAAAAGGTCGGACACCTCGGTTCCAATCAATTTAAAAACTTTGGGAACTACGTAGAGACGTCATTTCAACTCTCCCTATTCGCTAACAGCCAGGGGAAGGCGTATGCAGTGCATCTCAACCAATAGAAGACAGGCAAAGTTAAAGACAGGTCTCAAAGCAGATGATAAAATTTCCCATTCTCACACAGACATAGGAAAAGTGCTCTAAGTCGAGTTCTGTTTCACTTACAGACATAATTCCAACGGTTTTAGAAACTAGAGAGTGTTTTCTATCCAATAGTAAGAATAATATGCATATTGTACGAGCAAGAATTGAGTAGGAGACCGTTTACATTGGATACACATTTGTGCTATGTCGAAATAGCACCCCCCTAGTGGCAAGAAGTTTTAACGGGGCATTCTACTTCAGTTCTACACTTGAATATGTTGTTCAGTACTGTAGGAATTGTTTAAGGGGCAATCTGTCATTGGTACATATGTTTTTGGGACTTTGATTATTGAATTCTCATTCTCCATGTGGTGTACATTAAAGTTCACCTCATCTAATATAACAGGCTTTTAAAATTTACTAAAAATATCAAAGGGATGTTAAAGGCACCCATTTTGTGGAATTGACCCTATGCATTTGCAACACAAACAATATTTGACAAAATCATGATGAAAAAGGCAATTTTAGACATATTCATGCCTCTTGATTGTAATAGATGGTCATAAGTTTACGTCTGTTTGCTGTTCTCGTTCACACAGGAGAGAGACGTGACTATCGTGGATCCTTTGGGGAGCCTCAACAACATCCTGATGCTGACGAGTCAGAGAAGAGTCTCTCCAGATCAGAACACCAGATGGTACAGCTTGGTCTGGTCTAGCATACAGCTTGCTCTATCAGGGTCTGGGCTGGGTTTCTGTAAAGCACTTTATGACAACAGTGACATCAGCATCCATTATGATATGTGTCTGTGTCCCCTCTTTATGGTTACCAGGACAACGCTAGCCCTTCCTCCCTCCTGGAGTCCCCGTTTCGTGCCTCTCCCGGTAGCACCTTACTGCTGGGTATGAAGAGGTTGTCTGTGCTGCTAGTGGACTGCAGGAAAACAACGGGGCTGAGTGGAACTGTGAGAGGAGGAGAAGAGAAGAAAGGATCAGATTTGACACATCAAAGTAAGTGCTGTAGTTTAGTTTGAACAAATACAATAGCTCTACCCACTGGTATCGGTTACCAGGACAACCAGCAGAGTTCTGTTAGTTGACAGGAAGATAGACTGGTATCTGTTACCAGGACAACCAGCAGAGTTCTGTTAGTTGACAGGAAGATGGACTGGTGGATATGGATGTTATGAATATCATAACACTGAAAAAGGATTCTGCCAATGAAAAGAGAGAAACCAATAGACCATATTAAACCTTGATGAAAGGTAGCTTTAGAGAGACAGTTATAAGATGATCCTATGTAAGGTGCTCGTTTTTCAAAAACATTTTCTCAAAATATTATGGATGTTACATTGCCTGTCCCAGTCAACCCCCCTATCTTTATAAGACTGTAGAACAGGAAAACTAAACTCCAGACACTGTTAATTAATTAACTAATACTGGAGGAAAGCTGTGATCAGGCTGCTCACACAAGAGAAAGCTTCAAACTGTAACCAGTGCTGTCAACCTTGTTCAGGTTGTCAGTCAACCTACCAGGGTAGTTACAAACAGTAGAGGAATGAAATCATCATGTTTTGATCATATCTTTACTAATGCTGCAGAAATGTGTTTTAAAGCAGTATCCAGATCCATCAGATGTAGTGATCACAATATGGTAGCTATGTCTAGGAAAACCACAGTTCCAAAGGCTGGGCCTAATATTGTGTAAAAGAGTTCATACAATAAGTTTTGTAGTGATTCCTATGTTGTTGATGTAAATAATATTTTTTGGTCCGTGGTGTGTAATGATGAGCAACCAGACGCTGCCCTTGACACATTTGAAAATGCTTATCCCAGTTACTAATAAGTAACAATGACATTTTGGGGGAAAAAAATCAACAATGACATGTCACCGGTGTCTGACAACGTGGATGGAAAATTGAGGATAATAGCGGCCGATATTGCCACTCCTATTTGCCTTGTCTTTAATTTAAGCCTACTAGAAAGTGTGTGCCCTCAGGCCTGGAGGGAAGCTAAAGTCATTCCACTACCCAAGAATAGTAAAGCTCCCTTTACTGGCTTAAATAGCCGACCAATAAGCCTATTACCAACCCTTACATTTTTGGGAAAAAATAGTTTGGTCAGATACAATGCTATTTTACAGTAAACAAATTGAGACTTTCAGCTTATAGGGAAGGACATTCAATAAGCATAGCACTTACAAATGACTGATTGGCTGAGAGAAGTTGATGACGATAGAAATATTGTTGGGGCTGTTTTGTTAGACTTAATTGCGACTTTTGAAATTATCGATCATAGTCTGCTGCTGAAAAAAAACGTATGGCTTTACACCCTCTGCTATATGGTGGATAAAGAGCTTCTTTTTTTATTTTTTAAATTTAACCTTTATTTAACTAGGCAAGTTGGTTAAGAACAAATTCTTATTTTCAATGGCGGCCTAGGAACAGTGGGTTAACTGTCTTGTTCAGGGACAGAACGACAGAGTTTTACCTTGTCAGCTCGGGGATTCGATCCAGCAACCTTTTGGTTACTGGCCTAACGCTCTAACCACTAGGCTACCTGCCGCCCCAGAGCTACCTGTCTAACAGAACACAGAGAGTGTTCTTTAATGGAAGCCTGTACAACAAAATCAAGGTAGAATCAGGAATTCCCCAGGGCAGCTGTTTGGCACCTGCTTGTTTCAATCTTTACCAACAACATGCCAACGACATTTGAGTAAAGCCAGTGTGTCTATGTATGCGGATGACTCAACACTGTACACGTCAGCTACTACAGCGACTGAAATGACAGCAACACTTAACAAAGAGCTGCAGTGAGTTTCAGAATGGGTGGCAAGGAATAGTTAGTTAGTCCTAAATATTTCAGATGACCTTAAGTTACATGGCCTACTATGCTAATTCTGTAGCGTTATTGTTAGAGGGGGGTAAAGATAAAGATTTTGTTGGTGAGCCAGGCAGGTATTAACCCTAGTTATTAAAGTTAGTTATTACGTATTATAACATTATTGTCAAGTTGTCTAGGTGTTATAATTATTTCAGCTCTGCCCAAACTTGAAAACGGCTTGCTCAACCCGTGAAGGATGCAAAGGGACAACTCAATTCCTTTCCAGTGTTTTATTATGGTTTCGATGCCATTTGTTGAATATGTTGAAACAGTTGATTTGTTGAATAGAGTAGTTGAATGACAGAGGAATAAGGAGTAGGGAATAGGAATAGGAATAGCAATAGGTTGATAACCTAAAACAGAGAATAAACATGCATTATTTTACACAATAAACAATGCATGACACAGCAACAAAGCATGGCTTTGAATAAAGTAAACGTTTAAACAATATAATCTAGCACTTCTAGCAATTACTTCTGCAGTCAGAAAATATCCACAACAAAAGAAGTCACCACTTCTGAAATGAAACATAATATGAAACATAATAAATAATTCCAAACATTACATACCAGTTGCGTCTTTAGGGTTGAACAATGAGCTGTGTGTATGTTGAGGACCAAACATTTTATACCCATGCTTATCTGCCAGGTGCGCATGTAAAAGTAGTCCCTCCAGAAATCCTGGCTCAATTTTTTAGTTCCACCTGTGTTTTTGGGTTATCTGCCCTCTTGAGGCCTGGAGTTCTTTAAAGGAAGAGCTGCCATTGTGCTCATGTTTTGAGTGTTCTGTTTTTTGACGCAACACCTCCCACTTGACCTCCTGGTTCTTGAACCCAAGGAGGTCACACGAACCTCGGTGTTGGGGCAGGTTCGATTTCAGCTATCGGGCTCTTCCTTCTTCAACAGGAAGTAAAACAATGATGCGTCTGACATCCCTATGAAGAACTGTAGCAGGTATTTTAGTTTGAGAGTTTCTTTGACTTCTCTTGAGCAGGCTTCACAGTTGGGACTGGGTAGCTGGGAAAAGTTCTGACATGCACATCTCTGACGATGCCCTTCTTGTCAATGTTGACACTGATGACTTTGGCTAGTTTGTAGTGACCCCTCCAGGCATTTTGGTCAGCCAGTAGGAAGCCTTCAGTCGACTGGTCACTGACAACATCTGTGTGTATAGCTCTGGATACCATGCAACAGAACACAATACCCCACACCTTGAGCTTGGTTTTCTTTTCCACCTCGTCCTTGACTTCATACGGTCCAAATAAGTCCACTGTTGTGTACTCAAATGGTCTGGCTGGTGTTATCCGCTCGGATGGAAGGTCACTCATGATCTGTTGGCACTTTCTGGCCCTGGCCTTTCTGCACATCACACAGTTGTCAACTCTCTTTTTAGCCAGCTTCCGGCCTTTTATCACCCAGGCTTTCTTCCTCATCCGGAGGAGTGTGCCTGCTATTTCTTCATGGTTTGCACCATGGGCCTCTTGAGCTAGGAGAGTGGATATCCATGCCTCATATGGTAGAATTGGTACGGCAGTTTCGTCCTCATCAAAGATCTGGAACCTTCCTCCACAAACTAAGAGCCCAGTCTCTTTATCTCTGTAAACAGCGAGTCTGTTGAGAGTGGTGTCTTGAAAGGTTATACCTTCTTGAGCTGCAAGGAACAAGTCTCTTAGTGCATCTTCACACTCCCCGACAGTGAGTACAGCTTGTTTGGCTCTGGACCTCCAGTTTGTTGAAAGAGCGTCCTCCCACTTTGGTTTATCTGAGGCTGAATTCTTGGTCAACATTTCTTTCCATCTCGTTGCGGCTCTCCAAACCCAGGCAATGACTCGGATCAGTCTGGTCAGACTGCTGAATTTCCTGATGTCAATCAGTTTGGTTACCGCAGAGCCGGCTGGTGATCTTCGGATCCGAGTCTTGGGTTCATCTGGGTTATTTTGCTGTGCATCACTCTGGTTTCTCTTGACCTGCGCTCTGGTCAGTGCTGCCGAGAAAGCTTTCCTTCGAAGTTTGTTTATGCCTTCCTTGGCATACGCAGCGATTTCTTTGGCTGACTTATGTGGCCACTCTTTCACAGGTTGCCTCAGGAATGCTGGTCCATCCTGCCACATGGAATCTTCCTGGAGGTCTTCTGGGGCTGCCCCTCTTGTTATGATGTCAGCACTGTTCAGGCCTCCTGGAATCCACCACCAGTCTTCTACGGATGTGGATTTCTCCAACTCTATTCGCAAAGAAAGTTTGATATCCATAGCTGTCTCTCTGGATTGCTCCCAACACAGTTTGACTGTCCAGTAGATGGAGCCATCGTTCAATTTCTATTCGACTGTGCTTTTCAACGTACTTTCGAAGTCGTGCTGCATAGACAGCACCGCAGATTTCAGCTTTTACTGGTTCTCCCTTTTGGTCCAATGGTGTGAGCTTTGCTTTGGATTCAACCAGTCTGACTTTGATGCCTTGCTGGGTCTCCCATCTTAAGTACACTACGGCTCCATAGCTCTTGTCACTTCCATCAGAGAATGTTATTCCCCAAGGTTTTCCAATCCAGTTGACTGGTGTGAGGCTTCTGTGAAAGGTGATTTGGCCAAGACGTGTGTATTCCTCAAAGAATTGGATGGCTTCTTCCCTCAAATTTTCAGACAAAGGTTTGTCCCAAGTGTCTCGGGTCAGAGTTTTGCCTCCAGCTTCCTGAAACGCCTTTCTGACAAGAATGGCGCCCTTTTGTTTGGCAGGTGTGACGAGGCCTATTGGGTCATACAGGCTAGCTACCTGGCTCAGCAGTTCTCTCCTCGTCAGTGGGTTTGGAGTTTTCCCTCTCACCTCTTCATCAAGGAGATTTTGGCCGACTCATTTTCCCTTTCCTCTTTGAGAAATTGATTGAAGTCATGAGGTACAGTTTATCCTCCTCAACAAGGTCTCCAACTCCAAGGGCTTTATTGTCTCCTTCGCTCATTTGGTTTGGGAGAATGAGTGCTGTGCTTGACTGCGCTCCTTGTTCTCCTGGTACGATCTCCTGCCTCCCACTTTGATCTGACCGAACCCAGGGCTTGAGGACGAAACCGCCTGCCTTCAGGATCTCTTCAACCCTTTTGGTGTTCTGGTCCAGCTTTTGCAAGTCATTATGGGAAGTCAGGATGTCATCGACATAGGTATCCTCTTCAAGGATCCTACGTCCCTTCTCCAGGTGAGCAAACATGGGCAGTTTGGCTGTCTCTCTCATAGCCAATTGTGCAATGCACCCTGCTGGTCGATCGCCAATGTTGACTCTGGTGATTGCATACTCTTCAATCTCTTCCTCCTCAGTGTCTCTCCAGAGAAATCTGTGGAGGTGCATCTCCAGGTCTTCCAACCACACAGAATTGTACATTTTCTTAATGTCGCCGAGGGCAGCATGGACGCCTCTCCTGAACCTGAGTAGTACTGCTCGGATGGGATTGAGGACATCAGGCCCTTTCAGCAGAAGGTCATTCATGCTGACCCCTCTAAACTTCTGGCTGCTGTTCCATACCAGTCGCACAGGTGTTGTGAGAGAGTGCGGGTTTGCCGCCACCAAGTGGCTGACATACCATACTGGCCCCTTCCAGCTGGCAATGAGCTCTTTGGTGAGTTTCTTCGCTGCTCTTCTCTCCACCATTTCATGGACTTGAGCTGTGTATGCTATTTTCCACTCTGGCTCTTTTTTGAGTTGCTTTTCTGTTCTCAAGAAGGTGGCTCCCACACCACTCCTGTTGTCAGGAAGGGAACTTGGATCTTGAATCCAGGGGTATTTTGTGTCCCAGTGGGGTTCATCACTGTGAGCATCTGCTTTGATGTAGGTGACGCCTTTCCTTATGATCTCCAGCTCTCTTTCCTCACTCAGAGTCATTTCCTTGCCTCCTGGTTGACAGTTGCCGCACCGGCATCCTCCACACTTTGGGTCGCAAGCTGCTCCAATGCTGTCCCATTTCCACCACTCCAAGAACTCTCTGCGAGCAACTGTGCCTTTGGTTTCAGCTGTGAACAGCTTAGCTATCTCTTGATACTTGACAGCGGTTGCTCTCATGGATCGAGCAAAGTGTGTTTCAGACCTGTGTGCGGCTATATCCACTTCTTCAAACAGATCTGGATGTGCTCCACCAACAGTCTTTCCTAGCGGGCCTTCCCACAAGACAAGGTCTCCAATCACCTTCACTCTTTGCGGAGCAAGTCTTCCTTCGCGGTGGCTTATCAGTAGCTCAATACTCTCCGGTCTACTCAGATCTCCTAGATTGACTTCTGGGAAGAACTTCTTGAGTTGCTCAGGTTTGATGACTCTGTGGATGTTGGCAATTTCATTCAAACCATAGCAGATAAGCTCATGAGCTCTTTCCGTGCCTATGAGCGTTTTGACCCTCACTCTGAGGAGATATCTTCTGGTTCTAACCTTCATGGCCATTCCTCCGACTCCATGAACGACTAAAGTGATGTTTTCACTTCGAAGATTTAATCTTCTGGCAGCTCTGTGAGTGATGTAGTTTGTGTCCGATGCCAAGTCGATCAGGGTTCCAATTTTTTGTCCTGCATTGGCAGTTACCTTGAGCAGCATTAGAATAACTGGCAATTCTTCTACTGCACTTGACTCAGTCACTCCCAGCTGATTCTTTTCGACACAGGTTGTTTTCGCAGTGATGTTGGTGAATGCTTTCTTGAATTTCCCTGCCATCTCTGGGGAGAGCTTAGATACAAATTCCTCCTGCTCCTCTGTAAGCGTATACCTTCTCACATTGGATTATCTTCTGTCTGAGTCACTCCTCTTGAAATCTCCCTTCAGACAAAGAAAGAAATGATGGTCTTTCTTACAGTCTCTTTTCCTGCACAGGTAAGTGTCTTTGCATTCATCATCTTCTCCATGACAGACCAAGTACCTCTTGCAGGCCCCCAGCTTTTCTACAGCATCCAACTTTTCCACAGGCTTCAGTTCTTTGAAACGCTTGCAAAAGAAGATCTTTTCTCTATGTTTTCATCTCCACAGACAACACAGCCGCCTTTCCTTGTGGAACGTGTGGACGCATATTTTCTCTCCACACAAGCATATTTCTTTTCTGGCTTTTCACTCACTCCCAGCTGCTCTAATTTTTCAAGAATTTCCTCCTGTGTTTTCAGGAATTTAAGAAGGTTTTCAAAGTGATTGTCCGGCGTGACATTATTCCTCGGGTTAACCATGAAGACAAGCCCATCTCGCTTGATGTTGTCAGGTAACTTGCTTTCTATGGATTTGATCACTAGAGGGTTGTTGATGGCTCCTGTGCCTCCAAGCTCTGTGAGATCATCCAGTGCCTTCTCTATAGTTTGGATCATGTCGATAACTTTCCTTGGCTGATTTGCTCTTAAAGCAGGAATTTTCTCCAGATCCTCAATTATCTCCAAGGCAATTGTAGACTTGTTTCCATACCTGTTCTCAAGCACCCTGAACATGTCCTCAGCAGTATTGTAAGTAGACAAACGGAGGTCTCTGCACATTCTCTCATCTACACTGTCAAGGAGTTGGATCTTCTTTACTTCGACTGAGCCTGTTGGTTCCCCCTGCTTCTGTAGACTCTCCCAGTCTCTCCTCCATCGATGGAAATTCCTTTTATACCCACTGAACCTGGGTAAACAGGTTGGTTTTATTCTCAGTGTCGGCTGTGGAGCTGGCACGGGCATCTGCGCTCTCCCTCTGTCTTTATCCTCTTCTGCAATTCTTTGCGCTGTGAGAAATCCTGCCCTCCTTGCTTCAAGGTTGTTTCTGAATGCTTTCAGATCCTTTACTCTGGCTTCCAGCCATTCTTTTTCTGCTACTGGAATCCACATCTCCCACTCTGCTAGGCTTGTGATTGCATCTTGGACTTGTGCCTTCGCACCATCCCACCGTAGCTCGAAGCCATCTCTATTTACAGCAATAACAGGTATTTGAGCAACTCCATCACAGGCGGTCTCAGCTTCTTTGATTGCAGACTTCACCTCGTCCTCCCCGTATCTAGGCCATAGGTTGGACTGGATCATCCCCCTGACCTCATCCAATCGTACTTCGCATTCTTGGAATGTCTTCTCAAGTTCAGTCTGCTGCTGCTTGCTCAGGTCAGCTTCTTCACCCTCATCGATTTCAGCTTCAATGTCTGCCAGAAGTCCAGCCCTGTATTCATCATTTGTCTCACTGACCTTCCTTGCCTCCGACGTGAGCTTCTTGAACTCCTCTCGCAGTTCGCTCTTAGTCATGTGTTTTGCACCTCTGCTAAGGAAGTTTGCTTGCTTGGTAAAAGCACTCTTAGCCAAAGTTCTTTCTTGCTTCAGCTCCTTCACTGTTTTCCCAAGAGTTTCCTCCGCCATTTTGAGATGTAAGCCAATCCTCCTCTCTGCGACGACAGCTTTCCTGACTTCAGGCCGTTAATCCTTTTGTCTTCACTGCCACGCTGGTTATCAACTGTCAAGTTGTCTAGGTGTCATAATTATTTCAGCTCTGCCCAAACTTGAAAACGGCTTGCTCAACCCGTGAAGGATGCAAAGGGACAACTCAATTCCTTTCCAGTGTTTTATTATGGTTTCGATGCCATTTGTTGAATATGTTGAAACAGTTGATTTGTTGAATAGAGTAGTTGAATGACAGAGGAATAAGGAGTAGGGAATAGGAATAGGTTGATAACCTAAAACAGAGAATAAACATGCATTATTTTACACAATAAACAATGCATGACACAGCAACAAAGCATGGCTTTGAATAAAGTAAACGTTTAAACAATATAATCTAGCACTTCTAGCAATTACTTCTGCAGTCAGAAAATATCCACAACAAAAGAAGTCACCACTTCTGAAATGAAACATAATATGAAACATAATAAATAATTCCAAACATTACATACCAGTTGCGTCTTTAGGGTTGAACAATGAGCTGTGTGTATGTTGAGGACCAAACATTTTATACCCATGCTTATCTGCCAGGTGCGCATGTAAAAGTAGTCCCTCCAGAAATCCTGGCTCAATTTTTTAGTTCCACCTGTGTTTTTGGGTTATCTGCCCTCTTGAGGCCTGGAGTTCTTTAAAGGAAGAGCTGCCATTGTGCTCATGTTTTGAGTGTTCTGTTTTTTGACGCAACAATTATTATTATTAAATATTATTAAAACCGAAAGGATGAGAGTAGAATAGATAGAGTAGCGCTTCCAGACACATTCTAAACATGATAGGGTCTTAAAGGAGGACTTTAGCATCTAATGATGAAACATGATGGAGTCTTAAAACTTCTTATGGCTGCAATCCCGGTAACAGGATGATCTGACAACAGCCAGTGAAAGTGCAGGGCGCCAAATAAAAAAAACAGAAATCTCATAATTAAAATTCCTCAGACATTCATGTGTCTTATATCATTTTAAAGGTAATCTTGTTGTTAATCCCACCAAAGTGTCCGATTTCAAATAGGCTTTTCAGCGAAAGCACTACAAACGATTATGTTAGGTCACCACAAAACCACAATAATCACAGCTATTTTTTCCAGCTAAAGATAGCTTCACAAAAACCTGAATACAGATAAAATGAATCACTAACCTTCGACTATTTTCATCAGATGACACTCATAGGACTTCATGTTACACAATACATGCATGTTTTGTTTGATTAAATTCATATTTATATAAAAAAATCTGAGTTTACATTGAGGCGACTAGATTCACTAGTTGCAAAAACATCAAGTGACTTTGCATAGCCACATCGTTTCAACAGAAATACTCATCATAAATAGATGATAATACAAGTTATACACATGGAATTATAGATATACCTCTCCTTAATGCAGTACAGTTCCCGCTCAGCCCAGTCAAAACTGTTCGCTGCTCTGGCACCCCAATGGTGGAACAAACTCCCTCACGACGCCAGGTCAGCGGAGTCAATCACCACCTTCCGGAGACACCTGAAACCCCACCTCTTTAAGGAATACCTAGGATAGGATAAAGTAATCCTTCTAACCCCCCCCCCTTAAAAGAGTTAGATGCACTATTGTAAAGTGGTTGTTCCACTGGATATCATAAGGTGAATGCACCAATTTGTAAGTCGCTCTGGATAAGAGCGTCTGCTAAATGACTTAAATGTAATGTAAATGTAAATGCAACCGCTGTGTCAGATTTTAAAAAAACTTTACGGAAAAAGAAACCCACGCTATAATCTGAGACGGCGCTCAAAAGTAAAACACCAGAGCCGCAAAGATGGCGTCAACATAAACAAGAAAATATATGATAAATATTCCCTTACCTTTGATGATCTACATCAGAAAGCACACCAGGAATCCCAGGTCCACAATAAATGTTTGTTTTGTTCGAAAAAAATCTGTTATTTATGTCTAAATACCTTCTTTTGTTAGCGCGTCTGGTTTACATATCCAAACACTAATTCTGGTCAGCGTTATATCGGACAAAAAGTGATATTACTGGTCGAAGAAACATTTCAAACTAAGTACACAATCAATCATTAGGATGTTTTTAACATATAGCTTCAATAAAGTTCCAACCGGAGTATTCTTTCTTGTCTTCGTGATAAATGGAACGCAAGTGACTCCCATGAGGAAAAAGCATGATCAGAAAATGGCTGCTTGATGGACACCTGACTGATTCTGCTCTCATTCTCTCCCATAACATCATAGAAGTCTCATTATAATTTATATTGATGGTTGACATCTAGTGGAACCCATAGGCAGTGCAAACTCATATCTCAAGGGAATTTCTTTAGGGACTCTGGTGAATACATACAAGCTCAGATTTCTGACTTCCTGTTTTGATTTCAACTCAGGATTTTGCCTGCCAATATGAGTTCTGTTAATCTCACAGACATAATTCAAACAGTTTTAGAAACTTTAGAGTGTTTTCTATCCAATACTAATAATAATATGCAAATATTCGCAACTATGACTGAGGAGCAGGCCGTTTGATATGGGCACCTTTCATCCAAGCTACTCAATACTGCCCCTTCAGCCATAAGAAGTTAAAGGAGGACTGTAGCATCTAATGATGAAACATTATGGAGTCTTAAAGGAGGACTGTAGCATCTAATGATGAAACATTATGGAGTCTTAAAACTTCTTATGGCTAGTGGAACCCTTCGACAACATTCCGCTGAAAAGGCAGAGCGCTAAATTCACAAATATTTTTTAGAAATATGTAACTTTGATGCATTCACAAGTGCAATACACCAAATTAAAGCTTAACTTCTTGTTAATCTACCCATCGTGTCCGATTTCAAAAAAGCTTTACAGCGAAAGCACACCATATAATTATGTTAGGTCAGAGCCTAGTCACAAAAACACACACAGCCATTTTCCAGCCAAAGAGAGGAGTCACAAAAAGCAGAAATATAGATTCAATTAAATTTATCACTAACCTTTGATGATCTTCATCAGATGGCACTTATAGGACTTCATGTTACACAATACATGTATGTTTTGTTTGATAAAGTGCATATTTATATCCAAAAATCTCAGTTTACATTGGCGAATTATGGTCAGTAATGTTGTGCATCGAAAACATCCTGCAAATTTTCAGAGGCACATCAATTTACAGAAATACTCATAATAAACTTATAAAAGTTGATACAAGTATTATGCACAGAATTATAGAGATACTTCTCCTTAATGCAACCGCTGTGTCAGATTTCAAAAAAGCTTTACGGAAAAAGCAAACCATGCAATAATCCGAGTACGGCGCTCAGACACAAGCCATGCAGATACCCGCCATGTTGTTGAGTCAGAAATAGCGTTTTAAATATTCGCTTTGATGATCTTCATCAGAATGCACTCCCAGGAATCCTAGTTCAACAATAAATGTTTGTTTTGTTCGATAAAGTCCATCATTTATGTCCAAATACCTCCTTTTGTTAGCGCGTTTGGTAAACAAATCCAAACTCACGAGGCGCGGGCAAGTCCAGGCGAAAGTTCCGATGAAAAGTTCAAAAATGTATATTAAAGTTCGTAGAAAAATGTCAAACGATGTATAGAATCAATCTTTAGGATGTTTTTAACATAAATCTTCAATAATGTTTCAACCAGAGAATTCCTTTGTCTTTAGAAATGCAATGGAATGCTGGTCGCTCTCACTTGTAGGCGCGTGATCAGCTCATGCCACTCTGGCAGATCTCTGGTTGAAACAGCTCTCATTCCCCCCTCCTTCACAGTAGAAGCATCAAACAATGTTCTAAGACTGTTGACATCTAGTGGAAGCCTTAGGAAGTGCAATATGACCCCATAGACACTGTACATTCGATAGGCAATGAGTTGAAAACTACAAACCTCAGATTTCCCACTTCCTGGTTGGATTTTTCTCAGGTTTTCGCCTGCCATTTGAGTTTTGTTATACTCACAGACATAATTCAAACAGTTTTAGAAACTTCAGAGTGTTTTCTATCCAATATTACTAATAATATGCATATATTAGCTTCTGGGCCTGAGTAGCAGGAAGTTTGCTCTGGGCACGCTTTTCATCCGAACGTGAAAATGCTCCCCCCTTATCCCAAACAGGTTAAGTACTGCAGTGCATCTCCTCCTCATGGACTGCACCAGATTTGACAGTACTTGCTGTGAGATGTTACCCCACTCTTCCACTAAGGCACCTGCAAGTTCGCGGACATTTCTGGGGGGAATGGCCCTAGCTCTCACCCTCCGATCCAACAGGTCCCAGACGTGCGCAATGGGATTGAGATCCGGGCTCTTCGCTGGCCATGGCAGAACACTAACATTCCTGTCTTGCAGGAAATCATGCACAGAAGGAGCAGTATGGCTGGTGGCATTGTCATGCTGGAGGGTCATGTCAGGATGAGCCTGCAGGAAGGGTACCACATGAGGGAGGAGGATGTCTTCTCTGTAACGCACACCGTTGAGATTGACTGCAATGACAACAAGCTCAGTCTGATTATGCTGTGACACACCGCCCCCGACCATGACGGCCCCTCCACCTACAAATCGATCCCGCTCCAAAGTGCAGGCCTCGGTGTAACGCTCATTCCTTCAACGATAAACGCGAATCCGACGATAAACGTGAATCCGACCATCACCCCTAGAGACAGAACCGCGACTTGTTAGTGAAAATAACTTTTTGCCAGTCCTGTCTGGTCCAATGACGGTGGGTTTGTGCCCAGAGGCGACGTTGTTGCTGGTGATGTCTGGCGAGGACCTGCCTTTCAACAGGCCTACAAGCCCTTATTCCAGCCTCTCTCATTCAATTGCGGACAGTCTGAGCTAGAGGTCGACCGATTAATCGGAATGGTCAATTAATTAGGGCCGATTTCAAGTTTTCATAATCGTAAATCGGTATTTTTGGGCGCCGATTTGCCTTTTTTTTTTTTTTGCTACCTTTAATTAACTGGGCAAGTCAGTTAAGAACACATTCTTATTTTCAATGACGGCCTAGGAACGGTGAGTTAACTGCCTTGTTCTGGGGCAGAACGACAGATTTTCACCTTGTCAGCCCGGGGTTTCCAATCTTGCAACATTACAGTTAACTAGTCCAACGCAATAACGACCTGCCTCTCTCTCGTTCCACTCCACAAGGAGACTGCCTGTTACGCAAATGCAGTAAGCCAAGGTAAGTTGCTAGCTAGCATTAAACTTATCTTATAAAAAACAATCAATCATAACCACTAGTTAACTACACATGGTTGATGATATTACTAGGTATTATCTAGCGTGTCCTGCATTGCATATAATCTGACTGAGCATACAAGCATACAAGTATCTACGTTTCTGACTGAACGGTGGTAGGCAGAAGCAGACGCGTAAACATTCATTCAAAAAGCACTTTCGTGCGTTTTGCCAGCTGCTCTTTGTTGTGCGTCAAGCATTGCGCTGTTTATGACTTCAAGCCTATCAACTCCCGAGATGAGGCTGGTGTAACCGAAGTGAAATGGCTAGATAGTTAGCGCGCGCTAATAGCGTTTTAAACGTCACTCGCTATGAGCCTTCTAGTAGTTGTTCCCCTTGCTCTGCATGGGTAGCGCTGCTTCGATGGTGGCTGTTGTCGTTGTGTTGCTGGTTCGAGCCCAGGGAGGAGCGAGGAGAGGGACGGAAGCTATACTGTTACACTTGCAATACTAAAGTGCCTATAAGAACATCCAATAGTCAAAGGTTAATGAAATACAAATGGTATAGAGGGAAATATCTTTCATATGTTCTCATGTTCTGAGCAAGGAACTGAAACGTTAGCTTTCTTACATAGCACATATTGCACTTTTACTTTCTTCTCCAACACTTTGTTTTTGCATAATTTAAACCAAATTGAACACGTTTCATTATTTATAGATTTTATTGATGTATTATATTAAGTTAAAATAAGTGTTCATTCAGTATTGTTGTAATTTTCATTATTACAAATAAAATTAAAATAATCGGCCGATTAATCGGTATCGGCTTTTTTTGGTCCTCCAATAATCGGTATCGGCGTTGAAAAATCATAATCGGTCGACCTCTAGTCTGAGCACCAATGTAGGGATTGTGCGTTCCTGGTGTAACTTGGGCAGTTGTTGTTGCCATCCTGTACCTGTAGGTGTGATGTTCGGGATGTACCGATCCTGTGCGGGTGTTGTTACACGTGGTCTGCCACTGCGAGGACGATACGCTGTCCGTCCTGTCTCCCTGTAGCGCTGTCTTAGGCGTCTCACAGTACGGACATTGCAATTTATTGCCCTGGCCACATCTGCAGTCCTCATGCCTCCTTGCAGTATGCCTAAGGCACGTTCACGCAGATGAGCAGGGACCCTGGGCATCTTTCTTTTGGTGTTTTTCAGAGTCAGTAGAAAGGCCTCTTTAGAGTTCTAAGTTTTCATAACTGTAACCTTAAAACCTCTTCATCACCCTCCCGGATCCGGGATCCTCATCAAAAAAGCTGACTAGCATAGCCTAGCCTAACGTGACAGGGATATCATATAATATAATTTTCATGAAATCACAAGTCCAATACAGCAAATGAAAGATACACTTCTTGTGAATCCAGCCATCATTTCCGATTTTTAAAATGTTTTACAGCGAAAACACAATATGTATTTCTATTAGCTAACCACAATAGCCAAACACACAACCGCATATTTTCACCATGTTTCCACCGCATAGGTAGCTTTCACAAAACCGACAAAATAGAGATAAAATTAATCACTAACCTTGAACAACTTCATCAGATGACAGTCTTATAACATGTTATACAATACATTTATGTTTTGTTCGAAAATGTGCATATTTGAGGTATAAATCATAGTTTTACATTGCAGCCACCATCAAAAATAGCAGCAAAGCAGCCAGAATAATTACAGAGAGCAACGTGAAATACATAAATACTCATCATAAAACATTTATGAAAAATACATGGTGTACATCAAATGAAAGATAAACATCTTGTGAATCCAGCCAATATTTCCGTTTTTTCTGAAGTGTTTTACAGCGAAAACTCAATATAGCGTTATATTAGCTTACTACAATAGCTAACACACAACAGCATTGCTTCAAGGCAAACGGTACCGATAGCACAGTTCGACAGATATATGAAATAGCATCCCAAAATGGGTCCTACTTTTGGTGGTCTTCCATCAGAATGTTGTACAAGGAGTCCTTTGTCCAGAACCGTCGTTGTTTGGAATATGAACGACTTCTTTCCCTCTTGAATTAGCAAGCGCACTGGCCAAGTGGTGCTAAGCTCTCCTTCGTGAACAAAGTCAAACAACGCAACACGCCTAACGTCCTGAATAAATTTCAATAATCTAATAAACCTATATTAAAAAAACATACTTTACGATGATATTGTGACATGTATCAAATAAAATCAAAGCCGGAGATAGTATTCGCCTATAACGACGGTTTTCCAGAAGGCGATTCCAGGTTCAACTTCGCGCTTTCGAAAATACAGGAAACGGCGGACCAGTCATTCCAAGAGGATTTATTCCACTTCAGAGCAAGATAATCCACTCATTTCTTCTCTCACTTCCGCTTGACATCTAGGGGAAGGTGTATGACGTGTATGTATATCAATACGTGTCATGCCCATTTATAGGCAAGCTCTTGAACAGAGACCTCCGATTTCAGAAACTCACTTCCTGTCAGGAAGTGGGCTGCAGAAGGAGTTCTGTTTCACTCAGAGAAATAATTCAAACGGTTTTAGAAACTAGAGAGTGTTTTCTATCCAATAGTAATAATACTATGCATATTGTACGAGCAAGAATTGAGTACGAGGCCGTTTGAAATGGGCACATTTTTCCAAGTTAGTCAATACGCCCCCTGCAGCCATAAGAAGTTAAGCGACGTCTGTGTCTTGAGTGTCCAAGAACGGTTTAGTTTTTTGTGTTCTGACTTGTAAAGCAGAATGAATAAAAAAGTAATGTTAACATTATCAGTAATTACCAGGAAACTCTATAACATTTGTTTTAAAATCACACCAAGATTGTTAAAACTGGCCTTAGGTTATTGAGCGATCTGATTAGGATTTACCCTCATAGCAAGGCCTATTTATCATGTGGTTTCATTCAGGTCTCTTTTTTTAAAAACACACTGTCTTTGGCAGGAGAAAGACCAGACTCAGAGGAACCAGAGCCAGGGACGTCCAAACCAACAAGAAGACACCAGTGTTCCCACTGTGTAAAGTGGTTTAACAAGTTAGGGAACCTGAAACAACATGAGAGAATACACACAGGGGGGAAGCCTTACCATTGCTCCCAATGTGGAATGAGTTTCAACCAGCCGGGGGAGCTGAAATGGCATGAGAGAATACACACAGGGGAGAAGCCTTACCATTGCTCCCAATGTGGAAAGTGTTTAAACCGGCCGGGGGTTCTGAAACGGCATGAGAGAATACACACAGGGGAGAAGCCTTACCACTGCTCCCAGTGTGGGAAGAGTTTTAGCGATTTAGGGAGCCTGAAAAGACTCGAGAGAATACACACAGGGGAGAAGCCTTACCACTGCTCCCAGTGTGGAAAGAGTTTTAGCGATTTAGGGAACCTGAAAAAACATGAGAATACACACAGGGGTAGAAGCCTTACCACTGCTCCCAATGTGGAAAGTGTTTCAACCAGCTGGGGGAGCTGAAATGGCATGAGAGAATACACACAGGGGACTTGCTGTCTTATATTGTTGACTGATAATGATTACCTGTTTTTACCATATGAACTTGAATTGTACAAAGTATACTAAAACATATATTTGTATGTTTTTATTAGAAAACATGAATTGAATATGGAGTATGTCAGTTTGAATATAGAGTAGGTCAGATTCCATGTGTTTAAATTGTCATTTTTTAAACTCTGTGTTTGTGTTTATCTGGGTGTCTTTCCTCCAGCACTACAGATATAAAGTGATATTTGGATGTGATGCATTTGTTCCGTTGTTTACATTTGCAATGTTGGCCCACTGATGATTTAATGAAATGAAAATGTTCACAGACTCTGTAATGCAAAATGTTAATTGTATGTGTCCACATATCTGAGTATGTGACTTGTGGTGGATGAATCAGAATTAGTTGGGTAACATAGATAATTAAGATGTCTTATCTGCATAATATGCTGATGTGATATACTTGTTATTAGAATGTATCCCTTCGGACTCTGGTGATGGCAGTTGCACTTCTTCCCTCAGCTGGGGCTCAGTCACCTGGGGCCCAGAGAGGGGAGAGGTCAGGCTTGTCTTTTACATGTCCCTGGTGCTATGCAGAATATCAGGAAGGGAAGAGGACAGGAGGGAACATTGTCTTCATATGTGAATGTATCTGTTAAACTATGTGAAGGGATGGTGTGATTAATGGGGAACCAATTACTGGTTTCCACAATGTCTGTGCGCAAGTCACTCCCTCCTTTGGCATTGGGGGGAGGTGTATGGCAGTGTCTGGAACCATTGTATGTCCTCTCTGATGTTGCACTTATCCTGGGATAGTGTATGACCTAGAGGCTCACTCCCCTCAGTGAGCTTGTCCAGGAGTGGGGTCAAGAAGGGGTTTTACTTGAGATGGGAGTATCTAGAGTTGACAATTGATAGAGTTGACAATTGAGTTATGCCATTGGATGAGTTGGTGTTTTTGTGCTATGAAGTACCAGGAAAGAGATTAGAACCTCGTCTTAGGGACCAAACTGAATGATAAATTATAGCGAATGCTCTCTGGCTACGGGATACTCCTTTCTCATTATAAAGTCTCACTTTGTGAACTGTTCCTAATATCTGTGGTTTGTTATGTCGACTAGGGGGGTGGATCTTTGCTATAAAAGATCTCAGTAGCCATTGTGTTGCCACTCTCAACGGTTCATTAGAAATAGTGAATTGTTGAAAGTCATTGCAAAGATCTTATTATTAAAGATGTAGTTTAAGTATAACTCTGATTGGTGTGTGAAGTTTGTCTCTCCTCATTTGGTAATACAGAAATTAACCACCACAGACGAACCTTGTGAAACTGACCTATTATAATCTCCTGTTCCTGGGAGTATCATCCTGCGTAGCAAACCAGCTGCACCTGTGCCCTTGTATGAATAAAGTCCCTCCCAGGAACAGGAAACTATAAAGATATGTGCTCATCACCTAATGCTTCAGGAATTCAAACTGTCTACACTGCGCTGTGTAACTGTTATTCTCTCTGAGCTCAGAAATAAAGAATCTTGGTTTGACTTGGACTCCAGCAGATCCTTATTTTATAATATCCACCACAACTCTCCCACGGATTGCTGTTTCATCATTGTCTCAAAGAAGAGTTCCTCGTTCCACTTTCCTGGGTGCAAGCTTCCACTGGTTGAATAAACGTTTCCACGTCATTTCAACAAAACACCTTTTGTTTCATGGACTTGCAACCTAAATCCAATGACAGGTGACATTTTATGTGGATTTGACTTTAGTTGACGACTCAAAGAAATGTAAATAGAAACTAGATGTTGAACTGACGTCTGTGCTCAGTGGGCTGGTTTGAATAAGCGGCAGGTGTTGGATCAATATCCACCTTAGTAGCTAAGTTTCCATGTAATTTGCAACAGATGTTCATGTGAATATTCTAAAATCTGCATTACACAATATATGCATTTTTCCACAAGAAATGTTTTTATCAGACAGACTTATTGGTGATCAAAGGCTTTACGAGACCAAAAAATACTTTTGCTGTTGAATTCCCATGTGCCGAATGGAAAAATACAAGTTAAAACCTCTTTGGGATATGGGGGCGCTGTTTTCACTTTGTAAAAAATCGTTCCCAAATTAAACTGCCTCGTACTCAATTCTTGCTCGTACAATATGCATATTATTATTACTATTGGATAGAAAACACTCTCAGGTTTCTAAAACCGTTTGAATTATATCTGTGAGTAAAACAGAACTCATTTTGCAGCAAACTTCCTGTCAGAAAGTGAAAAATCTGAAATCGAGGCTCTGTTCCAGGGCCTCCCTATTCATTTGCTTGAAATCTATGGATAAACATGCACTTCATACGCCTTCCACTTGATGTCAATAGGCAGTGAGAGGTGAGATGGAGTGTCTAGCTTGATCTGAGGTCAAAAGAGAGCTCTTGGAATGACATGACCCCAATTTCCTTTGTTCAGGAAGGCGCTGGAAGGAACTCTGGATTGCCTTCTGAAAAGCTTTCGTTATAGACGGCTAATATCTCCGGCTTTGATTTTATTTGATAAATGTGATAATATCATCGTAAAGTATGTTTTTTCAATATGGTTTTATCAGATTATTGAAAGTTTATCGGGAGTTTTGGCGTGTTCCGTTCTCTGCGTTTGGTGACGATGGACAGCTTCGCACCACTTAGCTAGCTTTGGTTGCTAATTCGACAGACGAAGAGGACATTCTAAATCCAAACAACGATTATTCTGGACAAAGGACCCCTTGTACAAGATTCTGATGGAAGCTCAGCAAAAGTAGGACCCATTTATGATGTTATTTCGTATTTCTGTCAAATGTTTAGTATTATTTTCCTTCCTGATTTTGGGCGCTGTCTCGCTATAACGTAAGCTGTATGTCGTACTAAAGTTATTTTAGAATTCTAACACGGCGATTGCATTAAGAACTAGTGTATCTATCATTTGCTGTACAACATGTATTTTTTAGTAAAGTTTATGATGAGTTATTTGGTCAGAATAGGTGAGTGTAAGAAATATATCTATCATGTATCCTACTTGGCTGAAGCTTTGATCCAGTGGAAGAAGTATTGAGGAGCAGGGAGGTTAAAGGTCACTTCAGGATACAGCTGTTACTCTACACTATCCCTAGATAATCCAGTAATAAGAGAACATTTCTACATTATTTAGGGCTCTATAACATCTCTATCAATATATATTTTTTTTTTTTACCCAATTCCATTTTCTCCGTTTAGGTTTTCCAGGTTTCTGATTTGTCCCTGTTTTTCTGTTTTTTGCTCTAAATCACACTGTTAATAGAAAACTACTGCATCATAAATACTGGAGGGGTCAGGAGACACTGTGGCCCCATCCGATGAGACCCCCGGACAGGGCCAAACAGGAAGGATATAACCCCACCCACTTTGCCAAAGCTCTACACAATATTCTGCTGCTGATGCCAGATGCCATAGCAGTCTCTTTCTGATGTAAAGCAGAGGGTCACCGAGCATGTGGTGCAGGTGATGGGGGACTTCATCTTGCAAACAACACAGCAACGCCTCCATGCTGTGCCCTTTTGGCCCTTAGGCACATCTATGCCTGCACAAATATATTTGGGCAGATGAACACTTGTGGCAGGAGCAGAAGGGACAGGGCGTGGTGCAGTGGTGCTGTAGCCAGCAAGCTTCTTGATGAGCTGCTCTCTGAAGGCCTTCTGTGAGAGGAAGGGCTTTCCACAGCTCTTAGCCATTTCCTTGTGTAGGATGAATGCATTCACCACAGCAATGTCGACAAAATGATAGAAGAAGGTCTTGTACCATTTCATTGTCTTATGCAGAACATTGTAATAGCCTATCAGGGCATCTGATAGGTCCACACCTCCCATGCTCTTGTTGTAGTCCTTTACTGCAGTTGGAATGGGGACATTTTTGGTGGTCCATACCCCGGCACCATCCTTGACACGTCTGACCACATGATCCCCACTGAAGGACTTGTGGATTGTTGTGCACATCACCACCTCTCTGGTATCCATCCACTTTACAAAAAGCAGGCCATCTTCACGGATCCATCGCATGGTCCCCCGCTCAGGCATGTCGTTCACCTTCGTCTTCGGAAAGCCCACCCTGTTGGTACGAATGGTGCCACAAGCCCACACTTCCCGCTTCCTAAGGTCTGCAAACAGGGTAGGGCTTGTGTAGAAGTTATCCACAAACAGTTTGTAGCCCTTCCCTAGCAGTTGAAAATCCAATAACTCCATTACAGAGTCATAGCCAAGTCCCTTACCGGTAGCAAAACTGTTCTTCCCCTCAAAGACAAAAAAAATGCATGTGTAGGCACACACAGAATCAGCCAACACAAACAGCTTGTAACCCCACTTGGTTGGTTTGTTTCGCATGTATTGTTTGAGGCCAATTCTGGCCTTTGAGGCTACCATCCTCTCATCGATTGACACGTTCTGGGCTGGCTGAAAGTACGTCTTGCAGGCCTCAACAATGCTGGAGTAGAGAGGTTTGATTTTGCACAGTCTATCAAACGTTGCTGTGCCTCTCTTCTTGTCATTCGCTTCATCAACCTTTGGGTCACTGATATGAAGCGCCTGTGAAAGAACCAGAAACCTTTTGCAGGACATAACAGTCACGGGGAAAAGCAGTTGGTAGAGTGATGACGTTTTCCAGTAGTCCGTCAGGCTTTTCAACTTCACCAGCCCCATGTAGATGACCAGTGAAAGGTAGCAGAAAAAGTCTGACATGGATATGGGCTTCCATGCTACCTTTTTGCCTGCCTGCTTCTTCTTCCCATACTTATTCGTGTTAGACACGAGCGAATCTACAACGGATTGTGTGAAAAACAACTGAAAAAGCTGAAGGGGGCTGTAAGTTGTGGTCGAGTTCACCTGAGGTCCTGGCTTCCTTTTCGGCCGAAAAGTTGGTTGGGGTGGCTCCACATCATCTTCTAGGACAGTGTGCCAACGCCCTTCTGTCCCTTTGTTAGCAGGTGGCACACTTCCCCTCTTCCGCTTCTTTGTCGGTGCCTTCACACCTGTAGATGGCCCAGAGACAGCAGGGGTCCAGCTGGATGAACCAGTTAGCGCTGGGGGCTCCCAGTCGGAATCAGTGCCACTGTGAATGAAAATGTTCAGTTAGAATAGTTTCACATATGAGCCCTGTATCAACAGGTATAATAAACATATATAGAGTACAGGGAACATAAAGTGCTGTTCCATTTCACTTTGGCCATTTTGTGGGCCTGCCTCAAATAGGCCATTTCATGTGGGGGTGGGGCGTAGCAACAGACACGCGCCTCGGCCATGCTCCCTCTAACCTCTAACCGTAATATTTAGCCTAATTAGAGAAAGCATGCTGGCTCTGTTGAGATGTATGGGTTTGCAGTTACATTCTACTCCATTCCATTTATATATATATATATATATATATATATATACACACACACAAACATAGGCTATGGGTCGTTCACATACATACAAATGTATCCTCACTCACAATGAATAGCCAACGTGTACTTTACACATTTCATTAAATTTTTATTGCAAATAAAACGTAAAAACAATCACAAATAATATTTTATATTATTAATTTCAAACAACGGCATTAGCGTGACAAGAACTTACCAGTCCAAAACAATGTCCTCTCCGTTCAAAAAATAGGCCTCAGTTTCAGAATCATAGGAGTGATCGCTAATGGAGTCTTCCTCAAAAAACAGTTCTGTATCACTTTCACAATCAATTTCCTCTAAAAAAATTTCTACATTCGTATATCTAGTCTTAGATTTAGCTTTCCCTGACTTATTCGCCATGATGTTGGATAAATAAACAGCTGAAGATGCAAGTTGCCGAAATACTGCTGTGCGTAATAACTTTCGTTCCTTCCAGTTCTAAACGCAAAGGTAAAAGACACTCGTTACGCCTGCGTTTCATGTATGGGTTGGTCTTCAAACAAAGAACCATTTGATAGCCAATGAACAGAGGTAAATGGCACTATCTACCCAGCTAGATTTCAAGACGATGAGTGGTCATTGGGTTAAAATACAGTCAATCAACGAGACAGTGGTCATATAATTGGTGCACAATGAGCTCGTTACTCGTTGTCTTCCAATCGTTTTTTTCGGCTCAATACGTCCCACGAAATCACCCATCAAGTTTGGTTGTGTTACAAACAAACAGTTGATTGCAAGGAAACCAAACATGACTGGATAACGTCAGGTTTAGTCAGTGTATTTAGGTCGGATGTTTCGTCGAAAATTTAATGAAATGAAATTCAACGACATAACAAAATGTCACAAAATGTTTCGTGTTAGGCTATAAAAAATGGATTTAACCGAACAAAAGACCATTCAGTGTGTAAAAATGAGCCTTGGGATTGCAAACAGAGCAAAATCTTCAAAGGTAAACGATTTATTTCAACGCAATCTGTGATAATGTTACGCTAGTGCTGGTTGAAAAAGTAGTTTGTTATGGAGCGCTGAGCTCAGATAATCGCATCCTATTCTTTCGCAGTAAATCCTTTTTTAAATCTGACAACGCAGTTGGATTAGCAAGATTCTAGGCTTTTGAAGCATGTGAGACACTTGTATTTTCAGGAATGTTTAATATGACTATTTGTGGCGATCACCGTATGTTGTCTATTTTCAAACCCGGATCCGGGATCGGTAGTTAAGAGAAGTTAATTTTACCTCTATTTCTGCTTTGGCTGGATTTACAACAGGTGTATCTTTAAAATGGTGTTTAATACTTGTATGTTTGAGGAATTTAAATTATGGGATTTCTGTTTTGAATTTGGCGCCCTGCAGTTTCACTGGCTGTTGACGAGGTGGGACGCTACCGTCCCACATACCCTAGTGAGGTTAACAAGAAATTTGTGGATTGGTTGAAAAACGAGTTATAACGACTCCAACCTAAGTGTATGTAAACTTCGACTGTGTGTATTGTAAGAAATTGTAATGGATACTGGTAACTTGTTTTAACCACTTCTCAACACAAGCTATACTTGGCACAACATGCACCCATCCCCACTATACCCCCACTACTTTGTACCCTTATAAATAACCATAGACCCACACACACACTCCCCTCCCCCATGAATAGGGCCCTGTGAAAACAAACGCACATGCATTCTGCTCAAGGATGAGACTAAGACAAAGAACTGTGTGAAGAGCCAATGGAACGTCGACATCAGGCCCGGACAGGACTACCCACGACCCAGATCGACCAATCGGAAGGCCAGACTACAAGATCAACCTACTTTGCTTGTTGCCTATATAATCTGTATGAACTGTTTAGAGCGGTCTCTTTTCCGACGATTCCATACGAGTCAGACAGAAGGAGCCGTGCTGCACGATTTGCCAGATATCTTCACACTGAATAAACTGCCTTATTATACAAATATCCACCTCGTCCTATGTCTCAACTTGATCTCCTGTCTCCAGTAAACGTTTTATCAACAAAACTTGGTAAGCAGAGGATGGTTAGACACCTTTGAATTCGGTCCATAGAAAGTTGATCAGACAGGAGGCGAGTGGGAGAAAGATTCTAGAAGGAGGGGTGACCTGTCCGCAGGAGACATCGGAGATTCAACTCACCCAGGAAACTGATCAAAGAGCTCGAAACTATAAGGTAAGCAGAGCCAGTTTAATCAAAATCTGTATATTGTATTATAGCCAATATCTAAATTAAGATCAGTGACTGGGCGTGAGTATGAATTTCTGTTTAAATTTGTTAAAAAAAAAAACGTTAAAACAAAGGCATGGTGTAAGGATATCTGCGTTAAAAATCCCATTCCAAGTAGTCTGATAACAGTGAGGAATTAAATGGATTTTGTCTGAAAGTATTCCAAGTAGTCTGATAACAGTGAGGAATTAAATGAATTTTGTCTGAATGCATTCCAAGTAGTCTGATAACAGTGAGGAATTAAATGAATTTTGTCTGAATGTATTCCAAGTAGTCTGATAACAGTGAGGAATTAAATGAATTTTGTCTGAATGTATTCCAAGTAGTCTGATAACAGTGAGGAATTAAATGAATTTTGTCTGAAATGTATTCCAAGTAGTCTGATATACCAGTGAGGAATTGATGAAATTATGTGAAATGATGAAATGTGATATTGTGTGATCAAGTTGGTAATAGCGAACCTGAGCCTACTGGAGTTGGCATTCCAGTAGACAGAAGGCTATGCGTGTTATTCTGAATGTATTCCAAGTAGTCTGATGTACCAGTGAGGAATTGATGAAATAAGTTGCATGAGCAGAACCGAGACTAGTCGATAACTAATTTTCGATTAGGAGCGTTGGTAAGAAGTTATTGCTTGAACTAGGTGTATAGGAATTAAACCCGAACTCGCCAAATCAATGTGAGTGATTGAACGTTCCACGAGGCCGATTGCTACTAATTAGGGATATGCTAAATTGAGGCTGTGTTGAAAGTGACCGCTGAGTCAAAATGTGTGGGCTGTTGTGAAGCAGCTATTTTGTGCTGATAAGTTGACTTGATTTTTTCCCTCTCGTGCTGCTGGGTTTGCCTTAAGGACTAGAAATCATTTGATAATTATTCTAGAAGCGCTAGGATATACTAATATATTGTCCCAAAAGGACACGTTTGAAATACTTTGGGAAAGTATTTAATTAATTAGTTGAATATTGTGATAATAATATTTTTTGAGAAAAATGAGTCCTAGAATTAATTAAATAATTATTCTAGAAACGCTTGAATTTACTAACATATTGTTCCAAAAGGATATTGCCGAAATACTTTGGCAAAGTATTTAATTAATCGAAAAAGTGAAAAACAATAATAACTTTTGGGAAATAGTTCCTAAAATCTTTATTCCAATTATTTTAGGAGCGTTTGAATATACTAATATATGGTTCCAAAAGGATAAAGCTGAAATATTGTTGGAAAGGAAAAAAAATAAAAAAAATAAAAAAAATAGAATAGACCCAGACATAGCTTAATTACAAAATGGCCACGACCACCGTCCCCAAACACAAATTCAATGAATACTTAGATCAGAAAATGAAAGACAGAGCAGGGGGGAAAATACAGTATAAAATAGTTAAAAAAGTGTGGGAAGAAGTGAGGCTAAAATGGACGCAGGCAGGTTACCTTAGTGGGGCGGCCCCATCAAAAGGGCAACTCCTCACTATGGAGAAAGAATTAGAGGAAGTAGTGAAGGAAGGGATAGAAAGTGAAGTTGAAAGGAATAAGAACCACTTATTCACAAAGAAAGGTACAAAACATAGGGAGAAAGCAGAGGCAGAACTAAAAATAGGCATGTGGGCGATTGAAGAAATCAGAAGAGCACTCCCTTACAGAAAACCTGACATGATGGGGGTGGTCACTGGAGCCCCAACTGACACCAAAGAGGGCATGTCCAACAATAATGACGCCCCACCTACCACCACAGCAGCCCCATCGGCCCCAACCCATCTATACCCAGAACTGCCACAGGGAGAGAAAATAAAACCACCTCCCTATTTTCAAAATCCATTTACCCACCTCCCTCAAAACCCTTTTCTGACCCCTGCTGTGGTACAGGCACCGGTGTTTGTGGTGCATGAAGGACACCTAAAAGGAAGCATGACTTTGGGGATCCAAGAAGGGCAACTCGTGTGTGAAGAGAGGCCTGATCATCGAGAAAGGGAGGAAAGGGATAGAGCGTACACACAGGGACGTGGGGGGGGTTCGAACCCCGCCTCACTACAGGGACACGGTGGGTCTCTACCAACCTACCCACAAGGACGGGGTAGTGGGTCTCAACCAGGCCCTTTGAAGAGAGAAGACAGAGAGCTGATTCTGTTTTCTTCCACTCCAAACCCAGACCCAAATCAGCAGCCACCTCCTCCCTTCCAGGGCATGTCTGACGAATATGCCCCATGGCCCTGAAGCTGGCCACCACTAACCTACACTCATAACTGACCTGGACTACTGAAGCATCAAAGGCTTTTGCACTCTTGAAAACAGATCTCTAAGTGGCAGCAGCCTTAACAGCACCTGACTAAAAAAATAATAATAATAATAATAATAATCAAAAAATCAAAAATTACCTTTTGGTAATGGTAGACAGGTTTTCCAAATGGGTCGAGGCAATACCAACAGCACGTGAGGATGCCAGGTCAGTCATTAAGTGGCTGCAGACTGAACTCATACCAAGGTATGGAGTTCCAAGGCAAATCCGATCCGACAAACGGGTCCCATTTCAGTAACCAACACCTGAGACAGGTGAAGGAAAGATTGGGTATTGTGCACAAGTTTGGGTTAGTGTACAGGCCACAATCTCAAAAGCCTCGTGAAACGCGCCAATCAAATGTATGTGCAGGTTTTAAGTTGATTTGGGTTGAAGCCCTGCCCCTGGCATTGATGGCCATGAGAGCCTTGCCAGGTGCAGGCACCCATCTTTCTCCTCATGAGATAATGACTGGTAGAGTCATGCTTGGTCCACCAAGGGAGGGAGGTCATATGCCCGCCCTTGATGTACAACAAATTGTAATGTCTGAATATGTGAGAAAACTGACGGAACTTTCTGCAGCTCTCTCCAAACAGATTCACAAGGTCCAACGGGGAAGCTGACGGGAGATCCGGCACCACTGAAGGTAAAAATTGGTGACTGGGTGGGGTTAAAGTCCACAAGAGAAAGTGGCTAGAACCCAGGTGGACTGGACTGTACGAAGTGAGGGAGGTTACTTCACACTCAGTCCAGGTCAAAGGTAAATCAGGCGCACCTTGGCATCACCTTACACATTGCACTCCAGCCCCAATCCCTTCTAGAACACTGACAGAAGTCAGAGCTGATTTAAACAGCTTAAATTCGATTACAAATGAAGACATTCCTGACTCAGGGGATGCGGCATCAAACTCCGCCTCCCCTGAAAAAGGAACCTCGCCCAGTTAGAGGGACATTTCTCCCTCCCTGGGCAAGGCTAGGGATATCTGGCCCCTTATTTGTGATATTCCTACTGATATTTGGGGTGTCCCTGGGCACTTTCACATGGTTAATAGAATAACTATAACCGGATCCCCATGGATGTATGTCACGGACACTCTAGTCTAACTAGGTTGAATAGAGCGGGTGGAGAGCTGTGCAGAGAATGGACAGAAGATGGCAGTATTGCAGCACTCAACGGTCTCCCAGCCGACGGGGAGCCTGGTTGAATGCTGGTGACATAATTTTGTTTTTTGGAGTAAACATTTAGGTTAAGGGTTTCCGTGTTCCCAGAGATAAGATATCTTAAAGGAGTACACTTATATATATATATATATTAGGAGGATTATTTTCTGAGTTTTATTTAGACAAGGGATTTTTTAAGATAAAGGGTTCTTTTAGTATGTCTAGATATAGTATGAAACACAAATGTAAGGAGGTGATGTAACCTCTTGACCTGTCTTCATTGCATTTTCATGTGGTTTGATCACCCACAGGGGAATGTAGTGAGGATAATGAAATCGTGGTCATTTGGAATACTAATTTTGAGGTAAATTGATTATAATAGAGTTTATAACTCTTGACCATAATTGTAGTTTTAACCACAGAGGAGTCAGGTTTCTGGTTTTAAACATTGGCTATGACGGTTTTGAATGGGCTGTTATTGATTTGGTAATACAACAGAAAAAATCCCATTTGACATCGATAATAAATGGGGGAAGATATGATACATTGAAGTGTGAACAGGAGATATTTTAAGCCTATAGGGCAGGAAAATACATAAGCATTTAAATATAAGAATATTTTACTAATCTTACCTAAGTCAATATTAAGAGTAGGTAAGGTTGATACCTGGCCAGGGCCAGGTATCAAACGGGAGAGGGGTACATTGTGGTCTAGGATAGGATTGGGGCTTATTGGATAATAAACGAATTAAAAATAAAAAAATTACTAGCTAACAAATGGGTATAGAAGTTAAATATATAATCAGATAGAACAAATGAGAAACTGTTTGTTAGCCAAACTTGTATGTCCAGGATTATATGCGTTACAGGTGAATTAAAGGAGAAGGTGATTCACTCGACCTGGGGGCATATCGCACTTGGAGGGTGAGACACACTGACACTGCCGAATGATCACAGAGTTAAGGAGAAGAACCGTTGCTAATAGAGCTCGGGGATCAACTCCTTAATGAAGAATCCCTGACCCCGACCTCTCAACACTGTGTACGTTCATAGAAGTGAAAGTGTTGCTTGATCTCTGGCTGATGATGTGTTCTCTGGGAGAGGGTGGGGTTTTACAGGACTGCTTGTAGTCCTGAGCTGTCTGATTAGGATACGATGGGGAGGTTACCATCACAGTGCTGCCAGAACCACCACCAGTTCCAACGGACCAGGGTTCAGCCGGCCTCCTCCACCACTTCAAGACCAAGTCCCACGCCATCACCTAAGCTCTCCAATCTGGTACAGATAATAAATATAAAAGACATCTCAGATAGTGAACATTTGGGGACTGAAACTGGTTATGAGGAAAGGGAGAATATGTGGTTGGCCTACAAAACACTTAATAGAAAGGACGGTGTCGTATGTGGACATGCCAGACCTATTCTGGCTGCTCACCCATTTGCCCTAAGTAATGGGGAAGGTTGGATGTGTATATTGGAAAGTTTAAGCCAAATTCAACCCTGTGTAAAACTCTGAGTCTTGTGTTCCCAGAAGTCCCTCCCCAGAAGGTACCGTGGGGAGTTAAGGCATATGGGGGATATTACAGCTGTATCACTGGTACAGGTAGGGGTATAGACTATGGGAGGCTTCCTACTACTACCTGCATCACTAATGCCACTATTAACTAGAGGTGTTGCTGATGTATGGTGGATGTGTGGACCTGCCAGGCGGTTGACCCCATTTTGAAAGGAAATTGTCGTTGCACATGTGCTTTGGCCAGTCTGATACCACCATTGCCTATTATTGAGGTTATAGCTAACCAACTTCTGGGAGCTGCACATGAGACAGAGACTCGGTACCAACCCAGGAGACGGCAGAACCGTGACGCTCCTTGGTCCGAGGGTACAGATAACATGCACACCAACCTGTTGGGGTCCCAATAGGGGTCCCCCACGAATACCAGACATCAAACAGGAATGATGGCCTGTGGCATTTATTGCCCATTTTTGGCCCAGCTATTGTTGATGCTAAGCAGAATGCCTGGATCAATTATATCTACTATAATCTACAATGATTTGTTAACTACACCCACACAGTACTTACGGGGATGGCTGAACGATTGGATGCTACCTCTCAAACCAGTAGACAAAATAGACTAGAACTGGACATGATTCTGGCCAACCAGGGAGGTGTATGTAAAATGATTGGAGAACAGTGTTGCACGTTTGTTCCTAACAATACTAGTCCGGATGGGAGCATTTCAAAAGCTCTGAGTGGGTTGGCAAGGTTATCAGTGGAGATGAAGGGTCTTGCAGGTGTGGAGGAGAGTGGACTGTTCCCCTGGCTGGGTGGTTGGTTTGGTAAGTACACTACAATGATGGTTACTGGATTTCTGACTCTAGTTGTTGTTTTTCTTATGCTCATGTGCTGTGCTGCCTGTATCATACCTTGTTTGAAGAAGTCTGTTACAGATGTGGCAAGGAGGCTGATACGGAATCAAGCTTTCACAGGAGAGTGGGCCTGACAGAGGAGGACCCTTGGTTTGCTGTAGTAGAGGTTGTCGAATGAATAAAAAATGATGTTTGTCCTCCCTGTTGTGAAGGTTTGAAGTTCCCGGGTGGCGACGAGCCCACCTGGTACAGGTTGTATAGAGGGATGGACCTGAGGGTTTAACATTTTCTCGTTTTTTGGTTAATAATGTGTGATTTTGGACTCAACAAGGCTTTGAGGCGGTCCATGGACAATTGGCAGCTACAACCCTGATGGCATTTCAAAATAGAATCGCGGTTGATATGCTATTGGCAGAACGGGGGGGGGTCTGTGCTATGTTTGGTGAACAGTGTTGTACTTTCATTCCCAACAACACAGCTACGGATGGGAGTCTGACTGTAGCATTGGAGGGACTTCGTACCCTTAATGGTAAGATGAAACAGCATTCTGGAGTGGACACTTCTATGTGGGACTCATGGATGGATGCTTTTGGTAAATATAAGACGCTGGTTTCCTCTATCCTAGTATCTATTTCCGTTTTTGCGGGCATTCTTGTACTTTGTGGATGCTGTTGCATTCCATGTGCGCGCACGCTTGCTAGCCGTGTTATCACTGCCGCAATAGACCCTAATCAGGAAAGGGCCCAAATGTTCCCATTGCTTGATGATGGGGAAGCTGGACCTGTCTATCTATTTGAGGACTAAGAAACTTTTATGTCACGTCTCTTGTGAGACGTGAAGAGGGGGAATCAAAAATTTGTCTTCTGACAAATTTTATCCCATAGCTTTGTCTTTTTTACTTTTATGTCACGTCTCTTGTGAGACGTGAAGAGGGGGAATCAAAAATTTGTCTTCTGACAAATTTTAACTAGTTAATTCACGTCTATAAGACGTGAAGAGGGGGATTTGTAAGAAATTGTAATGGATACTGGTAACTTGTTTTAACCACTTCTCAACACAAGCTATACTTGGCACAACATGCACCCATCCCCACTATACCCCCACTACTTTGTACCCTTATAAATAACCATAGACCCACACACACACTCCCCTCCCCCATGAATAGGGCCCTGTGAAAACAAACGCACATGCATTCTGCTCAAGGATGAGACTAAGACAAAGAACTGTGTGAAGAGCCAATGGAACGTCGACATCAGGCCCGGACAGGACTACCCACGACCCAGATCGACCAATCGGAAGGCCAGACTACAAGATCAACCTACTTTGCTTGTTGCCTATATAATCTGTATGAACTGTTTAGAGCGGTCTCTTTTCCGACGATTCCATACGAGTCAGACAGAAGGAGCCGTGCTGCACGATTTGCCAGATATCTTCACACTGAATAAACTGCCTTATTATACAAATATCCACCTCGTCCTATGTCTCAACTTGATCTCCTGTCTCCAGTAAACGTTTTATCAACAGTATAAATATATATATATATAAATAAATCCCCCAAAAATATCAAATGAATATGCGACCATTTAAACAACTGCATTAGCATGAGAAGCAAAAACCTATTTTACTTACTGGTCTAAAAGTGGATCTTTTCCTTCCAAAAACATTTCTTCCGCGCTGGAATCATGACTGTGGTCACTCACAGAGTCCTCATCCATTCCTTCTGTGTCACTCTCCTGGTCAATTTCTGCAATAATATCATCAAAATGTTTATACTTGGACTGAGATTGAGCTTTTCCACTCTTAGTAGCCATGTTTAACTTTTTCAGATTTGAGAAGTTTGTAGAAGAGAACGAACTGCTGTGAAACGTAAACTACAGTGCGTCCTGTTTCCTTTCACCAGAGAATGAACTCTGTTGCGCACAGCTCTGGCATGATGGCTGTTTGTCCTACAAACGGTGTTCACATACTGCTGGAAAGCCCAGCTCATTGGCTATCTAGCTAGGTTTCAAAATGATAGGTGGTCATTGGACCAAGACCCTTTATGGGCTAATTCAGGTGTTGTATAGCCAATACGTAATGTAGAATGATGAAACGAGAGTCTGAGGATTGCACAAAAACCAAACTTGACCGTGTTAAACAACATTTAGCCAATTAGATTTCATAAAATTGTTTTGTTGCAAGTTGAAAGAGTCGGAATTCATGCAGAATGCTGTTTCCAACATGGATCGTGTTAGGATATACACAACCGTTCAAAAGTTCGGGGTCACTTAGAAATGTATTTTTGTAATTTAAAATAACATTAAATTGATCGTAAATACAGTGTAGACATTGTTAATGTTGTAAATGACTATTGTAGCTGGAAATGGCTGATTATTTGTGGATTATAGAGGCCCATTATTATCTACAGAGGATCATTATCAGCAACCATCATTCCTGTGTTCCAATGGCACGTTGTGTTAGCTAATCCAAGTTTATCATTTAAAAGGCTAATTGACCACTAGAAAACCCTTTTGCAATTATGTTAGCACAGCTGAAAACTGTTGTTCTGAATAAAGTATATAAATAAAAATGGCCTTCTTTAGACTAGTTGAGTATCTGGAGCATCAGCATTTGTGGGTTCGATAACAAGCTCAAAACGGCAAGAATCAAAGACTTTCTTCTGAAACTTGTCATTCTATTCTGGTTCTGAGAAATGAAGGCTATTCCATGCGAGAAATTGCCAAGAAACTGAAGATCTCGTAAAAAGCTGTGTACTACTCCCTTCACACAGCAGCACAAACTGGCGCTAACCAGAATAGAAAAAGGAGTGGGAGGCCCCGGTGCACAACTGAGCAAGAGTACAAGTACATTAGAGTGTCTAGTTTGAGAAACAGACGCCTCACAAGTCCTCAACTTGCAGCTTCATTAAATAGTACCCACAAAACACCAGTCTCAACGTCCACAGTGAAGAGGCGACTCCGGGATGCTGGCCTTCTAGGGGTGCCTTTTGCATCCCTTTGATATAAGTATACATTATGCTCCAATATTGAATTTTAAAAGCCTGTTGTATTAGATGAGGGGAACTTTAATACAGACCACATGGAGAGTTCAATACATCTAATTGAAAAGTCCCAAAGATATATGTACCAATGGCAGATTGCCCCTTCAACAATTCCTACAGTACAGAACAACATATTCAAGTGTAGAACTTCAGTAGAATGCCCCTTTAAACCTCTTGACACTACAGGGGGTGCTGTTTCAACTTGGACATTTATCGTTCCCAAATTAAACTGCCTCGTACTCAATTCTTGCTCGTACAATATGCATATGATTATTACTATTGGATAGAAAACAATCTCTAGTTTCTAAAACCGTTTGAATTATGTCTGTGGGTGAACCAGAACTCTTTCTGCAGCGAAATCCATGACAGGAACTGCGAAGGTCTGAAAACGAGGCTCTGTTCTCAGATCAGTTTAAAGCTCTGTATGTATCCTATGGGTCGACATGAACTGCACCCGCCTTCCCCTGGATGTCAGTAACCAATGAGAACTGGAATGGAGTCTCTACGTAGTTCTCAGAGCTTATAAAAGGCCAAGGAACGAAGGGAGCTCTCTTTTCGTCGTTCGTCATTGCGCAAAGCAAGACCTCAAGATGACATTTTGAAACGCTCAGTTATCGACCTTAGATATATCCGTCTGTAATTTAATTCGATATAGGTGTTAGAAACATCATAACGAAGTTATTTTAAACCGAGTTATATCAGTTTATGCGAGTATATTGCTATTTTCGGAATTTCCTTAGTATTGCGTATTGGGGATTTGGGCATGTTGTGGCCACATAGCTATTGTTAGCTGCTAATTCCGAAGTTGAAGACGACGTTTTACAACCAAGCAACGATTCTTTTGGACAAAGGACACCTTGCCCAAGATTCTGATGGAAGCTCGTCCAAAAGTAAGAGCTATTTATGATGTTATTCCGTATTTATGTGGAAAAATGTAAACGGATTTGTCCGCCATTATTGCGGCACTAGTCTGGCTGTAACGCACACTGTATGTCTAGTAACGTTAATTTAAAAAATCTAACTCAGCGGTTGCATTAATAACTAATGCATCTTTCATTTGCTGTCCAACCTGTATTTTTTAGTCAATCTAATCGATAAATAATCGTAAACTTGCAGAATGCATGACCTGTTGCCGCTGATCACATTGTATAACCACGATTTGTGCTGCTAAATATGCACATTTTCGAACAAAACCTATATGCATTGTGTAATATGATGTTACAGGACTGTCATCTGATGAAGTATATCAAGGTTAGTCCAAAATTATATATCTTTTGCTGTATTGTTACGATCGCTAACCTGTGCTGCTGGTAAATTGCTTGTGTTTCTGGCTATTGTGCTAAGCTAATATAATGCTATATTGTGTTTTCGCTGTAAAACACTTAAAAAATCTGACATATTGGCTGGATTCACAAGATGTTGGGCTTTCATTTGCTGTACGCTGTGTATTTTTCAGAAATGTTTTAAGATGAGTAATTAGGTATTTGACGTTGGTCTCTGTAATTATTCTGGCAGCTTCGGCACTATTTCAGATTGCAGCTGCAATGTAGAACTGTGATTTATACCTGAAATATGCACATTTTTCTAAAAAAACATATGCTATACAATAAATATGTTATCAGACTGTCATCTTATGAAGTTGTTTCTTGGTTAGTGGCTATTTATATCTTTATTTGGTCGAATTAGTGATGGCTACTGATGGAGTAAAAAACTGGTGGAGTAAAAAAAGTGGTGTCTTTTGCTAACGTGGTTAGCTAATAGATTTACATATTGTGTCTTCCCTGTAAAACATTTTAAAAATCAGAAATGATGGCTGGATTCACAAGATGTGTATCTTTCATCTGGTGTCTTGGACTTGTGATTTAATGATATTTAGATGCTAGTATTTACTTGTGACGCTATGCTAGGCTATGCTAGTCAGCTTTTTTACTGTGGGGGGTGCTCCCGGATCCGGGTTTGGGAGGAATTAGAGGTTAACAAACACATTAGTTCAACAACGGCATAGTTTGTGCCCCTGTTTTTAAGACAATACTCACTGGTGTTAATCTGATATTCTGTCTCCCCCTTTTTCACTCCCAAAACGTCTTCCTTCTTCACCTTTATTGAAATAGCATCCTCTTCCTCTTTAAAAGGTTCTTCCTCTGTTTCCTCTATAACATCCTCTTCTTCTTTCACGACATTGTTCAGTCCCAGAGCTTTTTTCTGCATACAGCAGACCTCCTCTTCTTTAGCAGGGGAGGAGTAGTTTAGTGAACTCATGATCAGGGATGTTAGCTAGCTAGCTAGTTAGCATTAGCGACTAGCCTAGTGCTAGGCTCAGTATCAATATTTAACAAGTTTGCAAATTGAACAAGCAAATTAGGTTAAAGTTAACCAGTTGATACGTCAACTGAACTGCGTTTACAACACTGAGATTAGCAAATGTACATTAACATGGTCTAAAGCGTCAATCTTTCAGTTTTATGTTGGCTAGCAAGCTACCGAGGCGGTTGAAAGAGTAGCCGTGTTGTTGTTCCTGAAGAAGCGTCCCGTCCAGTCCATTATACGTCACGCAAGAAGCATCACATGAAAGACGCACTTCGCCATCTGCCGACTGGAGTGGGTAACGCAGTTTGGAAACAATAGTTACTACACTTTTTTGAATTGGAATAATTTAACAATAAGCTGATATATTTTCTCTTACGTCTTACAAATAAAACCGTCCTGTACACAGACGTAGAAGCTTAATATGAATATGTAGATGCTTAATAAATACTTATATGAATAGGTAGTGTTTTAATACACATTTGCTCTGTTCATTTTTCACATTAGTTTTTATCTAGATGTGACGGTACTTCTACCTTAAAGCCACGCTCTTTAAGATACAAATCATCCTGTAAACCAGGGGTGGGCAACTCCAGTCCTCGGGGGCCTGATTGGTGTCACACTTTTTCTCCCTCCCTAGCAAACACAGCTGATTAATCAAACTGCATTCTAAACTGAAGATCATGAATTGTTGATTATTGGAGTCAGGTGTGTTAGCTGGGGCTGGGGCAAAACTGTGACACCATTCAGACCCTGGAGGACTGGAATTGCCCACCCCTGCATGAAAACAATAGAGCAAATGCATCACATTCAAATAGCACTTGATTATCTGTAGTGCTATACACTGAGTATGCAAAACATTAAGAACACCTGCTCTTTCCATGACATAAACTGACCAGGTGAATACAGGTGAAAGCTATGATCCCAAGTTAAATCCACTTCAATCAGTGTAGATGAAGGGGGGAGACAGGTTAAATAAGGATTTTTAAGCCTTGAGACAAATGAGACATGGATTGTGTATGTGTGCTATTCAGTGGGTGAATGGGCAAGACAGAATATTTAAGTGTCTTTGAACAGGGGATGGTAGTAGGTGCCAGGTGCACCGGTTTGTGTCAAGAACTGCAAAGTTGCTGGGTTTTCCACCACCCAAACAGTGGCGGTCAGTGCCGTTTAAGATGAGGCAGGACGATTTGTTTATTCATGGCCTTAATTTTATTACACCATATTAGATGACTGTCATTCATATTCCATTCACCCTGTTCAATGTAACGCAATAGATTTAGGCTACTACATGATACTAACATTTCCCCTATACCCATCTTGAGATTGCTACAACATAGCCTATAAATTAAAGTTTTCAATGTAGGTGCACACAGGTCGAGAGCAAATTTGAGGTGACAGACAGTGAAACATGGACAGACAGTGACGCATTCAATACCGCCTTGCACACTCTTGCCTGCATCTAGCTGATCTAGGTTTTTCCAACAGTTGCAAACGAGAGTTTCTATTGGACAAATTCAGGTATGTTTATCTCCGTTTTGTTCCGTTTAAGAAATGTTTTTCAACAACAATCGGAGGAATGTGTGGTCTGTCATGAAGTTTAAGTAGCCTATATTTGATGTGATATATTCCTTTCGAGACAGGATTGTGTCACGGATCTGGGGAAGTGGACCAAAGCATTTCTGCAGCATTGCAGGTCCCAAAAAACACAAGGGCCTTGATCATTCTTAAAAGGAAGTAGTTTGGAACCACCAAGACCCACCAAGACTCTTCGGAGGAGAAGGGCCTTGGTCAGGGAGGTGACTAAGAACCCGATGGTCACTGACAGAGCACCAGAGTTCCTCTGTGGAGATGGGAGAACCTTCCAGAAGGACAACCATCTCTGCAGCACTCCACCAATCAGGCCTTTATGGTAAAGTAGCCAGATGGAAGCCGCTCCTCAGTAAAAGGCACATGACAGCCCACTTGTAGTTTGCCAAAAGGCACCCAAAGGACTCTCAGACCATGAGAAACAAGATTCTTTAGTCTGATGAAACCAAGATTGAACTTTTTGGCCTGAATTCCAAGCGTCACGTCTGGAGGAAACCTGGCATCATTCCTACGGTGAAGCAAAGTGGTGGCAGCATCATGCTGTGGGGATGTTATTCAGCGGCAGGGACTGGGAGACTCGTCAGGATCGAGGGAAAGATGAACGGAGCAAAGTACAGAGAGATCCTTGATGAAAACCTGCACCAGAGCGCTCAGGACCTCAGACTGGGACAAAGGTTCACCTTCCAACAGGACAACAACCCTAAGCACACAGCCAAGACAAAGCTGAAGTGGCTTCGGGACAAGTCTAGGAATGTCCTTGAGTGGCCCAGACAAAGCCCGGACTTGAACCTGATCGAACATCTCTGGAGAGACCTGAAAATAGGTGTGCAGCAATGCTCCCAATCCAACCTGACAGAGCTTGAGAGGATCTGCAGAGAATGAGAGAAACTCCCCAAATACAGGTGTGCCAAGCTTGTAGCGTCATACCCAAGAAGACTCGAGGCTGAAAATTAGGAAAATAATTAGGCTGTATATAGCTCGATTAAACACGTTTCCATTCAAAGTTTTTATGTGAATAAAGTCATAACGTATAAAACTTCTCACGACAGACGTGATGGAAACAGGTTTTCAGAAGACGATGATAAGTCTTGGAAAGGCATTCTGGTGTGTCTTAAACATTTGTGTGATTGTCCCTCAGAAAAATAAAACCCTGTTCCATAAAACCTGAACTTTAGTCACTGTTACTAGCCATCTACCACCCAGTACTCCACCCTGTATTCTAGTCAAGGCTCATCCTATATTACTTCTGCTGTTCACACCTTTTATATTCATATACGCTCCATAATGTCTATACACAACATCATATTTTTTTTTATTTCACCTTGATTTAACCAGGTAGGCAAGTTGAGAACAAGTTCTCATTTACAATTGAGACCTGGCCAAGATAAAGCAAAGCAGTTCGACACATACAACAACACAGAGTTACACATGGAGTAAAACAAACATACAGTCAATAATACAGTAGAAAAATAAGTCTATATACAATGTGAGCAAGTGAGGTGAGATAAGGGAGGTGAAGGCAAAACAAAAAAAATGCAATAAATATACATTGTAAACAAACGGTATATATTTATATTCCGGACTCTGACATGATGTCATAATGTCTATACACACCATCATATATATTGTAAACAAACGGTATATATTTATATTCCAGACTCTGACATGATGTCATAATGTCTATACACACCATCATATATATTTGAACCAAACGGTATATATTTATATTCCAGACTCTGACACTCTGACACTCTCTGCTCGTTCTACTATTTCTATATTTCTAAATCCTTAAAATACATTGTGGGGATTTGCATGTATTGTTTTGTTAGATATTACTGCACTGTTTCACTACACCTGCGATGTGTATGAGACCAATAACATTTAATTTGATCTGTGGTCAGAGGTGTGCAGACAACAGATGGTGTTTATGGTGAAGAGGACTGTGGACTCAGTGGAGGACATCCCAGCCACTTGGCAGTGTTGACATAACAACAATACAAGGGACGAGAACCGTAACGACAATACACGGGACGAGACCCGTAATGACAATACACGGCACAAGACCCGTAATGACAATACACGGGACGAGACCCGTTACGACAATACACGGGACGAGACCCGTAATGACAATACACGGGACGAGACCCGTAATGACAATACACGGGACGAGACCCGTTACGACAATACACGGGACGAGACCCGTATTCGTTCCAAGATGGCTTAGCAGTTCAGACGTCATTTTTGTCCTCGTACTGTCTTGTCCTGTATATATATATATATATTTACACCTTCTTCGCATATCTTTTATATATTTTATTATCCAAGAACTCAACTACAAAAGCTTTCCTGCAAAAGCTTTCCTGCAACCCGCCTCACCAATTAAAAAAAAGAAAGTATTATTTACCTCAAATCTGAAAATCCACAGTGGAAGCTAGCCAGGGGCTAATCAGAAGCTAGCCAGAAAGCTAACCAGAAGCTAGCCGAAAGCTAATCTGAAGCTGCCCAGAAGTTAGCCGGTTTGCTGGCTAGCGTTGGTGTTTCAGCTGCCCACGTTTTGTGGTCATCAGCTATTCCTTTAGCTCGATAATCTACCAGCACTTTTGTGCAACGCGACTCGGACCGGAGCATACCGGGCCTTTTTTTTTCTCTCTCAGTTTCCCCGGATTTCAGCCGCAGGCTCTGGACATTTGCACCTTGATTTCGCAGCTAGCTAGCTGCAAACCGTGTGACTATTGGCTTACGTCGATCCCGGAGCAAACTTAAATTATTCCGGAGCTAGCCAGCTGAGGAGTTCCATCAGCCATTCCTGGGCTACAGTCACCTATCCGGACCCGTTTTTTTTTTTTTTTTTTTTTTTGCTGCAGATACGGAGCCCCACCGGGCCTTCACGACTGACTGCCGACGTTATCTGCCCGAGGGAGTTATCCAACTGGCACCTCCGTCGCGACGTTACCTGAACGCTCATCTGGGGCCCGCTAATCGTTAGCTGTCTTATCGGCTGCTATCTGAATAAGTATATCGGACAATTTTTTTTCTTGGGTCACTATATCTATTTTGCCAATTGGATTGATCCCCTCTACCACACGGAACCCCACTAATCTACCGACGGAAACCCACGAGGTGTCTAAAAATAGACCTCCATCCTATGCTATCTTGCTACCGATAGCCATCTACCCGGCCAGCTGTCTGGATCGCCGTGACCCCAACCAACCTCTACTCACTGGACCCTTATTGATCACTCGATTAAGCATGCCTCTCCTTAATGTAAATATGCCTTGTCCATTGCTGTTCTGGTTAGTGTTTATTGGCTTATTTCACTGTAGGGCCTCTAGCCCTGCTCACTATACCATATCCAACATTTCAGTTCCACCACCCACATATGCGATGACATCACCTGGTTTCAATGATGTTTCTAGAGACAATATCTCTCTCATCATCACTCAATACCTAGGTTTACCTCCACTGTATTCACATCCTACCATACCTTTGTCTGTACATTATTCCTTGAAGCTATTTTATCGCCCCCAGAAACGTCCTTTTACTCTCTGTTCTAGACGTTCTAGACGACCAATTCTCATAGCTTTTAGCCGTACCCTTATCCTACTCCTCCTCTGTTCCTCTGGTGATGTAGAGGTGAATCCAGGCCCTGCAGTACCTAGCTCCACTCCTATTCCCCAGGCGCTCTCTTTTGATGACTTCTGTAACCGTAATAGCCTTGGTTTCATGCATGTTAACATTAGAAGCCTCCTCCCTAAGTTTGTTTTGTTCACTGCTTTAGCACACTCTGCCAACCCGGATGTTTTAGCCGTGTCTGAATCCTGGCTTAGAAAGACCACCAAAAATTCTGACATTTTCATCCCCAACTACAAGATTTTCAGACAAGATAGAACGGCCAAAGGGGGCGGTGTTGCAATCTACTGCAAAGATTGCCTGCAGAGTTCTGTTTTACTATCCAGGTCTGTTCCCAAACAATTTGAACTTCTACTTTTAAAAATCCACCTCTCTAAAAACAAGTCTCTCACCGTTGCCGCCTGCTATAGACCACCCTCTGCCCCCAGCTGTGCTCTGGACACCATATGTGAACTGATTGCCCCCCATCTATCCTCAGAGCTCGTGCTGCTAGGCGACCTAAATTGGAACATGCTTAACACCCCAGCCATCCTACAATCTAAGCTTGATGCCCTCAATCTCACACAAATTATCAATGAACCTACCAGGTACCACCCCAATTCCGTAAACACGGGTACCCTCATTGATATCATCCTAACCAACTTGCCCTCCAAATACACCTCTGCTGTTTTCAACCAAGATCTCAGCGATCACTGCCTCATTGCCTGCATCCGTAATGGGTCAGCGGTCAAACGACCTCCACTCATCACTGTCAAACGCTCCCTGAAACACTTCAGCGAGCAGGCCTTTCTAATCGACCTGGCCGAGGTATCCTGGAAGGATATTGATCTCATCCCGTCAGTAGAGGATGCCTGGATATTTTTTTTAAATGCCTTCCTCACCATCTTGAATAAGCATGCCCCATTCAAGAAATTTAGAACCAGGAACAGATATAGCCCTTGGTTCTCTCCTGACCTGACTGCCCTTAACCAACAGAAAAACATCCTATGGCGTTCTGCATTAGCATCGAACAGCCCCCGTGATATGCAACTTTTCAGGGAAGCTAGAAACCAATATACACAGGCAGTTAGAAAAGCCAAGGCTAGCTTTTTCAAGCAGAAATTTGCTTCCTGCAACACAAATTCAAAAAAGTTCTGGGACACTGTAAAGTCCATGGAGAATAAGAACACCTCCTCCCAGCTTCCAACTGCACTGAAGATAGGAAACACTGTCACCACCGACAAATCCACTATAATTGAGAATTTCAATAAGCATTTTTCTACGGCTGGCCATGCTTTCCACCTGGCTACCCCTACCCCGGTCAACAGCACTGCCCTCCCCTCTGCTACTCGCCCAAGCCTTCCCCATTTCTCTTTCTCCCAAATACAGTCAGCTGATGTTCTGAAAGAGCTGCAAAATCTGGACCCTTACAAATCAGCCGGGCTAGATAATCTGGACCCTTTCTTTCTAAAACTATCTGCTGAAATTGTTGCCACCCCTATTACTAGCCTTTTCAACCTCTCTTTCGTGTCGTCTGAGATTCCCAAAGATTGGAAAGCAGCTGCGGTTATCCCCCTCTTCAAAGGGGGGGACACTCTTGACCCTAACAGCTACAGACCTATATCTATCCTACCCTGCCTTTCTAAGGTCTTCGAAAGCCAAGTCAACAAACAGATTACCGACCATTTCGAATCCCACCATACCTTCTCCGCTATGCAATCTGGTTTCAGAGCTGGTCATGGGTGCACCTCAGCCACGCTCAAGGTCATAAACGATATCTTAACTGCCATCGATAGGAAACAATACTGTGCAGCCGTATTCATTGACCTGGCCAAGGCTTTTGACTCTGTCAATCACCACATCCTCATCGGCAGACTCGACAGCCTTGGTTTCTCTAATGATTGCCTCGCCTGGTTCACCAACTACTTCTCTGATCGAGTTCAGTGTGTCAAATCGGAGGGTCTGTTGTCCGGGCCTCTGGCAGTCTCTATGGGGGTGCCACAGGGTTCAATTCTTGGACCGACTCTCTTCTCTGTATACATCAATGATGTCGCTCTTGCTGCTGGTGATTCTCTGATCCATCTCTACGCAGACGACACTATTCTGTATACTTCTGGCCCTTCTTTTGACACTGTGTTAACAACCCTCCAGGCGAGCTTCAATGCCATACAACTCTCCTTCCGTGGCCTCCATTTGCTCTTAAATACAAGTAAAACTAAATGCATGCTCTTCAACCGATCGCTGCCTGCACCTGCCCGCCTGTCCAACATCACTACTCTGGACGGCTCTGACTTAGAATATGTGGACAACTACAAATACCTAGGTGTCTGGTTAGACTGTAAACTCTCCTTCCAGACTCACATCAAACATCTCCAATCCAAAGTTAAATCTAGAATTGGCTTCCTATTCCGCAACAAAGTATCCTTCACTCATGCTGCCAAACATACCCTTGTAAAACTGACCATCCTACCAATCCTCGACTTCGGTGATGTCATTTACAAAATAGCCTCCAAAACCCTACTCAATAAATTGGATGCAGTCTATCACAGTGCCATCCGTTTTGTCACCAAAGCCCCATATACTATCCACCACTGCGACCTGTACACTCTCGTTGGCTGGCCCTCGCTTCATACTCGTCGCCAAACCCACTGGCTCCAGGTCATCTACAAGACCCTGCTAGGTAAAGTCCCCCCTTATCTCAGCTCGCTGGTCACCATAGCAGCACCTACCTGTAGCACGCGCTCCAGCAGGTATATCTCTCTGGTCACCCCCAAAACCAATTCTTCCTTTGGCCGCCTCTCCTTCCAGTTCTCTGCTGCCAATGACTGGAACGAACTACAAAAATCTCTGAAACTGGAAACACTTATCTCCCTCACTAGCTTTAAGCACCAGCTGTCAGAGCAGCTCATAGATTACTGCACCTGTACATAGCCCATCTATAATTTAGCCCAAACAACTACCTCTTTACCTATTGTATTTATTTATTTATTTTGCTCCTTTGCACCCCATTATTTCTATCTCTACTTTTTCTATCTCTACTATACTTTATTTTTTTACTTGCTATATTGTATTTACTTCGCCACCATGGCCTTTTTATATTTTTATTTATATATATATTTTGTTTGCCTTCACCTCCCTTATCTCACCTCACTTGCTCATATTGTATATAGACTTATTTTTCACTGTATTATTGACTGTATGTTTGTTTTACTCCATGTGTAACTATGTGTTGTTGTATGTGTCGAACTGCTTTGCTTTATCTTGGCCAGGTCGCAATTGTAAATGAGAACGTGTTCTCAATTTGCCTACCTGGTTAAATAAAGGTTAAATAAAAGAAAATAAAAAATAAAAACACAAAGTGTCATTGGAACACAGGAGTGATGGTTGCTGATAATGGGCCTCTGTACGCCCATGTAGATATTCCATAAAACAATCTGCCATTTCCAGCTACAACAGTCATTTACAACATTAACAATGTTTACACTGTATTTCTGATCAATTTGATGTTATTTTATTGGACAAAAAATTTGCTTTTCTTTCAAAAACAAGGACATTTCTAATTGACCCCAAACTTTTCAACGGTAGTGTATATATAGAAATACACGTTTAAAATGTGTACCAATTGATTGGTCGAAAGAACAGGTGACTAAGTCTAATAAACGAATAAAGGTGAAATAAAAAAAATAAAAAAAGACAATACACGGGACGAGACCCGTAACGACAAAACACGGGACGAGACCCGTAACGACAAAACACGGGACGAGACCCGTAACGACAAAACACGGGACGAGACCCGTAACGACAAAACACGGGACGAGACCCGTAACGACAAAACACGGGACGAGACCCGTAATGACGAAACACGGGACGAGACCCGTAATGACGAAACACGGGACGAGACCCGTAATGACGAAACACGGGACGAGACCCGTAATGACGAAACACGGGACGAGACCCGTAATGACGAAACACGGGACGAGACCCGTAATGACGAAACACGGGACGAGACCCGTAATGACAAAACACGGGACGAGACCCGTAATGACAAAACACGGGACGAGACCCGTAATGACAAAACACGGGACGAGACCCGTAATGACAAAACACGGGACGAGACCCGTAATGACAAAACACGGGACGAGACCCGTAATGACAAAACACGGGGCGAGACCCGTAATGACAAAACACGGGGCGAGACCCGTAATGACAAAACACGGGACGAGACCCGTTACAACAATACACGGGACAAGACCCGGTACAACAATACAAAAAAACTAAGTATATGTTGTTTTCTAGATTGCACAAAAATAATTCTAATGATTGAAGTGTATGTACCTTGTATGGTGTATCTGATGTTAAGCTGTCTTTTAAAAACATATTGATGAGTTAGTTAATTAAGATGCTGAGTTGGGGTTTTATGCTGGGTTTCTGTATAGACGTGAAGCTGTCTTTTAAAAACATATTGATGAGTTAGTTAATTAAGATGCTGAGTATGAAAAGGGTCTTCTTCTATAGAAATAGGTCAGGCCTCTTGCTTAAGTCTGACTCTGGCGTTCCGCTAGCGGAACTCCTCCCACATTCCACTGAAAAGGCAGAGCGCGAAATTCAAAATATATTTTTTAGAAATATTTAACTTTCACACATTAACAAGTCCAATACAGCAAATGAAAGATACACCTCTTGTGAATCCAGTCAACATGTCCGATTTTTAAAATGTTTTACAGCGAAAACAGCACGTATATTTATGTTAGCTCACCACCAAATACAAAGAAAGACAGACATTTTTCACAGCACAGGTAGCATGCACAAAGCCAACCTAACTAACCAAGAACCAACCAAACTAACCAAGAAACAACTTCATCAGATGACAGTCTTATAACATGTTACACAATAAATCTATGTTTTGTTCAAAAAATGTGCATATTTGAGGTATAAATCAGTTTTACATTGCAGCTACCATCAGAGCTACCATCAAAAATAGCACTGAAGCAGCCAGAGCAATTATAGAGACCAACGTGTATTACCTAATTACTCATCATAAAACAAAATACACAGCGTACAGCAATTGAAAGACACAGATCTTGTGAATCCAGACAATATTTCAGATGTTCTAAGTGTTTTACAGCGAAAACACAACATAGGGTTATATTAGCTTAGCACAATAGCAAATATCACAATAGCTCACAATAGCATTGATTCAAGCCAAACATAGCCATTACGTATAAACCACCAAAAGATATTAATTTTTTCACTAACCTTCTCAGAATTCTTCAGATGACAGTCCTGTAACATCATATTACAACATACATATAGAGTTTGTTCGAAAATGTGCATATTTAGCAGCACAAATCGTGTTATACAATGAGAAAAGTAGCAAAGCTGCCAGGAAAATGGCAGGAGAAATCTTTGAAGAGGCGCCTAATCTAATCAGTAACTATTCCAAAACTTGACTAAAAAATACAGGTTGGACAGCAATTGAAAGACAAATTAGTTCTTAATGCAATCGCTGAATTACATTTTTAAAATTATCGTTACTGCGCAATACAGGCTGCGATAACGCAATGCTATACTGCAAGAAATGGTGTCTCATGCATTTTACTTTTAACAACAGAACAATTAATTAAAAGCATAAAGACTGCTTACTATTAGCTGAGCTTCAATCAGACTCTTGGGCAAGGTGTCCTTTCTTCAAAACAATCGTCTTTTGGCTGAAAGATGTCCTCTTGTCTAGTCGAATTAGCCGCTAAACGTTAGCCACCCACTGGAGAGGTGCCCAACAAATGGAAGCGCATGGCATTGAAAATCCAGAAAATCGCAATAAACTGCTATAAACTGCTATAAGTCGGTTTAAATTAACTACCTTAAGATGTCTTTAACACCTATAACGAATAAAAACATGACCGGAAATATATAACTACTAAAACGAAAGCTTTTGCAGGACGCCATTGTGATGTCTTCATGCGTCGAGCGCACTGCTGCAAAGAACGTTCCTTCTGCTCCAGGGTCTATATATAGAGCCCAGATTGCGCAATCCACTCCATTCAAAATCTCCCCGCTTACTGACATCTAGAGGAAGACGTATGCAGTGCATGTACCCTCATAGCTTGCATGGGGACTTATAAACTGATCTCAGAACAGGGACATCGATTTCTGAAATCTCACTCCCTCACAGGAAATGTGCTCTAACTCGAGTTCTGTTTCACTCAGAGACATAATTCAAACTGTTTTAGAAACTAGAGAGTGTTTTCTATCCAATAATAATAATAATATGCATATTGTACGAGCAAGAATTGAGTACGAGGCAGTTTAATTTGGGAACACATTTTTCCAAAGTCGAAATAGCACCCCCCCTGGGCTAAAGAGGTTTTAATAGTACAAAGCAGATCATTCAATCGATGTTCTTACTGGTCCTAGACTATGGTGACATCATCTATATGAATGCAGCTGCCACTTCATTAAAGCCATTAGATGCATTTGACCATAATGCACTTTGTTTTATTATGGGTACAGGTTCAGTACACATCCCTGTATTCTCCATCAGGAAGTAGGCTGACCCGATTTGTGGTCACGTAGGTCCATTCATTGCTCTCTTTGCATTTATAATTCTCTTTGATAGTAACTCACTCTGTAGCTAACATCTACAATAACCATTAGAGGTAAGAGTTGGTGTTATCATACACAGTCTCAGGGATGGCTAGCTCTGGGAATTGCTTTGGTCTGTACAGAGTTAGGTAAATCAGCTCTTTGCACCTTACTTGTGGAATAATCTCCAAATTTCTCTAAACGTTTGTTTTGGTGCCTCTGGGTTAATTCAAACTTCTGAATGAGGACCTGTTACAATTTACTTACAAAACCTTTAAAGGAGTTCATGAAACCATTCAGTCATGGATGTATGTAAACATATTTACCAGGTATTGCTTGTTACAGAAGACTACTGTTGTACATTGAATAGCCATTCTGTCACGTTCCTGACCTGTTTTCTGTTGTTTTTGTATGTGTTAGTCGGTCAGGGCGTGAGTGTGGGTGGGCATTCTATGTTATGTGTTTCTATGTTGGTTAATGGGTGACCTGATATGGTTCTCAATTAGAGGCAGGTGGTTTTCATCTCCTCTGATTGAGAACCATATTAAGGTAGGTGGTTTCACATTGTTTGTTGTGGGTGGTTGTCTCCTGTGTCTGTGTTTGTAGCGCCACACGGGACTGTTTCGGTTTGTTTGTAGTCTGTACCTTTTCGTGCGTTCTTCGTGTATATGTAAGTTCTTATGTTCAGGTCGGTCTGCGTCGTTTGTTGTTTTGTAGTTTGTTTAAGAGTTTTTCGTCTTCGTCTGTTTTTTTGAAATAAATATCATGTCTAATTACCACGCTGCATTTTGGTCATCTGATCCTTCTCTCCTCTCCTCGTCTGAGGAGGAGGACGAAGTAGAGGAGCGTTACAGAACCACCCACCAAACCCGGACCAAGCAGCGGGACTACGAACAGTGGTCCACTACACGGGAATTCTGGACATGGGAGGAAGTAATGGAGGGAAAAGGACACTGGGCTCACATTGGGGAATATCGCCGCGTTCGTGAGGAGATGGAGGCAGCGAGAGCCCAAGATCGGAGGTATGAAGGTACGCGGCTAGCACGGAAGCCCGTGAAGAAACCCCCAAAATGTCTTGGGGGGGGGGGCTAAGAGGTAGTGGGCTGAGGGCACGTAGGAGACCTGCGCCCACTTCCCAGGCTAACCGTGGAGAGCGGGAGTACGGGCAGACACCGTGTTACGCAGTAGAGCGCACGGTGTCTCCTGTACGTGTTCATAGCCCGGTGCGGGTTATTCCACCTCCCCGCACTGGTAGGGCTAGATTGGGCATTGAGCCAGGTGCCATGAAGCCGGCTCAACGCGTTTGGTCTCCAGTGCGTCTCCTCGGGCCGGCATACATGGCACCAGCCTTACGCATGGTGTCCCCGGTTCGCCTACATAGCCCGGTGCGGGTTATTCCACCTCCCCGCACTGGGCGGGCGACGGGGAGCATTCAACCAGGTAAGGTTGGGCAGGCTCGGTGCTCAAGGGAGCCAGTACGCCCGCACGGTCCGGTATATCCGGCGCCACCTTCCCGCCCCAGCCCAGTACCACCAGTGCCTACTCCACGCACCAGGCTTCCAGTGCGTTTCCAGAGCCCTGTTCCTCCTCCACGCACTCTCCCTATGGTGCGTGTCTCCAGCCCGGTGCCTCCTGTTCCGACACCACGCACCAAGCCACAGGTGCGTCTCCAGAGCCCTGTACACATTGTTCCTTCTCCCCGTACTCGTCCTGATGTGCGTGCCCTCAGCCCGGTACCACCAGTGCCGGTACCACGCACCAGGCCCATAGTACGCTTTGAGAGTTCAGTGTGCCCTGTCCCTGCTCCCCGCACTAGCCTGAAGGTGCGTGTCCTTAGCCCGGTGCCTCCAGTTCCGGCACCACGCACCAGGCCTACAGTGCGCCTCATCCGGCCAGAGCTGCCCGTCTGCCAAGCGCCATCTGAGCCACCCGTCTGCCAAGCGCCATCTGAGCCACCCGTCTGCCAAGCGCCATCTGAGCCATCCGTCTACCCAGCGCCATCTGAGCCATCCGTCTACCCAGCGCCATCTGAGCCATCCGTCTGCCCAGTGCCATCTGAGCCATCCGTCTACCCAGCGCCATCTGAGCCATCCGTCTACCCAGCGCCATCTGAGCCATCCGTCTGCCCCGAGCCATTAGAGCCGCCCGTCTGTCCCGAGCCGTCAGAGCCGTTCGTCAGTCAGGAGCCGCTAGAGCCATTCGTCAGTCAGGATCTGCCAGAGCCGCCAACCAGACAGGATCTGCCAGAGCCGCCAACCAGACAGGATCTGCCAGAGCCGCCAACCAGACAGGATCTGCCAGAGCCGCCAACCAGACAGGATCTGCCAGAGCCGCCAACCAGACAGGATCTGCCAGAGCCGCCAACCAGACAGGATCTGCCAGAGCCGCCAGTCAGCCAGGATCTGCCAGAGCCGCCAGTCAGCCAGGATCTGTCAGAGCCGCCAGTGAGCCATGAGCAGCCAGAGCCGCCAGCGAGCCATGAGCAGACAGAGCCGTCAGCGAGCCATGAGCAGACAGAGCCGTCAGCGAGCCATGAGCAGCCAGAGCCGTCAGCGAGCCATGAGCAGTCAGAGCCAGTCAGCCAGGAGCTGCCAGCCAGCCAGGATCCGCCAGTGCCAGCCAGCCAGGATCCGCCCCTCAGTCCGGAGCTGCAGTCCTTCAGTCCGGAGCTGCCCCTTATCCCGGTGCTGCCCCTTATCCCGGTTCTGCCCCTTATCTCGGTGTTGCCCCTTATCCCGGTTCTGCCCCTTATCTCGGTGTTGCCCCTTAAATTAGGTGGGTGGAATAGGAGGGTGGTCATTCGGAGGGGGATACGTAAGCTGGGATTGACTATGGTGGGGTGGGGACCTCGCCCAGAGCCTGAACCACCACCGTGGTCAGATGCCCACCCAGACCCTCCCCTAGACTTTTGGTGGTGCGTCCGGAGTACGCACCTTGAGGGGGGGGTTATGTCACGTTCCTGACCTGTTTTCTGTTGTTTTTGTATGTGTTAGTCGGTCAGGGCGTGAGTGTGGGTGGGCATTCTATGTTATGTGTTTCTATGTTGGTTAATGGGTGACCTGATATGGTTCTCAATTAGAGGCAGGTGGTTTTCATCTCCTCTGATTGAGAACCATATTAAGGTAGGTGGTTTCACATTGTTTGTTGTGGGTGGTTGTCTCCTGTGTCTGTGTTTGTAGCGCCACACGGGACTGTTTCGGTTCGTTTGTAGTCTGTACCTGTTCGTGCGTTCTTCGTGTATATGTAAGTTCTTATGTTCAGGTCGGTCTGCGTCGTTTGTTGTTTTGTAGTTTGTTTAAGAGTTTTTCGTCTTCGTCTGTTTTTTTGAAATAAATATCATGTCTAATTACCACGCTGCATTTTGGTCATCTGATCCTTCTCTCCTCTCCTCGTCTGAGGAGGAGGACGAAGTAGAGGAGCGTTACACATTCATCACTGTTACACCTCCTTGACGTGATGGTTTTCTATGTCTGTACATAGTGTGAATAGTGGTTTCCAAAACGTTATTTCTCCCTAAACCAGAATGTTAAATGACCTTTATGATCTGTTGTACCACTACTACTTTGGGGTTGTAATCCCCCCCTGTCAACATCCACACTGTGAACACATCTTTAACATTCATGAACCTTCACTATCTTCATCCCTAAACTAGCAACAATAACTATTGTCTATTGTTATTCTCAATGACCTTCCTGGCCATATGAAAGCCAAGCTAAATACAATGTTGGCACCAGTTTTTTATGTCTTTGATTATGCAAACATTTGTTTATTATATTATATTTTCTCATTAAGAATAATGTTGTTTTAATTCTATATGGGTCACGCCTTGCTTTGGTCAGGTGTTCTCTTATGGGTCAATCATTTCAATTAGAATATAGCAATGATGGTCTCTCCTCAATCACTTCCAGTGCCTTTGGAAAGTATTCAGACCCCTTGACTTTGTCCACATTTTGTTATGATACAGTCTTATTCTAAAATGGATTAAATGAAACTATTTCCTCAGAAATCTACACACAATACCCCATAATGATAAAGCGATAAAGCGATGTGACATTTAGACATTTTAGCAAATTTATTAAAAACAAAAAACATACATATTAATTACATAAGTTTTCAGACCCTTTGCTCTGATACTCGGAATTGAGCTCAGATGCATGTTTCCATTGATCATCCTTGAGATATTTCTACAACTTGATTGGAGTCCACCTGTGGTAAATTTAATTATTATTGGGTATTGTGTGTCGATTGATGAGGAAAAATTTAAAGTAATACATTTTAGAATAAGCTGTAATGTAACAAAATGTGGAAAAAGTCAAGGGGTCTGAATACTTTCCGAATGCACTGTACAAACATCACATTGAATATTCACCTCACTTTCAAAAAGCTCCATGGGGAAGAAAGGATTCCCAGATTGTCTTTTAGATGTTCTGTCTTCAGGATGTTCTGGATTGATGGCTGTTGGAGAGGGGAGGGGCAGTTGAGTGAGCCTCTGCCTTTTATTGCCCTGCCCCTGGGAGCCTCTCAGCTTGTGACATGATGAGAGAGAGTGAGAGATGGCCTACCTGTAAGATATTTTGTGCTATTAACGTACTTCTATTTGAAGAGGTTTTTGACCATTCAGGGACCTAATCTTTAATTTATATTCTACGTTTAGTTTTTCAAGGTTTCTGATTGTCGCTGTTTTTCTGGTTTTCGCTTCCAAAATCACACTGTTAATAGAAAAACAACAACATTGGATGTTCTAAGTCCACAACAATAATTAAACCACATCAGGAGACCACTTTTGAAGTCTGAGAAAAATATTTGAGATATCTGAGAAGATATTTTCATTTTTTGGGTGTAGATAACGACAACTTGCAGGCAGTAGGTTCAGAATAACTATGGCAAAAATGAATACAAATTATACCACCAGATGAGCCTTGGTCAATTTAGCTCGGAATATGCCACCCTCTTCAATCTGTCACCTAATCCTGCCTATTGGGCAGACCAGCCCTGGAGGAAAGTATTGGCTGTAAGAAGGAAGAGAAAACATAACATCTGGTTGTTTTTAAATTACTTCTTATGACATTCTTTGCCAGAATAAACATTGTAATGGGGATTTTTTTCCCCCAGTCTGCGTTACCTACTCCAGGCAGCAGACGGCGATATGAGTCTTTCAGTTGATGGTTCTTGTGTGACGTATAATATAGTGGACGGGACGGGAGGCCTCTTCAACAGCGACAAAAGGCTTCTGATTCAACCACCGCGGTGGTTTGCTAGCGAACATAAAACCGAAACATTTAAGATCTTTAGACCAATCTTGTGTATATTAATCTTAGTTTTTAGAACATCATTCTGTTTACGTATCTACTTGTTCATTTAAACGCAATTTGCTTATTACATTAGCAAATGTGTTACATTGGTACTGCACTAGGCTAATCTCCCTGAGCATTTTTTACTTTTATTTATTTCACCTTTATTTAACCAAGTCGACTAGTTGAGAACAAGTTCTCATTTACAACTGCGACCTGGCATGAGCTCACTAAACTAGACGGAGAAAGAAGCTCTGATGAAAGGAGAGGAAGAAGCTTTCAGAATGATAAAGGAGGAAGAGGAGGCGATCACATTGAAAGAAGAGGATGATATTACAGTGAAAGAGGAAGATGGGAGAGAGGTTGTCAGAGTGGAAGAGGAGGAGGTAGAAGCTTTCAGAATCAGAAAGGAGGAAGATGCCGTAACAATACAAGAAGAGAATGTAGTGAAAGAAGAGGAAGAACCTTTTAGAGTAAAAGAGGAAGAGGAGGCTATCTCAATTAAAGAGGAGGAAGACGTTTTGGGAGTGAAAAAGGAGGCGGCTGAAGGTCAGATTACCACCAGTGAGTACTGACTTAAAAACAGGGGCACAAGCTATGCAGTTGTTGAACTAATGTGTGGTTTTAAAGGGGCATTCTACTTCTGTTCTACACTTGACTATGTTGTTCAGTACTGTAGGAATTGTTTAATGTGTAATCTGCCATTGGTACATATATTTTTGGGACTTTTAAATTAGATATATTGAATTCTCCAGGTGGTCTATATTGAAGTGCACTTCATCTAAAATAACAGGCTTTTAAAATGCAATATTGATGCATAATTTCCTACTTAAAATGTCAAAGGGACGTAAAAGGCACCCATTTTGTGGAACGACCCTTTTACATTTACAACAGAAACTATATTCGACAAAATGATGATGAAAGTGGCCATTTTAGGCCCTTTTTAGACATATTCATGCCTCTTGTAAGACTCTGTGATTGTAATAGATGGTCATAAGTTTACAATCTGTTTGATGTTCTCGTTCACACAGGAGAGAGACATGACTATTGTGGATCCTCTGGGGAGCCTCAACAACATCCTGATGCTGACGAGGCAGAGAAGAGTCTCTCCAGATCACAACACCACATGGTACAGCTTGGTTTGTTCTAGCATACAGCTTGCTCTATCAGGGTCTGGGCTGGGTTTCTGTAAAGCACTTCATGACAACAGTGACATCAGCATCCATAATGATATGTGTCTGTCCCCTCTTTATGGTTACCAGGACAACGCTAGCCCTTCCTCCCTCCTGGAGTCCCCATGTCGTGCCTCTCCCGGTAGCACCTTACTGTTGGGTATGAAGAGGTTGTCTGTGCTGCTGGTGGACTGCAGGAAAACAACGGGGCTGAGTGGAACTGTGAGAGGAGGAGGAGAGAAGAAAGGATCAGATTTGACACATCAAAGTAAGTGCTGTAGTTTAGTTTGAACAAATACAATAGATCTGCTCACTGGTATCTGTTACCAGAACAACCAGCAGAGTTCTGCTAGTTGACAGGAAGATAGACTGGTATCTGTTACCAAGACAACCAGCAGAGTTCTGTTGACAGGAAGATAGACTGGTATCTGTTACCAGGACAACCAGCAGAGTTCTGTTAGTTGACAGGAAGATAGACTGGTGGATATGGATGTTATGAATATCATAACACTGAAAAAGGATTCTGCCAATGAAAAGAGAGAAACCAATAGACCATATAAAACCTTGATGAAAGTTAGCTTTAGAGAGAAAGTTTCAAGATGATCTGATGTAAGGTGCATGTTTTACAAACACTTTTTCTCAAAACATTATGGATGTTACATTGTCTGTCCCAGTCAACCCCCCCTATCTTTACAAGACTCTAGAACACACAAACTAAACTCCAGACACTTCAATATGGTCTGTATTGCTTCATTAACATCTCATCTACACAACAAATATATTGTTTAAAACAAACTCTGTAAGCCTTTTCTAAAAGCCATGAAATATGTATAAATGAAAAGCATTTTTTGTGAGACTTGGCCTCCGTCTCTGTAATGGCCAAAATTCATTTAATGTTCTACTTTATCAGGTCAAATGACGGCTGAACTCCAACATAGACTTTAAAGAACATTGTTTCATTTGAAATTACTAACTTTTTTGACATCAATGTGCTGCTAACAGTTTAGTTTCCTCCACTGTCCCTGTCCTCATACTTGGCTTAAACTGTTGATCCTCTGCTTCTCAACACACGTGACCGCTCTCCTTGACAATGAACCGATGGAAGATATACAGAAGGTACCTGTTGGTTATCTCCATCTGTGACGTTTCAAGCTCGCTGTGGAGTGCGTTTACGTCCCGTTCTCACCCCCGTTACACATGTTCAGGTTGACTTTCCCACGGAATCGACCATATATGAATGCTGCCCTGCATCCCCAACATCAATTACTGTTGTTGTTTACGCAAAAAAAAACGCCTTTTGGACCTTGACTTGGCGCTCCGGTACCGCTTGCCATGTGGTACGGCTTGCCGTGTGGTACCGCTTTCCGTGTGGTACCGCTTGCCGTGTGGTACCGCTTGCCGTGTGGTACCGCTTGCCGTGTGGTACCGCTTGCCGTGTGGTACCGCTTGCCACAGAAGAACAGTCTATGACTAGGGTGGCTGGAGTCTTTTGACAATTTTTAGGGCCTTCCTCTGACACCGCCTGGTATAAATGTCCTGGATGGCAGGAAGCTCGGCCCCAGTGATGTACTGTAGTGCCTTGTGGTCGGAGGTCGAGCAGTTGCCATACAAGGCAGTGATGCAACCAGTCAGGAGGCTCTCGATGGTGCAGTTATCAGGCCTACCACTGTTGTCATCGGCAAACTTAATGATGGTGTTGGAGTCGTGCCTGGCCGTGCAGTCATGAGGGAACAGGGAGTACAGGAGAGGACTGAGCATGCACCACTGAGGGGCCCCCGTGTTGAGGATCAATGTGGCTGATGTGTAGTTACCTACCCTTACCACCTGGGGGCGGCCCGTCAGGAAGTCCAGGATCCAGTTGCAGAGGGAGGTGTTTAGTCCCAGGGTCCTTAGCTTAGTGTTGAGCTTGAGGGCACTATGGTGTTGAATGCTGAGCTGTAGTCAATGAATAGCATTCTCACATAGGTGTTCCTTTTGTCCAGGTGGGAAAGGGCAGTGTTGAGTGCAATAGAGATGGCATCATCTGTGGATCTGTTGGGGCGGTATGCAAATTGGAGTGGGTCTAAGTGTTACTGGGATAATGGTGTTGTGAGCCATGACCAGCCTTTCAAAGCACTTCATGGCTACAGACGTGAGTGCTACGGGTCGGTAGTAATTTAGGTAGGTTACCTTAGTGTTCTTGTACACAGGGACTATGGTGGTCTGCTTGAAACATGTTGGTATTACAGACTCGGTCAGGGCATGCTCGGAGTACACATCCGGGTAATCCGTCTGGCCCTGCGGCCTTGGGAATGTTGACCCGGAACAGCTGATGCTCTCATGCATGCTTCAGTGTTACTTGCCTCGAAGCGAGCATACAAGTAATTTAGCTCATCTGGTAGGTGTCACGGGGCAGCTCGCGGCTGTGCTTCTCTTTATAGTGTGTGATAGTTTGCAAGCCCTGCAAGAGGGCTGATATTAATACTATGCATGCCAGTCTCTCTTGGCTAAGAGTTGAGGAGAGACTGACTGCATCACTTCTTCTTTTTATAAGAAACATGAATGTGTTGAAAATCCCAAATTGTTTGCATAGTCTGTAAGGGAATTCTGCCCTATGTGCACAGAAGAGACTTAGTTTGTTTAATAAGGATTGCAACCCGGAGTTTACACTTACAGCAATTTGCAAGCAACACTCAGTTCAAAAGATGGTGTTTTCCCTTTTTATCCCCTACTGAGGATCACCCCGCCCAGGGTGATGTCCCTTAACTTTAACACCATATAACCTCATAATTAATAGTTGCTAATACAAAGATGTCTCTGCTAGGCGGAGTTCAGCTTATTGCGTTATTGGCAGTTAGTTTCCCAATCACTCTTCCCCTTATTGCTATCATGTCAGACTGGAAGTAAGACTGGAACATAGTATCAACAGGAACTCTTAGTTCCCTTTATCCATCTGTTACCTAAAATATAGTTTCAACACGCAGACATCTGACTTTGTACAGTTGATCTTTTCATGCACTTGCAGGGTGTCAACCACTGATTCTTAATCTGAAGCTAAAGCAACACAAGAATCATTGTACTTTTGTCATCACAGATGTTCCTATAATGTACAGATATCATCCAAGTTCTTACAAGTCAACTTACAAGTTCTTACAAGTCAACTTACACACAGCTCTGACACACACACTTATCCCACCAGACATGCCACCGGGGGTCTTTTCACAGTCCCCAAGTTTCCAGAACAAATTCAAGAAAGCGTACAGTATTATATAGGGCCCTTATTGCATGGAACTTCCTTCCATCTCATATTGCTCAAATAAACAGCAAACCTGGTTTCAAAAAACAGATAAAGCAACACCTCACGGCACAACCCCTCTCCCCTATTTGACCTAGATAGTTTGTGTGTATGCATTGATATGTAGGCTACGTGTGCCTTTTACAAAATGTATGTAGTTCTGTCCTTGAGCTGTTCTTGTCTATTGATGTGCTGTATTCTGTGTCATGTTTTGTGTGGACCCCAGGAAGAGTAGCTGCTGCTTTTGCAACAGCTAATGGGGATCCTGATAAAATACTAAACTCTGTTATTCTCTGTGAGCTCAGTAATAAAGAATCTTGGTTTGACTTGGACTCCAGCAGTTCCTTATATTATAATATCCACCACAACTCACCCACAGATTGCTGTTTATCATTGTCTCAATGAAGACTTCCTCATTCCACTTTCCTGGGGGCATTTACAAGCCTCCCACTGGTTAAAACCTGTTATGGCTGCAGGGGGCGTATTGAGTAACTGGAAAGAGGTGCCCATTTTCAAACGGCCTCGTACTCAATTCTTGCTCGTACAATATGCATATTATTATTACTATTGGATAGAAAACACTCTCTAGTTTCTAAAACCGTTTGAATTATTTCTCTAAGTGAAACAGAACTCTTTTTACAGCCCATTTCCTATCCGGAAGTGAGATTTCCAAAAGCGAGGTCTCTCTTCAAGAGCTTGTCTATAAAAGGGCATGTCACTTAGGACTGTAGAAACACGTCATACACCTTCCCCTGGGTGTCAAGCGGAAGTGAGAGCAGAAATGAGTTGATTATCTTGTTCAGAGATTGAATACACCCTCTTGGAATGAGAGGTCCGCCATTATTTTTTTTTCGAGAGCGCGAAGTAGGACCTGGAATCACCTTCTGGAAACGCGTCGTTATGGCCGAATACACTCTCCGGCTTCGATTTTTTTTGATACATGTCACAATATCATCCTAAAGTATGTTTTTTCAATATAGTTTTATTATATTATTGAAATTTATTCGGGAGTTTTAGCGTGATGCGTTGTATGACTTCGCTCAGGAAGGAGAGGTTAGCGTCGCATGGCCAGTGTGCTTGCTAATTCAAGAGGGAAAGAGTTCGTTCTGAATCCAAACAAAGACGGTTCTGAACAAAGGACCCCTTGTACAACATTCTGATGGAAGATCAACAAAGGTAGGACCCAATTTGGGATGCTATTTCATATATCTGTCGAACTGTGCTATCGCTACCGATTACATGGAATCAATGCTGTTGTGTGTTAGCTATTGTAGTAAGCTAATATAACGATATATTGTGTTTTCGCTGTAAAACACTTAAAAAATCGGAAATATTGGCTGTATTCACAAGATCTTAGTCTTTCATTTGCTATACACCATATATTTTTCAGAAATGTTTTATGATGAGTAATTAGGTAGTTGACGTTGGTGTCTGTAATTACTCTGGTTGCTTCGGTGCTATTTCTGACGGTAGCTGTGATGGTAGCATCAATGTAAAACTGATTTATAGCTCAAATATGCACATTTTTCGAACAAAACATAGATTTATTGTGTAACATGTTATAGGACTGTCATCTGAGAGAGTTGTTTCTAGGTTCGTTTGGTTGGTTCTAGGTTAGTTAGGTTGGCTTTGTGCATGCTACCTGCATGCTACATGTGCTGTGAAAAATGTCTGTCCTCTTTTTTATTTGGTGGTGAACTAACATAAATATACGTGGTGTTTTCGCTGTAAAACATTTTAAAAATCGGACATGTTGGCTGGATTCACAAGATGTTTATCTTTCAAATGCTGTATTGGACTTGTTAATGTGTGAAAGTTAAATATTTAAAAAAAATAGATTTTGAATTTCGCGCCCTGCACTTGAGCTGGATGTTGTCATAAGTGTACCGGTGTCGGGCTTGCAGCCCTAACAGGTTTAACCTCTTTGGGCTAGGGGGCGGTATTTTGACGTCCGGATGAAAGCGTTCCCAAAGTAAACTGCCTGCTACTCAGGCCCAGAAGCTATGCATATGCATATAATTAGTAGATTTGGATAGAAACCACTCCAAAGTTTCTAAAACTGTTAAAATAATGTCTGTGAGTATAACAGAACTGAAATGGCAGGCGAAACCCCGAGGACAAACCATCCCCCACCCCAAAAAAATCCTACCACTGATTTCAATGGCGTGCACTATTATAATAAGGCGAAATCCTCCCGGATTGCAGTTCCTAGGGCTTCCACTAGATGTCAACAGTCTTTAGAAAGAGTTTCAGGCTGTTTCTTTGGAAAATTAGGGAGAAGTTGTAGTTTTTCTAAGTGGCTCCCATTTTGGCTGTAGTGTTTCCAATGCGCGTGGAGGAAAGCGCGTTCTTTGTTATTTATCATACAATTGTCCGTCTTAAATGTTATTGTTTATTTGCGTATTAGGGTACCTAACGTTTGATTATAAACTTTGATTGACTTGTTTGGATAAGTTTATTGGTAACGTTTGGGATTCATTTTGTATGCATTTTGAATGAGGAAAACAGAGTGGATTATTGACTGAAGAGCGCCAGCGAAACTGAGTTTTTATGGATATAAAGAAGGACTTTATCGAACAAAAGGACCATTTGTAACGTAACTGGGACCTTTTCGAGTGCCAACAGAAGAAGATCTTCAAAGGTAAGGCATATATTATATCGCTATTTCTGACTTTCGTGTCGCAACTCCCTGGTTGAAAATGATTTGTTATTTATTTGTATGCGGGGCGCTGTCCTCAGATAATCGCATGGTTTGCTTTCGCCGTAAAGACTTTTTGAAATCTGACACCCTGGCTGGATTAACAAGAATTTAAGCTTTATTTTGATGTATAACATATATTTTCAAGAATGTTAAATATTTGAATTTGGTATTTTTTAATTTCGCGTTCTGCAATTTCACCGGATGTTGGCCAGATGGGACGCTAGCTTCCCAACTACCCCAACTACCCCAAAGAGGTTTTAAGATGAATGTTGTTTTAATTCTATATGGGTCATGCATTGCTTTGGTCATGTGTTCCCTTATGGGTCAATGATTTTAATTAGAATATAGCAATGATGCTCTCTCCTCAATCACTTCCAGTTTCTTTGGAAAGTATTCAGACCCCTTGACTTTTTTCACGTTTTGTTACGTTACAGCCTTATTCAAAAATGGATTAAATAAAATAATTTCCTCAGCAATCTACACATAATACCCCATAATGACAAAGCGGAAACAGGCTTTTTATACATTTTTGCAAATGTTTTAAACACACAAAAAATGATTTACATAATTATTCAGACCCTTTGCTATGTGAGACTCGAAATTGAGCTCAGGTGCATCCTGTTTCCATTGATCATCCTTGAGATGTTTCTACAACTAGATTGGCGTCCACCTGTGGTAAATTCAATTGATTGGACATGATTTGGAAAGGCACACACCTGTCTATATAAGGTCCCACAGTTGACAGTGCAGATCAGAGCAAAAACCAAGCCATGAGGTTGAAGGAATTGTCCGTAGAGCTCCGAGACAGGATTGTGTTGAGGCACAGATCTGGGGAAGGGTACCAAAACATTTCTGCAGCATTGAAGGCCCCTGATTTAGCCCCCTGCAGTAAAAGGTTATTGATGGTGTAAAATGTTCTGTTTAAGCCATTAGTAAAGGGCACATCTTTAAGAATACAGTTATCTTTTTTTGTTGTTTTGTGGTCTATATCCTGTCAATAATTTATTCCTTCATAAACAGAAAACATATGTGTATCTAAACAAAACATGTGTGCAAGGGCCCCTCTAGGTTCACAACCTCTTGACCATTAAATCTGGATAGCTGACAAAAAGGGTAAAAGTGATCTGTTTAGGTCATCAGTAAAGGAAGCATAGTTAAAGAGTACAATGAACCTTTCAAAGAGGATGGTGTGAGGCCTCTGGGGCATTTTTGGTGGGGTTGACTGAGACATCCCTCGGACACTCTTTTATGGGGGGTAAAATGTATCTGTTTAGGTCATCAGTAAAGGGGACATCTTAATTTTACAATGACCCTCTCAAAGACTGAGACATCGCCCGGACATCTCCCCTATAACTATTTTTAAAAGGGTAAAAATTATCTGTTTAGGTCGTTAGTAAAACATATGTTTTGAAACCACCTGGGGGTCCAGGTTGTTAGTTATTTTGTGTACATATAGTTCCCCTGTGTGCAAGAGCACCCCTAGATTCACAACTTCTTGACCCTTAACATTCCCAGCCAAGGGGAGAGACAGAGGGAGAGAGATTTAAATTCATTGAAAGTTAATGACATTTTATTTCAAACCTTTTGTTTTTTTCAAAACCTTTAGTACAGACATTTAAACATACATATTACAATTGTTAAAGTTATGTCATATTAAATACTAAATGATGTCACTAATGTTTTATTACTAAAGAACTTTATATAAATCATACATGTTATTATTACATGTAGCAACACAACATGACAATAACATGGTAACAACACAACATAACAACAACATGGTAGCAACACCACATAACAACAACATGGTAGCAACACAACATGACAACAACATGGTAGCAACACAACATGACAACAACATGGTAGCAACACAACATGACACAACATGGTAGCAACACAACATGACAACAACATGGTAACAACACAACATCACAACAACGTGGTTGCAACACCACATGACAACAACATGGTAGCAACACAACATGACAACAACATGGTGGCAACACAACATGGTACCAACACAACATGGTAGCAACACAACATGGTACAAACATTATTTGGCACAGACAAGAGCACAAAGGCAAGAAGGTAGAAACAGCAATACATCACACGAAGCAGCCACAACTGTCAGTAAGAGTGTCCATGATTGAGTCTTTGAATGAAGAGATGGAGATACAACTGTCCAGTTTGAGTGTTTTTTGCAGCTGTTCCCATCGCTAGCTACAGCAAACTCAAAAGAGGAGCGACCCAGGGATGTGTGTGCTTTGGGGACCTTTACCAGAATGTGACTGGCAGAACGGGTGTTGGATGATGGCTGCAGTAGATATCTTAGATAGGGGGGAGTGAGGCCTAAGAAGGTTTTATAAATAAGCATTAAACCAGTGGGTCTTGCGACTGGTATACAGAGATGACCAGTTTACAGAGGAGTATAGAGTGCAGTGAGGTGTCCTATAAGGAGCACTGGTGGCAAATCTGATGGCCGAATGGTAAAGAACATCTTGCCGCTCAATGTATCCTACCATGACTATATCCAACCCAACTCCATGTGTTGCCACTATCATGTATCCTACTTGGCTGAAGCTTTGATCCAGTGGAAGAAGTATTGAGGAGCAGGGAGGTTAAAGGTCACTTCAGGATACAGCTGTTACTCTACACTATCCCTAGATAATCATGGCGCTTGCAACGCCAGGGTTGTGGGTTCATTCCCCACGGGGGGACCAGGATGAATATGTATGAACTTTCCAATTTGTAAGTCGCTCTGGATAAGAGCGTCTGCTAAATGACTTAAATGTAAATGTAAAATAATCCAGGTGGACTGGGGACAGCAAGGAGTCATCATGTCAGGTTGTCCTGAGGCATGGTCCTAGGGCTCAGGTCCTCCGAGAGAAAGAGAGAATTAGAGAGAGCATACTTAAATTCACACAGGACACCGGATAAGACAGAAGTACTCCAGATATAACAAACTGACCCTAGCCCCCCGACACATAAACTACTGCAGCATAAATACTGGAGGCTGAGACAGGGGGGGTCAGGAGACACTGTGGCCCCCTCCGATGATACCCCCGGACAGGGCCAAACAGGAAGGATATAACCCCACCCACTTTGCCATGGCACAGCCCCCACACCACTAGAGGAATATCTTCAACCACCAACTTACCATCCTGAGACAAGGCCGGGTATAGCCCACAAAGATCTCCGCCACGGCACAACCCAAGGGGGGGCGCCAACCCAGACAGGAAGATCACGTCAGTGACTCAACCCACTCAAGTGACGCACCCCTCCTAGGGACGGCATGAAAGAGCACCAGTAAGCCAGTGACTCAGCCCCTGTAATAGGGTTAGAGGCAGAGAATCCCAGTGGAGAGAATTGGAATTGACCCTATACATTTGCAACACAAACAATATTTGACAAAATCATGATGAAAAAGGCAATTTTAGACATATTCATGCCTCTTGATTGTAATAGATGGTCATAAGTTTACGTCTGTTTGCTGTTCTCGTTCACACAGGAGAGAGACGTGACTATCGTGGATCCTCTGGGGAGCCTCAACAATATCCTGATGCTGACGAGGCAGAGAAGAATCTTTCCAGATCAGAACACCAGATGGTACAGCTTGGTCTGGTCTAGCATACAGCTTGCTCTATCGGGGTCTGGGCTGGGTTTCTGTAAAACACTTCATGACAACAGTGGCTTCAGCATCCATAAAGATATGTGTCTGTGTCCCCTCTTTATGATTACCAGGACAACGCTAGCCCTTCCTCTCTCCCGGAGTCCCCATGTCGTGCCTCTCCCGGTAGCGCCTTACTGCTGGGTATGAAGAGGTTGTCTGTGCTGCTGGTGGACTGCAGGAAAACAACGGGGCTGAGTGGAACTGTGAGAGGAGGAGAAGAGAAGAAAGGATCAGATTTGACTCATCAAAGTAAGTGCTGTAGTTTAGTTTGAACAAATTAAATAGATCTGCCCACTGGTATCTGTTACCAGGACAACCAGCAGAGTTCTGTTAGTTGTCATGAATATAGACTGGTGGATATGGATGTTATGAATATCATAACACTGAAAAAGGATTCTGCCAATGAAAAGAGAGAAACCAATAGACCATATTAAACCGTGATGAAAGTTGGCTTTAGAGAGAAAGTTTCAAGATGATCTGATGTAAGGTGCTTGTTTTACAAAAACTTTTCCTTAAAACATTATGGATGTTACATTGTCTGTCCCAGTCAAAACCCCTATCTTTACAAGACTGTAGAACAGACAAACTAAATTCAAGACACTGTTAATTAATTAACTAATACTGAGACTTTCAGCTTATAGGGAAGGACATTCAATAAGCATAGCACTTACAAATGACTGATTGGCTGAGACAAGTTGATGACGATAGAAATATTGTTGGGGCTGTTTTGTTAGACTTCATTGCGGCTTTTGACATTATCGATCATAGTCTGCGTATGGCGTATGGCTTTACAACCCCTGCTATATTGTGGATAAATAGCTTTTTTTTTAATGTAACCTTTATTTAACTAGGCAAGTTGGTTAAGAACAAATTCTTATTTTCAATGACGGCCTAGGAACAGTGGGTTAACTGTCTTGTTCAGGGACAGAACAACAGAGTTTTACCTTGTCAGCTCGGGGATTCGATCCAGCAACCTTTTGGTTACTGGCCTAACGCTCTAACCACTAGGCTACCTGCCGCCCCAGAGCTACCTGTCTAACAGAACACAGAGTGTTCTTTAATGGAAGCCTGTACAACAAAATCAAGGTAGAATCAGGAATTCCACAGGGCAGCTGTTTGGCACCTGCTTGTTTCAATCTTTACCAACGACATGCCAACGACATTTGAGTAAAGCCAGTGTGTCTATGTATGCGGATGACTCAACACTGTACACGTCAGCTACCACGGAAACTGAAATGACAGCAACACTTAACATAGAGCTAAAGTTAGTTTCAGAATGGGTGGCAAGGAATAGTTAGTTAGTCCTAAATATTTCAGATTACCTTAAATTACATGGCCTACTATGCTAATTCTGTAGCGGTATTGTTAGAGGGGGGTAAAGAAAGATTTTGTTGGTGCGGTGGGCAGGTATTAACACTAGTTATTCAAGTTAGTTATTACCTATTATAACATTATTAGTATTATTATTATTATTAAATATTATTAAAACCGAAAAGATAAGAGTAGAATAGATAGAGTAGCGCTTCCAGACACATTCTAAACATGATGGCGTCTTAAAGGAGGACTGTAGCATCTAATGATGAAACATTATGGAGACTTAAAGGAGGACTGTAGCATCTAATGATGAAACGTTATGGAGTCATAAAGGAGGACTGTAGCATCTAATGATGAAACATTATGGAGTCTTAATAAAGGAGGACTGTAGCATCTAATGATGAAACATTATGGAGTCTTAAAGGAGGACTGTTGCATCTAATGATGAAACATTATGGAGCCTTAGAGGACTGTAGCATCTAATGATGAGACATTATGGAGTCTTAAAGGAGGACTGTAGCATCTAATGATTAATTACTATGGAGTCTGATGCTTTAAAGGAGAAGTTTACCCAAAATCCAGAAACTCCTAAGTGATTCCATACATTGAAACTAGTCCAGTGGAGTTTGCCCTCTCCCTCTCCCTGTAGTGCTGTACTGAAACAGCTGCAAAAATGTGACTTGTGACATTGCTGGATACGAGCCTCGGTCTGCTACTTTGCCAGTTAATTTGTTATTTTATTAGTTATGGCTTTTTTTTCAACCCATAAAACATATACAACTATGATGATGTCATAGTGATTTCATGACATGTGAATGAACAAGCCTTTTCATACTTTATAACATGGCTATATACAATGCCTTCAGAAAATATTCAGACCCCTTGAATTTTTTCACATTTTGTTACGTGACAGCCTGATTCTAAAATGATTTAAATATATATATATTCCTCATCAATCTACACCCTTAATGACAAAGTGAAAACAGGATTTTAGACATTTTTGCAAATCTATTAAAAAACAGAAATACCTTATTACATAAGTATTCAGACCCTTTGCTATGAGACTCGAAACTGAGCTGTTCATCATGTTTCCATTGATTATCCTGTGTAGCGACGCTCCCCATCCAACCTGACAGAGCTTGAGGGGATCTGCAAAGAAGAATGGGAGAAACTCCCAAAATACAGGTTTGTTCGTCATACCCAAGAAGACTCTAGGCTGTAATCGCTGCCAAAGGTGCTTCAACAAAGTACAGGGTCTGAATACTTATGTATATGTGATATTTAAATGTGTTATTTTTAATAAATTAGGGGGAAAAATTGACCGTTTTTGCTTTGTCATTGTGGGGTATTGTGTGTCGATTGATGAGGGGGAAAAAAACAATTGAATACATTTTAGAATAAGGCTGTACCTCAGGAAAAAGTCAAGGAGTCTGAATACTTTCCGAAGACACTGTAAAAATACTGAACAAAAATATAAATGAAAATTTCTTTTTTCTTTCTTCTTTTAAAAAAAATAAATTTTATCCCCTTTTCTCCCCAATTTTCGTGGTATCCAATCGCTAGTAATTACTATCTTGTCTCATCGCTACAACTCCCGTACGGGCTCGGGAGAGACGAAGGTCGAAAGCCATGCGTCCTCCGAAGCACAACCCAACCAAGCCGCACTGCTTCTTAACACAGCGCGCCTCCAACCCGGAAGCCAGCCGCACCAATGTGTCGGAGGAAACACCGTGCACCCGCCCCCCTCGGTTAGCGCGCACTGCGCCCGGGCCCGCCACAGGAGTCGCTGGAGCGCGATGAGACAAGGATATCCCTACCGGCCAAACCCTCCCTAACCCGGACGACGCTAGGCCAATTGTGCGTCGCCCCACGGACCTCCCGGTCGCGGCCGGCTGCGACAGAGTCTGGGCGCGAACCCAGAGACTCTGGTGGCGCAGCTAGCACTGCGATGCAGTGCTCTAGACCACTGCGCCACCCGGGAGGCCCTTAAATGTAACAATTTCAACGATTTACAGTTCAAATAAGAAAATTTGTCAATGTAAATTAATTAATGAGGCACTTGGACTTCACATGACTGGCTAGGGGGGGCAGCCATTGGTGGCCCTGGGAGGGCATAACCCAGAACTGCCAATCAGAATTAGTTTTTCCCCACAAAAGGGCTTTATCACAGAGAGAAATACAACTCGGGTGGCTGGTCTCAGACAATGTGGAGGTCCTGGGCTGGCGTCGTTATATGTGGTCTGCGGTGGTGAGGCCGGTTGGATGTACTGCCAAATTCTCAAATAAAGTTTGAGGCGGCTTCTGGTAGAGAAATTAACATTCAATTCTCTGATAACTGCTCCAGTAGATATTCCTGCAGTCAACATGCCAATTGCGCGCTTCCTCAAAACTTGAGACGTCTGTGGCATTGTGTTGTGGCAAAACTGCACATTTTAGTGTCCTTTTATTGTTCCCAGCACAAGGTGCACCTGTGTAACGATCACGCTGTTTAATTAGCTTCTTGATATGCCACACCTGTCAGGTGAATGGATTATCTTGGCAAAGGATACATGTTCACTAACAGGGATGTAAACAAATTTGTGCACCAAATTTAAGAGAAATAAGCTTTTGTGCGAATTGAAAAATTCTGGGATCTTTTATTTCAGGTCATGAAACATGGGACCAACACTTTACATATTTATATTTTTTTGGGAACATCTGCCCAAAATATTTCATTATTTTTTTACTTTACCCAAATGATTGTGACAATAATGATAGTCAAAATGTTAAATGTGTGTCAACATGTAAAAAAAGCCATTGTGTCGACTCTATCGACAACGGGGAGATGTTACTGATGTGTTATGTGTCTGTCTTCAATGTAAGAAAACAAACGTTTTTGACTTCCACACGAAATGACTTCTTTAGTCAATTTAGTTTTAAGGAAGTGTGTAGGTCGCATTCTGTATCATACAACTATGAAGGTTATATATTTACAACCACCTGCTGGAAAAGAATCCAGTGATGTCTGTCTTGAGTGTCCTAGAACTGTTTAGTTTTTTGTGTTCTGACTTGTAAAACAGAATGAATAAAATAAGTAATGTAAACATCATCAGTAATTACCAGGCAGCTCTACAATATTTGTTTTAAATTATGTAATGTTTGAAAGCTGGCCTCAGGTTGAGGGATCTGATTTGGATTAAACCTCATAGCAAGGCAGTTTTATGATGTGGAGATTTCATCCTGGTTTCTCTTAAAATGAACACTGTCTTTGGCAGGAGGAAAACCAAACTTGGAGGAACCAATGACTTCTAAACCAGCAATACGACACCTCTGCTCCCAGATTGGAAAGAGTTTTAACAAGTTAGGAAGCCTGAAAAGACATGAGAGGACACACACAGTGGAGAAGCCTTTCCATTGCTCCCATTGTGGAAAGAGTTTTAGCCACTTAGGAAATCTGAAAGCTCATGAGCGAACACACACAGGGGAGAGGCCTTTCCATTGCTCCCAGTGTGGAAAGAGTTTTAGCCATTCAGGAAGCCTAAAGGTTCATGAGCGAATACATACAGGGGAGAAGTCATACCATTGCGCCCAGTGTGGTAAGAGTTTTAGCCAGTCAGGAAGCCTGAAAGTTCATGAGCGAATACATACAGGGGAGAAGTCATACCATTGCGCCCAGTGTGGAAAGAGTTTTAGCCATTCGGGAAGCCTGAAGGAACATATGAGACTGCACACAGGGGAGAAGCCTTACTACTGCTCCCATTGTGGAAAGAGTTTTACCCATTTAGGTAGCATGAAAGGACATGAGAGGATACACACAGGAGCGAAGCCACACCCTTGCTCCCGGTGTGGAATGAGTTTTAAGCGGTTAGACGCCCTCAAAGCTCATGAGCGAATACACACAAGGGAGACACCATACCATTGTGCTCAGTGTGGAAAGAGTTTTAGCCATTCAGGAAACCTGAAAGCCCATGAGCAAATTACACACATTTGAGAAGCCATACCATTGCGCCCCGTGTGGAAAGAGTGTTAGCCTTTTAGAAAGCTTGAGAGTTCATGAGCGAACACACGCAGGGGAGAAGCCTTACCACTGCTCCCAGAGTTCATAGCGTTTTACCTATTTAGGAGGCCTGAAAGAACAAATGAGACAGGGGAGAATCCTTACAAATGTTCAGACTGGGAAGACATATTACTCATCACAGTCACTTACAAAACATATGAGAATCCACACAGGAGAGAATAATTACTTATCCTAGTGTGTAAACTTGTAATTCACATCATATACACTTAAAATTCATCAGAGAGCGTACACACTGCTCCCATTGTCTTATGTTGTTGACTGAGAATGTGTTTACTTGTTTTTACTATAAGAAATTCAATTGTACACAGTCTACTCAAACATATATTTGTATGTTTTTATTAGAAAACAAATTGTATATGGAGTATGTCAGTTTGAATATAGAGTAGATCAGATTCCATGTGTTTAAATTGTCATTTTTTAAACTCTGTGTTTGTGTTTATCTGGGTGTCTTTCCTCCAGCACTACAGATAATCAAGTGATATTTGGATGTGATGCATTTGTTCCGTTGTTTACATTTGCAATGTTGGCCCACTGATGATTTAATGAAATGAAAATATTCACAGACTCTGTAATGCAAAATGTTAATTGTATGTGTCCATATATCTGAGTATGTAACTTGTGGTGGATGAATCAGAATTAGTTGGGTAACATAGATAATTAAGATGTCTTATCTGCATAATATGCTGATGTGATATACTTGTTATTAGAATGTATCCCTTCGGACTCTGGTGTTGGCAGTTGCACTTCTTCCCTCAGCTGGGGCTCAGTCACCTGGGGCCCAGAGAGGGGAGAGGTCAGGCTTTTACATGTCCCTGGTGCTATGCAGAATATCAGGAAGGGAAGAGGACAGGAGGGAACATTGTCTTCATATGTGAATGTATCTGTTAAACTATGTGAAGGGATGGTGTGATTAATGGGGAACCAATTACTGGTTTCCACAATGTCTGTGCGCAAGTCACTCCCTCCTTTGGCATTGGGGGGAGGTGTATGGCAGTGTCTGGAACCATTGTATGGCCTCCGATGTTGCACTTATCCTGGGATAGTGTATGACCTAGAGGCTCACTCCCCTCAGTGAGCGTGTCCAGGAGTGGGGTCAAGAAGGGGTTTTACTTGAGATGGGAGTATCTAGAGTTGACAATTGAGTTATGCCATTGGATGAGTTGATGTTTTTGTGCTATGAAGTACCAGGAAAGAGATTAGAACCTCGTCTTAGGGACCAAACTGAATGATAAATTATAGCGAATGCTATCTGGCTACGGGATACTCCTTTCTCATTATAAAATCTCACTTTGTGAACTGTTCCTAATATCTGTGGTTTGTTATGTCGACTAGGGGGTGGGTCTTTGCTATAAAAGATCTCAGTAGCCATTGTGTTGCCACTCTCAACGGTTCATTAGAAATAGTGAATTGTTGAAAGTCATTGCAAAGATCTTATTATTAAAGATGTAGTTTAAGTATAACTCTGATTGGTGTGTGAAGTTTGTCTCTCCTCATTTGGTAATACAGAAATGAACCACCACAGACTAACCTTGTGAAACTGACCTATTATAATCTCCTGTTCTTGGGAGTATCATCCAGTGTTGCAAACCAGCTGCACCTGTGCCCTTGTATGAATAAAGTCCCTCCCAGGAACAGGCAACTATAAAGATATGTGCTCATCACCCAATGCTTCGGAATTCAGACTGTCTACACTGCGCTGTGTAACTGTTATTCTCTCTGAGCTCAGAAATAAAGAATCTTGGTTTGACTTGGACTCCAGCAGATCCTTATTTTATAATATCCACCACAACTCTCCCACGGATTGCTGTTTATCATTGTCTCGGTGAAGACTTCTTTGTTTTACTTTCCTGGGGTCATTTACAAGCCTCCCACTGGTTGAATAAACGTTGTTTCCACGTCATTTCAACAAAACAAATCCATGTGATGATGTTTGATTAATGTGGAAAACTGATTGGATTTGTAAAAAGCCATGAACATCAGGTATTTTTTATTTTTCACCAAACTGGCAACCTAAATCCAATGACAGGTGACATTTTGTGTAGTAGTAGGACTGCTGCTTCCTATCTGACTGGTAATAGGACTTCACTGCTACTTCCTACCTGACTGGTAATAGGACTTCACTGCTGCTTCCTATCTGACTGGTAATAGGACTTCACTGCTACTTCCTATCTGACTGGTAATAGGACTTCACTGCTACTTCTTATCTGACTGGTAATAGGACTTCACTGCTACTTCCTATCTGACTGGTAATATTACGTTACTGCTGCTTCCTACCTGACTGGTAATAGGACTTCACTGCTACTTCCTGTCTGACTGGTAATAGGACTTCACTGCTACTTCCTATCTGACTGGTAATATTACGTCACTGCTGCTTCCTACCTGACTGGTAATAGGACTTCACTGCTACTTCCTATCTGACTGGTAATAGGACTTCACTGCTACTTCCTATCTGACTGGTAATAGGACTTCACTGCTACTTCCTATCTGACTGGTAATATGACTTTACTGCTACTTCCTACCTGATTGGTAATAGGACTGCACTGCTACTTCCTATCTGACTGGTAGTAGGACTGCACTGCTACTTCCTACCTGATTGGTAATAGGACTTCACTGCTGCTTCCTATCTGACTGGTAATAGGACTTCACTGCTACTTCCTATCTGACTGGTAATAGGACTTCACTGCTACTTCCTATCTGACTGGTAATAGGACTTCACTGCTACTTCCTATCTGACTGGTAATATTACGTTACTGCTGCTTCCTACCTGACTGGTAATAGGACTTCACTGCTACTTCCTATCTGACTGGTAATAGGACTTCACTGCTACTTCCTGTCTGACTGGTAATAGGACTTCACTGCTACTTCCTATCTGACTGGTAATATGACTTTACTGCTACTTCCTACCTGATTGGTAATAGGACTTCACTGCTACTTCCTATCTGACTGGTAGTAGGACTTCACTGCTACTTCCTACCTGACTGGTAATAGGACTTCTATTTATACAATCAATCAAGCAAATTTGTATGGCCTTTTTTTTTTTTACTTCAGCAGCGGTCACAAAGTTATTTTACAGTCATCTGGCCCAGAGACACCTTGGACATACAGGGCACCACTGCTCCTGCCTTTCTCCCTGTGTGATGTCATATCCTTTTCCTGTTAAGGCACCTGACCAGCTGAGTGCAGGTGGGCTCTCCTGTGAACATGGGGCTGAAGATCAGACAGTGAAGAGACTCCGGGGGCTGTGATGAAGGCTGTAGGAATGAAGATATAAGATAGCATAACGTCCTGTAGGCGGTGTAGCATAACTTCCTGTAGGCAGTGTAGCATAACTTCCTGTAGGCAGTGTAGCATAACTTCCTGTAGGCAGTATAGCATAACTTCCTGTAGGTAGTGTAGCATAACTTCCTGTAGGCAGTATAGCATAACTTCCTGTAGGCAGTGTAGCATAACTTCCTGTAGGCAGTATAGCATAACTTCCTGTAGGTAGTGTAGCATAACTTCCTGTAGGCAGTATAGCATAACTTCCTGTAGGCAGTGTAGCATAACTTCCTGTAGGCAGTGTAGCATAACTTCCTGTAGGCAGTATAGCATAACTTCCTGTAGGTAGTGTAGCATAACTTCCTGTAGGCAGTATAGCATAACTTCCTGTAGGCAGTGTAGCATAACTTCCTGTAGGCAGTGTAGCATAACTTCCTGTGAAAGTAGTGAAATGAATGACATGGAATGAAAAGGTGTGGTATTTACTTCTGAGTATGTCCAATGTATATTGTGTGATCAAAATCTACTATAAAAATGATAGTTTTCTTAGTTTACCAAACTGAATTGCCAATCAACATTCCCAGCATGAACAGCAGCCTCGGAAACAAATTCGTATTTATAATGACAGCATGGCAAAATGCCTCCTATGGGGCAGTAAACACAGATCTGGTTACTTTGAAAATACTTTGTATTAAGTTGTTAGCAAGAATAAACAATGTAATTAACATTTTCCCAAACTGCGTCACCCAAACTAGTCAGCAGATGATTCTTTCAAGTTGTTTCTTGCGTGACGTATAATCTAGTCGACGGGACCGTTCGACACAAGGCTACTGATTCAGACAGATCGGCAGCTTACTAGCCAACGTTCTATAATGAAAACAGGTACATTCTGAAAGGTTTTGTTGATGTGATAACAAAAATGTTATTCACGTCTGAATTCAGGATAATACTGTTTGTTTTATTTGACTTAAATGTTATTATTTATGTATCATACTATGCGAATACACTACCAAGCAATGCAAGTAGATATTTGGAATTAACCCCAAAGAAGGTTTTGATCAATAATTTATTAAGAAAACCAGTAGTCACGATCAGACTATGCTTCCTATTCAGGCATCATATAATGCACAGCCACATGCAAATACATCAACTCCACCAATAAAATATTGAAAACTTTAACATGACTACTGGTGATGTCATTATTTTCGTCACCATCCATCAATGGTTAAATTGCATTATTATTCTTTGTACATGGTGTGCCCGCCTCCTGAGTCTGACTAGAAATCCACTCGGAATACCTCTTCTCTGCCGTCGGCGACGAGCCCTGGGGGGTACGAACAAAGGATCACATTCTGGAAAGTCGTATTCCTGGTCGTAATGCTGGTGAGTTACCGCCGCTCTGATATCCAAATGTTATTTCCAGCTGTATGTAATAACACAACAAACGTTCTGGGCTAATAGAAATAACAAAACACTGCAAAGTTGCTGAGGAGCCAGAAGCAGAGTTTAGAACATGTCTCTTGGGAATATTTTAACTTGGCACATACAGTATTCAGACCCCTTGACCTTTCACCTTACAGCCTTATTCTAAAATGGATTAAATCGTTTTTTCCCCCCTCATCAATCAACACACAATACCCCATAATGACAGTGAAAACAGGTTTGAAATTTTTTGCAATTTTTGTGGTGTTGTGAACAATTATAAATGTACACTGACAGGCTGACCCATACTTTAAGAAAGGCGGTTGTAGGGACTAATCCTAAAAAATACTAAATTTTTGGATAAAGCATAAATTGGATTTTAGTCTCAGCCTCCAGAGGCCAAATGGAGCTCCGTACTGAACCGCCAAGCGCCTCCCAAATGTTGTACCAATGAGGACAGCTCTGTATAGCTTCTCATTGACATGATTGGTCAATGCGGCAACTTCAGGAGAGTAATGGCACAATCTGCGAAAGCCAGCAGGAGAGGGAGGAGAATGGTTGGGTCAGGTTAAAACCTCGTCCGGATAGGACCCTTCATCTCAATTTCCACCTAAAATTACCCAAATCTAACTGCCTGTAGCTCAGGACCTGAAGCAAGGATATGCATATTCTATACTATTTGAAAGGGAACACTGAAGTTTGTGGAGATGTGAAATTAATGTAGGAGAATATAACACAGCTGGTAAAAGATAAAAACATGTTTTAAATTTTTATTTGATAATCTTTGAAATGCAAAAGAAAGGACATACATTGATATAGGACACTGGGGGTCATTTATATGTTGTCCACAACAGGGCAACAGTACATGTGCAAAGTCAGACTGATAACGTCAAGAATGAGCGAGTTACATGACATTTAGTATGAAGTCACCCAGGTGTCCCACACGAGTTGCCCAAATGGCCAAATTGATTTTTTTCAAGAAAATAACTACATAGAAAATACAAAAATGCTTAGTCTACACACTCCCAGGAATGTCATAAATGATGGATCATTAGCTTCCCTACATAAAAGGTACTAACGGGAAATGTGACAAGAATGCTGATCCAATATCTCCAAACACAGAAGTGAAACATTTAAGGGCCAAGTTAGCAGCCCAGGGATCCAATATCACTGTTGAACAACACCACAAACCACACAAAGTAAAAAATAAAATAAAACAACTTTAGAATGACAGTATTTGGAAGATCCTCAGTCCTCTACACAATATTGTGCTGCTGATGCCAAGTCCCAAAGCAGTCTCTTTCTGCTGTAAAGCAGAGGCAAACCGAACAAGTCGTGCAGGTGATGGGGGACTTCATGTGACAAAGAACACAACGACGCCTCCATGCTGTGGCCTTTTTGCCCCGAGGCACATTCATGCCTGCAGTTATGAATTCGGGCATGTGAACACCACTGGTGGCAGGAGCAGAAGGGACAGAGGTAGAGGGGGCAGAAGGTGCTGCAGTGGACTTTGTGCCGTAGCCAGCAAGCTCCTGGATGAGCAGCTTTCTGAAGGCTAGCTGTGTCATGGGGGTCTGTCCACAGCTCTTAGCCATTTCCTTATGAAGGACGAATGCATTCACCACAGCAATGTCGATGAAATGATAAAACAATGTTCTGTACCATTTCGTTGTCTTGTGGAGAACATTGTAGTAGCCTATCAGAGCATCTGACAGGTCCACACCTCCCATGCTCTTGTTGTAATCCTTCACAGCAGCAGGAATGGGAACATTTTTAGTGGTCTGTTCCCCATTAGCGTCCTTCACACGCCTGACGACTTGATCGCCACTGTACGATTTGTGGATACTGGAGCACATGACCACCTCTCTGGTATCCATCCACTTTACAAAGAGCAGGTCATCTTTACGAATCCATCGCATGGTACCCCTATCAGCCCGCTTAGGCATGTCGTTGACTTTTGTTTTGGGAAAACCCACTCTGTTGGGACGAATGGTGCCACAAGCCCACACATTCAGCTTCCTCAGGTCTGTGAACAGGGTAGGGCTTGTGTAGAAGTTGTCCACAAACAGTTTGTAGCCCGTCCCCAGCAGTTGAAAATCTAATAATTCCATAACGGAATCATAACTAAGTCCCTTACCGGTGGCTGAGATGGATTTCCCCTCGTAAACAAAAAAATTCCAAGTGTAGGCACACACAGAATCGTCCAAAACAAACAGTTTGTACCCCCCTTTTGTTGGCTTGTTACTCATATATTGTTTGAGGCCAATTCCAGCCTTTGAGGCTACCATCCTCTCATCTATGGACAGGTTCTGGTTGGGTTGAAAATGGGTCTTGCAAGCCTCAACCATGCTGGGGTAGAGAGGTTTGATTTTGCAGAGCCTATCAAAGCTTGCTGTGCCTCTCTTCTTGTCATTGTCCTCATCAACTTGTGGGTCACTGATATGAAGCGCCTGCGAGATAGTCAGAAACCTTTTAGAAGACATGACAGTGGAGGGGAAAGGCAGTTGGTAGAGTGTTGACGTTCTCCAGTAGTCCTTGAGGTTTTTACACTTCACAAACCCCATGTAAATAACCAGTGAGATGTAACAGTACAGGTCTTGGACGGAAATGGGGTTCCATGCCTCTTTCTTGCCTGCTTGTGTCTTAGCCCCATACTTGTTGGTGTTAGAAACCAGCGAATCAAGAACTGACAAGGAGAAAAACATCTGGAAAAGATGAAGGGGGCTGTACTTTACAGTCTTGTCCAGCTGAGGTCCTGGCTGCCTTTTCGGTCTAAATGTTGGTGGAAGTGGCTCCACATCATCTTCTAGCACAGTGTGCCAACGGTCCTCTGCCTCGGTGGTAGTTGCCGCTGGTTCACTGGCCCTCCTCCGCTTCTGGGCTGGCCTCTTCACACCTCTAGATGGCCGGGCGGGGGAAGGTGTGGAGCCGGAGACAGCAGGGGTCCGGCTGGATGAACCAGCTTCAGCGTCTGAATTAGTGGGGGATGGACACCTTGACATTGTGGGTTCCCATTGTTCATCCGAGTCCCTGGCACTGTGTAAGAAAAAAACAATCAGTAAGAATACTTCTACAGATGAGCCCTGTATCGACACGTAAAATAAACAGATGTCTATTATATAGAGTAGAGGGAACATAATCACGACGGTGAAGTGTGTGTTTATCAATGGTGAATAAGGCTGGTCAGGGGAGAACGGCTCATAGTGGTGGCCGTGTCATCTGATGAAGATCATCAAAGGTTAGTGATTCATTTTACCTCTATTTCTGCTTTTTGTTACTCCTCTCTTTGGCTGGAAAAATGGCTGTATTTTTCTGTGACTTGGCTCTAACCTAACATAATCGTTTGGTGTGCTTTCGTCGTAAAACCTTTTTGAAATCGGACATTTTGGCTGGAGTTACAACAGGTGTATCTTTAAAATAGTGTGAAATACTTGTATGTTTGAGGAATTTAAATTATGGGATTTCTCTTTTGCACACGGCAGTTTCACGGGCTGTTGACGAGGTGGGACGCTACCGTCCCACATACCCTAGTGAGGTTAACAAGAAATTTGTGGAGTGGTTGAAAAACGAGTTATACTGACTCCAACCTAAGTTTATGTAAACTTCGACTGTGTGTATAAATATATATAAATAAATAAATAAAAAATATCAAATGAATATGCGACCTTTTAAACAACTGCATTAGCATGGGAAGCAAAAACCTATTTTACTTACTGATCTAAAAGTGGATCTTTTCCTTCCAAAAACATTTCTTCCGCGCTGGAATCATAACTGTGGTCACTCACAGAGTCCTCATCCATTCCTTCTGTGTCACTCTCCTGGTCAATGTCTGCAATAATATCATCAAAATGTTTATACTTGGACTGAGATTTAGCTTTTCCACTCTTAGTGGCCATGTTTAACTTTTTCCAGATTTGAGAAGTTTGTAGAAGAGAAGGAACTGCTGTGAAACGTAAACTACAGTGCGTCCTGTTTCCTTTCACCAGAGAATGAACTCTGTTGCACAGCTCTAGCATGATGGCTGTTTGTCCTACAAACGGCATTCACATACTGCTGGAAAGCCCAGCTCATTGGCTATCTAGCTAGGTTTCAAAACGATAGGTGGTCATTGGACCAAGACCCTTCATGGGCTAATTCAGGTGTTGTATAGCCAATACATAATGTAGAATGATGAAACAAGTTTGGTTGCCTTCTAGAGTGTCTGAAGATTGCACAGAAACCGAACTTGCCCATGTTAAACAAAGTTAGATTTCTAACAAAATTAGATTTCATAAAATTGTTTTGTGTCAAGTTGAGTCGGAATTCATGCAGAACGCTGTTTACAACATGGATGGTGTTAGGATATACAATACCATTCAAGAGTTCGGGGTCACTTAGAAATGTCCTTGTTTTTGAAAGAAAAGCAATTTTTTTGTCCATTTTAAAATAACATAAAATTGATCATAAACACAGTGTAGACATTGTTAATGTTGTAAATGACTATTGTAGCTGGAAATGGCTGATTATCTACAGAGGCCCATTCCCAGAAACCATCACTCCTGTGTTCCAATGGCACGCTGTGTTACCTAATACAAGTTTATCATTTTAAAAGGCTAATTGATCCATTTTTGAGCCTGTAATCAAACCCACAAATGCTGATGCTCCAGACACTCAACTAGTCTAAAGAAGGCCAGTTTTATTGCTTCTTTAATCAGCATAACAGTTTTCAGCTGTGCTAACATAATTGCAAAAGGGTTTTCTAATGATCAATTAGCCTTTTAAAATTATAAACTTGTATTGGGTAACAAAACGTGCCATTGGAACACAAGAGTGATGGTTGCTGATAATGGGCCTCTGTACGCCTATGTAGATATTCCATAAAACAATCTGCCATTTCCAGCTACAACAGTCATTTACAACATTAACAATGTTTACACTGTATTTCTGATCAATTTGATGTTATTTTATTGGACAAAAAATTTGCTTTTCTTTCAAAAACAAGGACATTTCTAATTGACCCCAAACTTTTCAACGGTAGTGTATATATAGAAATACACGTTTAAAATGTGTACCAATTGATTGGTCGAAAGAACAGGTGACTAAGTCAAACAAGATGTTTATTAGTCTGTGACAGCCCTACTAGTAAAAGATACCAGTCCATCTTCATGTCAACTAACAGAACTCTGCTGGTTGTCCTGGTAACAGATACCAGTGGGCAGATCTATTGTATTTGTTCAAACTAAACTACAGCACTTACCTTGATGAGTCAAATCTGATCCTTTCTTCTCTTCTCTTTCTCTCACAGTTCCACTCAGCCCCGTTGTTTTCCTGCAGTCCACCAGCTACACAGACAACCTCTTCATACCCAGCAGTAAGGCGCTACCGGGAGAGGCACGACATGGGGACTCCGGGAGGGTGGAAGGGCTAGCGTTGTCCTGGTAATCATAAAGAGGGGACACAGACATATATCATTATGGATGCTGATGTCACTGTTGTCATAAAGTGCTTTACAGAAACCCAGCCCAGACCCCGATAGAGCAAGCTGTATGCTAGACCAGACCAAGCTGTACCATCTGGTGTTCTGATCTGGAGAGACTCTTCTCTTCCTCGTCAGCATCAGGATGTTGTTGAGGCTCCCCAGAGGATCCACGATAGTCATGTCTCTCTCCTGTGTGAATGAGAACATCAAACAGACAGTAAACTTATGAACTTCTATTGCAATTACAGAGTGTTACAATGAATATATGTCTAAAAAGGGCCTAAATCAGTCACTTTAATTATGCTTTTTTTTGTTGTGATCAGTGGTATAAAGTACTTTAGTACAAAATACTTTAAAGTATGATTTAAGTAGTTTTTCAAGGAATCTGTACTTTACTATTTATGACTAATTTGACTTTTACTTCACTACATTCCTAAAGAAAATGATGTACTTTTTACTCCATACATTTTCCCGGACACCCAAAAGTACTCATTACATTTTGAAGGCTTAGCTGGACAGGAAAATGGTCCAATTCATGCACTAATCAAGAGAACATCCCTGGTAATCATCACTGCCTCTGATCTGGCGGACTCACTAAACACACGTTTCAATTGTAGATTGTCTGAGAGTTGGAGTGTGTCCCTGGCTATCCGTAAATAAAAAAAATAGAAAATGGCACCATCTGGTTTGTTTAATATAAGGAATTTGAAATTATTTATATACTTTTACTTTTGGTACTTCAGTATATTTGTGACTTTTACTCAGGAAGTATTTTACTAGGTGACTCACTTTTACTTGAGTAATTATCTATTCAGGTATCTGTACTTTTACTCAAGTATGACAATTGCGTACTTTTCCCACCACTGTGATGCAAATGTTAAAGTGCCTTTAAACAAAATGGGTTCATTTTGCGTCCCTTTGATATTTTAAGTAGAAATGATGCACTGTATATTATATTTTAAAAGCCTGTTATATTAGAATAAGTGCACTTTAATTATAGACCACATAGAGAATTCAATAAATACAATTTTGAAGTGCACAAAATATATGTACCAATGGCAGATTGCCCCTTAAACAACTCCTACAGAACTGAACAACATATCAAAGTGCAGAACTTCAGTATAATGCCCCTTAAAAACCAAACATTAGTTAAACAACTGCATAGTTTGTGCCCCTGTTTTTAAGACAGTACTCACTGGTGGTAATCGGAACTTCAGTCTCCTCTTTTATTGAGATATCCTCCTCTTTTACTCGAAAAGGTTCTTCCTCTTCTTTCAATTTTACGGCATCTTCCTCCTTTTTGATTCTGAAAGCTTCTACCTCTTTTTCCACTTTGACAACCTCTTTCCCATCTTCCTCTTTCACTGTAATATCATCCTCTTGTTTCTCCATTTTCATTATTCAAGCCTCTTTGCCTCCTTTCACCAGAGTTTCTTTCTCCGTCTAGATTTGTGCGTTTATGCTCCGGGAAATTAACCTATTGCAGTATCAATGTAACACATTGCTAATTTAACAAGCAAATTACGTTTATAAATGAACCAGTAGATAGGTAAACAGAATTATGTTCGAAACACTAAGAGTAATATACACAAGAATGGTCTAAAGAGTTTTAGGTTTGCTAGCAAAGCACCGCGTGGTTAAACCAGAAGACTTTTGTCGCTGTTGAAGAAGCCTCCTGTCCCGTCCACTAGATTATACGTCACGCAAGAAGCATCACCTGAAAGACTCCCATCACCTTCTGCTGACTGGAGTGGGTAACGCAGTTTGGAAACAGTAGTTACTACACTTTTGTATTGGAAAGAACGTCATAATAATTTAACAATAAGCTGATATATTTTCTCTTACGTCTTACAAATAATACCGTCCTGTATACAGACGTAGAAGCTCAATAGTGTAATAATAATAGCGACCCTGGGTTTATAATCGCGAAAATCGACCCTGCCGCACGACCATGCTTTTGCGGCACAGTCGATAGCGCGCCGGACCTCGGGCTAGAAGGTCGAGGGTTCGAGACCTGCTCGCTACTGTTTCATTACAATATGAATATGTAAATGTTGAATAAATACTTATATGATTAGGTAGTGTTTTAATACATATTTGCTCTGTTCATTTTTTACATTTGTTTTTATTTAGATGTGACGGTACTATTCCCTTAAAGCTACGCTCTTTAAGATACAAATCATCCTGTAAACCAGGGGTGGGAAACTCCAGTCCTCGGGCCTGATTTATGTCACACTTTTTCCCCCTCCCTAGCAAACACAGCTGATTAATCAAACTGCATTCTAAACTGAAGATCATGATTAGGTGATTATTGGAGTCAGGTGTGTTAGCTGGGGCTGGGGCAAAATTGTGACACTAATCAGGCCCTCGAGGACTGGAATTTCCCAACCCCGCTGTAAACAACAATGCATCACATTCAAATAGCACTTGATTATCTGTAGTGCTATACACTGAGTCTACAAAACATTAAGAACACCTGCTCCTTCCATGACATAAACTGACCAGGTGAATACAGGCTAAAGCTATGATCCCTTATTGATGTCAATAGTTAAATCCACTTCAATCAGTGTAGATGAAGGGGAGGAGATTAGTTAAATAAGGATTTTTAAGCCTTGAGACAACTGAGACATGGATTGTGTATGTGTATCATTCAGAGGGTGAATGGGGAAGACAAAATATTTAAGTATCTTTGAACGGGGGATGGTAGTAGGTGCCAGGTGCACCGGTTTGTGTCAAGAACTGCAAAGTTGCTGGGTTTTTCCAGCTAAACAGTTTCCCATGTGTACCAAGAGTGGTCCACCATCCTAACAGTGCCGTTTAAGATGAGGCAGAACAATTTGTTTTTTCATGAGCATGGCCTTATTTCTATTACCGCATATTAGATGACTGCCAATCATATTCCATTCACCCTGTTCAATGTAACAGCGATAGGTTTAGACTACTACATGATACTAATATTTCCCCTATACCTATCATGAGGTTTCTACAACCTGCCTATGAATTAAAGTTTACAACGTAGGTACACATAGGTCGAGAGAAAAAATTTGAGGTGACAGACAGTGACACATTCAATACCGCCTTGCACACTCTTGCCTGCATCTAGCTGATATACGGTGTAATCATTAGTCCAACAGTTGCAAAAGAGAGTTTCTATTGGACGAATTCAGGTATGTTTATCCCCGTTTTGTTCTGTTTAAGAAACGTTTTTCAACAACAATCGGCGGAATGTGTGATCTAACTTGAACTTTAAGTAGCCTATATTTGATGTGATATATTCCTTTCGAGACAGGATTGTGTCACGGCACAGATCTGGGGAAGTGTACCAAAACATTTCTGCCACATTGAAGGTCCCAAAGAAGACAGTGGCCTCCATCATTCTTAAATGGAAGAAGATTGGAACCACCCTTCCTAGTGCTGGCGGCTCAGCCAAACTGAGCAATAGAGGGAGAAGGGCCTTGGTCAGAGAGGTGACCAAGAACCCGATGGTCACTCTGACAGAGCTCAAGAGTTCCTCTGTGGAAATGGGAGAACCTTCCAGAAGACCAACCATCTCTGCAGCACTCCACCAATTAGGCCTTTGTGGTAGAGTGGCCAGACGGAAGCCACTTCTCCGTAAAAGACAAAAGAAAGCCAGCTTGGAGTTTGCCAAAAGGCACCTAAAGGACTTTCATACCATGAGAAACAAGATTCTCTGGTCTGATGAAACCAAGATTGAACTCTTTGGCCTGAATGCCAAGCGTCACATCTGGAAGAAACCTGGCATCATCCCTACGGTGAAGCATGGTGGTGGCAGCATCATGCTGTGGGGATGTTTTTCAGTGGCAGGGACTGGGAAACTAGTCAGGATCGAGGGAAAGATGAATGGAGAAAAGTACAGAGAGATCCTTGATGAAAACCTGCACCAGAGCTCTCTCCAGTGATGTTCGATCCGGTTCAAGTCCGAGCTCTGGCTGGCCCACTCAAGGACGTTCCGAGACTTGTCTCGAAGCCACTTTTGCGATGTCTTAGCTGTGTGCTTAGGGTCATTGTCCTGTTGGAAGGTGAACCTTTGTCCCAGTCTGAGGTCCTGAGCAGGATTTTATCAAGGATCTCTCTGTACTTTGCTCCGTTCATCTTTGCCTTGATCCTGACTTGTCTCCCAGTCCCCTTTTAAATTATACGAGAAAATAATATTCAATTGTATTTATATCAGCAAGCAAGACTAAATTAAATAGGACTATTTATATAATGAATATGAATTCGGAGGGCAGAAATGATTAATTATTAAAGCATTAGATCTCTAACTAAAAGCTTCAATCATACAAAAGTTATACTTTTATTCCGACCTGGTTCTCTATCAGATTAGTAAGAATGTCTCACCCGATGTTCAAGAATGGCCTTTTTCTCTTTATTCAGATTACAACCTCTCACTTTCAGTTATTTGAAAATGAAATCATCTCCAAAAGATCATTATTTTTTAAAACAAGCCTTAGAAAGTTGGTTGCAATTTCAGTTTAATCCACCAGAAAAGACCAAACAAATAATTTTAAAAAATGGTTAAACTCAAATAAAGTAACTGATCAAGATAAATAAATAAAATTGATTACATGAAAAAGGTATAATCTTTGTAAATTATACCATCAATAGGACTGGTGGAGTTCACACATGCAGCTCATAAAAATATATGGAAATGTCTGCTCTACCCAAAATTACAACCAACTAATTGCAGCATTACCACAAAAATGGAAGAGACAAGTGGAAGGGGGGAAAAGTAAGAATCTTGTCTGTCAGCCCTGCTTTAAAGACCAAACTTGGTTCATGAAAAATGTGAATGACACCAGATTCAAAACTGAAATTATTTTACAAAATATATATGGGGATACAACGAACCTCTGCAGATTTAGCTGCGAAGAGACAGAATCATTAGATCATTTGTTTTGGTACTGTCCATATGTTGGTTGTTTTTGGTCGCAGGTCAAGGAATGGCAACATTTACCTGGAGATAACTCTGCAGAAAGCACTACTGAATGATTTGAAAAGTCATAGTCAATTGATTAATAAAATAATAATACTTTTAGCAAACATGTTTATTTTTAATTTACAATCTGTAGCAACGATGAGAATATAAAAGTCAATAACTTTTGTGAAACAGCACAGTTAAAAATATATGGCAAATAGAAATCAAAGAGGGTGGTCTTCAGAGATAGATGGGAGAGGTTTAGGGTAACTGAAGGATAGGACTGGATGGTCTTCAGAGATAGATGGGAGAGGTTTAGGGTAACTGAAGGATAGGACTGGATGGTCTTCAGAGATAGATGGGAGAGGTTTAGGGTAACTGAAGGATAGGACTGGATGGTCTTCAGAGATAGATGGGAGAGATTTAGGGTAACTGAAGGATAGGACTGGGTGGTCTTCAGAGATAGATGGGAGAGGTTTAGGGTAACTGGAGGATAGGACTGGGTGGTCTTCAGAGATAGATGGGAGAGGTTTAGGGTAACTGAAGGATAGGACTGGATGGTCTTCAGAGATAGATGGGAGAGGTTTAGGGTAACTGGAGGATAGGACTGGGTGGTCTTCAGAGATAGATGGGAGAGGTTTAGGGTAACTGAAGGATAGGACTGGGTGGTCTTCAGAGATAGATGGGAGAGGTTTAGGGTAACTGAAGGTTAGGACTGGATGGTCTTCAGAGATAGATGGGAGAGGTTTAGGGTAACTGAAGGATAGGATTAAAAACAAACTAAATATAACTATTGTATAATACACTGTGTCTGTAACATGTACATAGTATGTAAAAGCTGGACGTAGAAGCCTAATAGTTGTTGCACATTAGTTTCCTCCAATCAGGGGGTGGTAGGGTTAGGGGGTGGTAGGGTTAGGGGGTGGTAGGGTTAGTGGAAAACAAAGGAAGATATATGTTTATACATACAGTGCCTTTGGAAAGTATTCAGGTTTTTAGAAATTATTACAAATATATATCTTTTTTTAAACAGAAATACCTGATTTACATAAGTATTCAGACCCTTTGCTATGAGAATTGAAATTGAGCTCAGGTGCATCTTGTTTCCATTGATCCTCCTTGAGATGTTTCTACAACTTGATTGGAGTCCACCTGTGGTAAATTCAATTGATTGGACATGATTTGGAAAGGAACACACCAGTCTATATAAGGTCCCACAGTTTACAGCACAAGTCAGAGCAAAAACCAAGCCATGAGGTTGAAGGAATTGTCCGTAGAGCGCCGACACAGGATTGTGTCGAGGCACAGATCTGGGGAAGGGAGACAAAAAAAAAATCTGCCGCATTGAAGTTCCCAAAGAACACAGTGGCTACCATCAGTCTTAAATGGAAAAGTTTGGAACCACCAAGGCTCTTCCTAGAGCTGGCCGCCTGGCCAAACTGAGCAATCGGGGAAGAAGGGCCTTGGTCAGGGAGGTGACCAAGAACCTGATGGTCACTCTGACAGAGATCTAGAGTTCCTCTGTGGAGATGGGAGACACCAACACTCACCTAAATAGCACATATACCACTGGGTGAGAGAAGTTTTCATTGTATTTAGGCAGCATTATATGAAGTGTTATTTGTTGTCAACAATGAGCCTTGGTCAATTTAGCTCGGAATATGCAATCTGTCACCTAATCCTGCCTAATAGGCAGGCCAATCATGGAGGAAAGTATTGGCTGTAAGAAGTAAGAAAATAACATCTGGTTGTTTTTAAATTACTTCTTATGACATTGCTTGTCAGACGGAACATTGTAAATCATATTTTTCCAATTTGCGTTACCCACTCCAGTCAGCAGATGGCGATATGAGATTTTCAGGTGATGCTTCTTGCGTGACGTATTATCTAGTGGACGGGACAGGAGGCTTCTTCAACAGCGACAAAAGGCTTCTGATTTAACCACGTTGTGCTTTGCTAGGAAACCTAAAACCGAAACATTGAAGCTCCTTAGACCAATCTTGTGTATATTACTCTTAGTGTTTTGAACATAATTCTGTTTACCACTGGTTCATTTGAACGTAATTTGTTTGTTAAATTAGCTAATGTGTTACATTGATACTGCACTAGGCTAATCTCCCGGATCATAAACTCACTAATCTAGACGGAGAAAAACTCTGGTGAAAGGAGGCAAAGAAGCTTTCAGGATGATAAAGGAGGAAGAGGAGGCTATCACATTGAAACAAGAGGATGATATTACAGTGAAAGAGGAATATGGGAAAGAGGTTGTCAAAGTGGAAAAAGAGGTAGAAACTTTCAGAATCAAAAAGGAGGAAGATGCCGTAACATTGAAAGAGGAGGAAGAACCTTTTGGAGTAAAAGAGGAGGATATCTCAATAAAAGAGGAAGACGTTTTGGGAGTGAAAAATGAGACTGAAGATCCGATTACCACCAGTGAGTACTGACTTAAAAACAGGGACACAAACTATGCAGTTGTTGAACTAATGTTTTTTAAAGGGGCATTATACTGAAGTTCTGCACTTTAATATGTTGTTCAGTACTGTAGGTATTGTTTCTGGGGCAATCTGCCATTGGTACATATATTTTTGGAACTTCAAATTTTGATTTACTGAATTTTCCATGTGGTCTATATTAAAGTGCACTTAATCTAATATAACAGGCTTTTGTATAATATACAGTGCATCATTTCTACTTAAAATATCAAAGGGACACAAAATGCATCCATTTTGTGGAAGGGCCCTTTAACATTTGCATCACAGTGGTGGGAAAAGTACGCAATTGTCATACTTGAGTAAAAGTAAAGATACCTGAATAGAAAATTACTCAAGTAAAAGTGAGTCACCTAGTAAAATACTACCTGAGTAAAAGTCTAAAATATACTGAAGTATCAAAAGTAAAAGTATATAAATAATTTCAAATTCCTTATATTAAGCAAACCAGATGGTGCCATTTTCTATATATATATATATTTTTTTTTTTTTTTTTTTTTTTTTACGGATAGCCAGGGACACACTCCAACTCTCAGACAATCTACAATTGAAACGTGTGTTTAGTGAGTCCGCCAGATCAGAGGCAGTGATGATTACCGGGGATGTTCTCTTGATTAGTGCATGAATTGGACCATTTTCCTGTCCAGCTAAGCCTTCAAAATGTAATGAGTACTTTTGGGTGTCAGGGAAAATGTATGGAGTAAAAAGTACATCATTTTCTTTAGGAATATAGTGAAGTAAAAGTCAAATTAGTCAAAAATAGTAAAGTACAGATTCCCTGAAACTACTTAAATCGTACTTTAAAGTATTTTTTACTTAAGTACTTTATACCACTGATCACAAAAATAAAAGCATAATTAAACTGGTTAATTTAGGCCCTTTTTAGACATATATTCATGCCTCTTGTAACACTGTAATTGCAATAGATGGTCATAAGTTTACCATCTGTTTGATGTTCTCATTCACACAGGAGAGAGACATGACTATCTTGGATCCTCTGGGGAGCCTCAACAACATCCTGCTGACGAGGCAGAGAAGAGTCTCTCCAGATCAGAACACCAGATGGTACAGCTTGGTTTGGTCTAGTATACAGCTTGCTCTATCGGTGTCTGGGCTGGGTTTCTGTAAAGCACTTTGTCAACAGTGACATAAGCATCCATAATTATATGTCTGTCCCCTCTTTATGGTTACCAGGACAATGCTAGCCCTTCCACCCTCCCGGAGTCCCCATGTCGTGCCTCTCCCGGTAGCACTGTACTGCTGTGTATGAAGAGGTTGTCTGTGCAGCTGGTGGACTGCAGGAAAACAATGGGGCTGAGTGGAACTGTGAGAGGAGGAGAAGAGAAGAAAGGATCAGATTTGACACATCAAAGTAAGTGCTGGAGTTTAGTTTGAACAAATACAATAGATCTGCCCACTGGTATCTGTTACCAGGACAACCAGCAGAGTTCTGTTAGTTGACATGAAGATGGACTGGTATCTTTTACTAGTAGGGCTGTCACAGACTAATAAAAATCTTGTTTGACTTAGTCACCTGTTCTTTCGACCAATCAATTGGTACACATTTTAAATGTGTATTTCTATATATACACTACTGTTGAAAAGTTTGGGGTCAATTAGAAATGTCCTTGTTTTTGAAAGAAAGGCACATTTTATGTCCAATAAAATAACATCAAATTGATCAGAAATACAGTGTAAACATTGTTAATGTTGTAAATGACTGTTGTAGCTGGAAATGGCAGATTGTACGCCTATGTAGATATTCCATAAAACAGAGGCCCATTTATCAGCAACCATCACTCCTGTGTTCCAATGGCACTTTGTGTTACCTAATACAAGTTTATAATTTTAAAAGGCTAATTGATCATTAGAAAACCCTTTTGCAATTATGTTAGCACAGCTGAAAACTGTTATGCTGATTTAAAGAAGCAATAAAACTGGCCTTCTTTAGACTAGTTGAGTGTCTGGAGCATCAGCATTTGTGGGTTTGATTACAGGCTCAAAATGGATCAATTAGCCTTTTAAAATGATAAACTTGGATTAGGTAACACAACGTGCCATTGGAACACAGGAGTTATGGTTGCTGATAATGGGCCTCTGTACGCCTATGTAGATAATCAGCCATTTCCAGCTACAATAGTCATTTACAACATTAACAATGTCTACACTGTGTATATGATCAATTTGATGTTATTTTAAATGGACAAAAAATTGCTTTTCTTTCAAAAACAAGGACATTTCTAAGTGACCCCGAACTCTTGAATGGTATTGTATATCCTAACACCATCCATGTTGTAAACAGCATTCTGCATGAATTCCGACTCAACTTGCAACAAAACAATTTTATGAAATCTAATTTTGTTAGAAATCTAACATTGTTTAACATGGTCAAGTTCGGTTTCTGTGCAATCTTCAGACACTCTAGAAGGCAACCAAACTTGTTTAATCATTCTACATGATGTATTGGCTATACAACACCTGAATTAGCCCATGAAGGGTCTTGGTCCAATGACCACCTATCGTTTTGAAACCTAGCTAGATAGCCAATGAGCTGGGCTTTCCAGCAGTATGTGAATGCCGTTTGTAGGACAAACAGCCATCATGCTAGAGCTGTGCACAACAGAGTTCATTCTCTGGTGAAAGGAAACAGGACGCACTGTAGTTTACGTTTCACAGCAGTTCCTTCTCTTCTACAAACTTCTCAAATCTGAAAAAGTTAAACATGGCTACTAAGAGTGGAAAAGCTAAATCTCAGTCCAAGTATAAACATTTTGATGATATTATTGCAGAAATTGACCAGGAGAGTGACACAGAAGGAATGGATGAGGACTCTGTGAGTGACCACAGTTTTGATTCCAGCGCGGAAGAAATGTTTTTGGAAGGAAAAGATCCACTTTTAGACCAGTAAGTAAAATAGGTTTAGAAATCCAGATTAGAAATCCAGGGCCTAAAAACTAAGGTGTCATTGTACGCTGATGATTCATGTTTTCTTTTAAAACCACAACTAGAATCTCTCCACGGCCTCTTAGAGGATCTAGATACATTTGCTATCCTCTCTGGATTAAAACCAAATTATGATAAATGTACCATATTACGTATTGGATCACTAAAAAATACACATTTTACATTGCCATGTAGTTTACCAATTAAATGGTCTGACGGAGATGTGGACATACTCGGTATACAAATCCCAAAAGAAAGAAATGATCTCACTCCAATACATTTTTATAGAAAGTTAGCAAAAATAGATAAGATCTTGCTACCATGAAAAGGAAAATACCTGTCTATTTGTGGGAAAATCACCCTGATTAACTCTTTAATCATATCACAGTTTACCTATTTGCTTATGGTTTTGCCTACACCTAGTGACCTGCTTTTTAAATTATATGAACAAAAAATATTCAATTTTATTTGGAACGGCAAGCCAGATAAAATTAAAAGGGCCTATTTATATAACGAATATGAATTCGGAGGGCAGAAATTATTAAATATTAAAGCATTAGACCTCTCACTAAAGGCATCAGTCATACAAAAGTTATACTTAAATCCAAACTGGTTCTCTAGTAGATTGGTACGAATGTCTCATCCTATGTTCAAGAAGGGCCTTTTTCCCTTTATTCAGATTACACCTGCTCACTTTCGGTTGCTTGAAAAGGAAATAATCTCCAAAATATCTTTCTTTTTTAAACAAGCCTTAGAAAGTTGGTTGCAATTTCAGTTTAATCCACCTGAAAGGACGGAACAAATAGTACAACAAATCTTGTGGTTAAATTCAAATATAGTAATTGATAAAAAAACTGTATTTATCGAAGAAATGTTTAAAAAAGGTATAATTTTTGTGAATGATATCATAAATAGGACTGGTGGAGTAATGTCACACATGCAGCTAACACAGACATATGGAAATGTCTGCTCTACCCAAAATTACAACCAATTAATTGCAGCATTACCACAAAAATGGAAGAGGCAGGTAGAAGGGGATAAAAGTAAGGAACTTGTATGTCGGCCTTATATTAAAGAACATAAATGGTTAAAGAAAAGTGTGATAAATAAAAACATATACCAATTTAATTTAAGGACCAAAAAACTGACAGCTGTGCCATATAAATTGCAAAATAGTTGGGAAGAGATTTTCGATGTACCCATTCCATGGCACATGGTTTATGAATTGATACGCAAAACAACGCCGGATTCAAAACTTCGAATTTTTCATTTTAAATTATTGTACAAAATTCTTGCAACTAATAGAATGTTATATATATGGGGGATACAATCTTCCCAGCTCTGCAGATTCTGCTGTGAGGAGGCAGAGTCATTAGACCATTTATTTTGGTATTGTCCGCATGTAGCTCGTTTTTGGTCACAGGTCCAGGAATGGTTGAAGAATTGCAACATTTGCGTAGAACTAACGCTACAGATAGCAATACTGGGGGATTTGAAAAGCCATAGTCAATCAATCAATAATATAATAATTATTTTAGCAAAAATGTTTATTTTTAATTTACAATCCGTGGAAGCTATGAGAATAGGAAGATTCAAATCTTTTGTGAAGCATCACAGCACAGTTGAAAAATATATGGCAAATAAAAATCCGAAATGGATGATGTTGGAAGATAGATGGGAAAGGTTGAGTGGAGCTGAAGGGTGGGACTAATAACAAGATAAACAATGTAGGGCATACGGGATCTGTGAAATGTGTATAGGTGCGGAGCTATTGTGAAATAGCACAGTTACAAGTGGAAATCAAACTGGATGGACAACAGAAATAGAGGAAGGACTAAGAACAAACAAGAGAGAACTATTATAAAGTAGACTGTGTCTGTAAAATGTGTATAAGATGTATAAATTGAAGGTAAAAACAGAAATGTTTATCAGTTTACTCCAATTGGGGGATCGGTGGTAGGGTTTGCGGGGAATAATAATAAAGGTATACTCTTTTAAAAAAGTATGTATGTCTATGTAGGTATGTGTATGTATATATATGTGTATATGTATGCATACGTGAATGGATATATATATTTACCCAAAAAAATATGGGGGATTGGAAATGATGCAGACAATTACATTGGAAGCAACATTCTTTCCGCAATATTAAGCTGATCCACCCCCAAAAAAACAAAACAAAAAAAAATAGGTTTTTGCTTCTCATGCTAATGCAGTCGTTTAAATGGTCGCATATTCATTTGATATTTTTTGTTGATTTATTTATATATATATATATATACACACATTCGAAGTTTGCATACACTTAGGTTGGAGTCATTATAACTCGTTTTTCAACCACTCCACAAATTTCTTGTTAACCTCACTAGGGTATGTGGGACGGTAGCGTCCCACCTCGTCAACAGCCAGTGAAACTGCAGGGCGCCAAATTCAAAACAGAAATCCCATAATTTAAAATTCCTCAAACATACAAGTATTTCACACCCTTTTAAAGATACACCTGTTGTAAATCCAGCCAAAGTGTCCGATTTCAAAAAGGTTTTACGACGAAAGCACACCAAACGATTATGTTAGGTTAGAGCCAAGTCACAGAAAAATACAGCCATTTTTCCAGCCAAAGAGAGGAGTAACAAAAAGCAGAAATAGAGGTAAAATTAACTTCTCTTAAACTTCTTATGGCTGCTGTACCGATATCGGTACAACATCCGGGGAAATTTCATAATGACTAACTAAAATAAAACGTCGTAACATTAAACATTCTTGAAAATGCAAGTGTCTTACATGCTTCAAAAGATTAGAATCTTGGTAATCAAACTACGTTTTCCGATTTAAAATAGATTATATAGATTATTACAGAGAACAAATGCCGTGCTTTTGTTTGAGAAGAGCGATCAACAACAACAAACATTTTCCGCCATGACAGGTTTGACAAATTCACATCTGAAGGTAAAATTATGACTTACATTCTGATATCTTGCTCTTATTTCTCTTCCCGAGGGTCCCAGTGATCAAACAAAGTGTCGTTTTCTTTGATAAAATCATTTTTTGTAGCCTAAAACGAAACATTTTGGAAACCGCTTGCCTCGCGACTTCCATCTCTATCAACTTTTTACGGAGCATTCGACGTAATTACATACAGTAAACAATCGTTTATCTAGTCATGGTTGGTTTCATTGCAATCCTCTGGATGTTTGCAACACAGCCAGACGTAACTTTTTTTTGCGGGGAGTATTGACCGAAGTGTGCTGATTTGACGACAACAAGCAATGACATCTTTGCGCACCAGTAATATTGGCGAAGCTTCGTTGATTGACTGTATTTCTGCCCAATGACCACAGATCTTCTTGAAATCTAGCTGGGTAGATAGCCAATGAGTTGAGGTAAATGCCAGTATGTGATGTTATGGGTTGGACCACCATCCCTTGTTTGTGAACGCAAGCGTAACAAACTTTCTTTCGCCATAGACCTTCGGACTAGTTGCAGCAGAGCTCATTACGCACGGCATTGTTTGGAATATAAATATTATTATTTATTGCAAAAAAACATTTATTTATTTATTTTTGCAATGAAATGTGTGATGAAATGTGTAAAGTACACATTGACTATACATCGTGTGTGTATATGTATGTATATATATATATATTCCATGTCAGATATATTTTCCATTTTTTATTCAAATAGAATGGAGTAGAACATAAAACACACACACATGGCCACGTGAGTTGAGGTAAATGCCAGTATGTGATGTTGGGCACCATTATTATTTATTGCATTTCCATATGAAATAGCCATTGGGTGCTGTTGGGGGGAGGGCAGGCCCACAACAATGGCCGCAGTTGAATGGAACAGCACTTCACCGTAGTGAAGTATTCTATACAATACATATGTTTATTTTATGTGATGATAAAGGGCTCATACAATACAAATATTTTTTTTAATGTTTTCTTTCACAGTGATAGCGTCTCCGACTGGGAGCCTCCGGTGCCATGGTGCCCATCCCCCACTGAAGCGGGTTCATCCAGCCGGACTCCTGCTGTCTCCGGCTCCACACCTACCCCCGCCCGGCCATATAGAGGTGGGAAGAGGGTAACAAAGAAGGGGAGGAAGGGAAGTGTGGAACCTGCTGGTAGAGAGGTAGAGGGGCAATGGCACTCTGTGCTGGAGGAAGATGTGGAGCCTCGTGCTCCAATTTTCAGACCTAAAAGGCAACCCGGACCTCAGCTCGATATGACATCGAAGTATAGCCCGATGCAACTTTTCCAACTGTTTTTCACCCCGGCAGTTGTTGATTCCCTTGTTTGCAATACTAACAAGTATGGGGCTAGGAAGCAAGCAGGAAAGAAAGAGGCATGGAAGCCCATTTCCATGTCAGACATTTTCTGCTACCTTTCACTGGTAATTTACATGGGGCTGGTGAAGTTAAAAACCCTAAAGGATTACTGGAAAACATCCCCACTATATCAACTGCCTTTCCCCCCCACTGTCATGTCCTCTACAAGGTTTTTAAATATCTCACGGGCGCTGCACATCAGTGACCCAGAAGTTGATGAGGAGAATGACAGGAGGAGAGGCACCGCACGGTTTGACAGGCTCTGCAAAGTCAAACCTCTCTACGCCAGCATGGTTGAGGCTTGCAAGACCCATTTTCAGCCCGCCCAGAACTTGTCCATAGATGAGAGGATGGTAGCCTCAAAGGCCAGAATTGGCCTCAAACAATACATGCGTAACAAGCCAACTAAGTGGGGTTACAAGCTGTTTGTTTTGGCTGATTCTGTGTGTGCATACACATGCAATTTCTTTGTCTATGAGGGGAAGAACACTTGTGCGACTGGTAAAGGACTTAGCTATGACTCTGTGATGGAGTTATTGGATTTCCAACTGCTGGGGAAGGGCTACAAACTCTTTGTGGACAACTTTTACACAAGCCCTACCCTGTTTGCAGACCTGAGGAAGCTAGAGGTGTGGGCTTGTGGCACTATTCGGACCAACAGTGTGGGCTTTCCGAAGACGAAGGTGAACGACATGCCTAAGCGGGCTGAGCGGGGGACCATGCGATGGATCCGTGAAGATGGCCTGCTGTTTGTGAAGTGGATGGACACCAGAGAGGTGGTGATGTGCTCCACTATTCACAAGCCCTTCAGTGGCGACCATGTCAGTAGGCGTGTGAAAGACGCCATGGGTGCATGGACCACCAAAAATGTCCCCATTCCTGCAGCCATCAAGGACTACAACAAGAGCATGGGAGGTGTAGACCTATCAGACGCACTGATAGGGTACTACAATGTTCTACATAAGACAAAGAAGTGGTACAAGACATTGTTTTACCATTTCATTGACATTGCTGTGGTGAATTCCTTCATCCTGCAGAAGGAAATGGCGAAGAGCTGTGGACAGCCCCCCATCTTACAGCTAGCCTTCAGGGAGCTGCTCATCCAGGAGCTTGCTGACTATAGCACAAAGTCCACTGAATCACATTCTGCCCCCTCTACCTCTGCCCCCTCTACCTCTGCCTCCTCTACCTCTGCCCCCTCTACCTCTGCCCCCTCTACCTCTGCCCCCTCTACCTCTGCCCCCTCTACCTCTGCCCCCTCTACCTCTGCCCCCTCTACTCCTGCCTCCAGTGGTGTTCATATGCCACAGTTCATTACTGCAGGCATGACTGTGCCTCATGGCCAAAAGGCCACAGCATTTAGGCGTCGTTGTGTTCTGTGTCACATGAAGTCCCCCATCATCTGCACCACGTGTTCAGTTTGCCTCTGCTTTACATCAGAAAGAGACTGCTATGGGACATGGCACAGGCAGCAAAATATTGTGTAGAGGACTTCCAAAGGCTCTACCCATTTTTTATTTTTTTTATTTTTTCAAATATTTTTTAAAACATTTTTATTATTTTTTTGTGTTAGAATTGCTTTTTGATATGTTGTATATAGTTATTTGCACTGTTGTATATAGTTATATATCATTTCACCAATTCGGCCACTTTTGGGCAACTTGTGTGGGACACCTGGGTGACTTCATGCTAAATGTCTTGTAGCTCACCCATTCCTGAAGTTATCAGTCTAAAACTTTGCACAACTACAGTTGCCCTCTTGTGTTGTCCATCTAAATTGTCCCCAGCATCCTATCTGACTGTTTGGCTATTCCAGTACATGTGAAAAATGATGCTACAACAATAAAAACAGAAAACGTATGTTTATTTCCTTGTATTTTCTTCTACCAGATCTATTGTGTTATATTCTCCTACATTCAATTAACATTTCCACAAACTTCAGAATGTTTCCTTTCAAATGATACCAAGAATATGCATACCTTGCTTCTAGGCATGAGCTACAGGCAGTTAGATTAGGGTATGTCTTCAGGCGGAAATTGAGAACAAGGGTTGCAGCCATAAGAGGTTTTAAATGGGTTTCCATTGCATTTTCAACTCTACTGATGGTTTTGAAAAACCGTTGAGTTATATAGCAAATGTGCTCTTGTCCAGTGCACTGTAGCCAACAGCTCACAGATACAGTGTTGGTAGGCTATCTACATGATGAGATTATTATCGATAAGAGCGATATTATTTTATTTGTCAAATGGCAACCAAGCATCAATCATCATGTCACCAGAATAAGACCCTCAAAATGTATTGGAAAGGAGCATCAAGCTCATCACATGCAGTTTCACCACCCTGTGAAGTTCATAACTTATTTTGTCTGTAGCCTAATAAACTACATGGTTTCCCAAGTTGTAGTGGGACGACCACACAACATATCATCACGTGACTCCAAGTTAACTAAGATATGATCGTTATTAAATCAATATTTGCATAAAGGATTAATGCCGCCATTTCTCGTTTATACATTTTTACTGACACAAAAAGACCCAACCATGTCAAACGAAATAACAAATCGTCTGTCTGCATTTATAAAAGTGTACAGGCATATCCTGTTTCCATCAGCCCCGTCATTACTTTGGAAATGGTTGGATCAATATCCACCTTCATGATATGGATGAAGCCTGATTTGGAATATCTGAGTAGTTCTATCTGATGTCATAATACACTCCTCTGATAATCAAGTGATATTTGGAATGTCTGAGTAGTTCTATATGATGTCATAATACACTCCTCTGATAATCAAGTGATATTTGGAATGTCTGAGTAGTTCTATCTGATGTCATAATACATCCTCTGATAAGCAAGTGATATTCACATGTGATGCATTTGCTCCATTGTTTACATTTAAGTTGGAGGCCCACTCTGATGATTTATGTCTTACATAGTGGGGCTTTAAAAGAATAGTATGGTGACATCTTAGTGTGGCTTGAAATTAATAGGATTATTAATAGGCTGATGGTTGGTGGTGCTACTATATAGGTAAGGTTGTCCAATATGAATGTTCAATACACACAATAGGTTGATCAGTAACCAGTTAGCTAGCTGCTACAGTCCAATATGAATGTTCAATACACACTAGGTTGATCAGTAGCCAGTTAGCTAGCTGCTACAGTCCAATATGAATGTTCAATACACACAATAGGTTGATCAGTAGTCAGTTAGTTAGCTGCTACAGTCCAATATGAATGTTCAATACACACAATAGGTTGATCAGTAGCCAGTTAGCTAGCTGCTACAGTCCAATATGAATGTTCAATACACACTAGGTTGATCAGTAGCCAGTTAGCTAGCTGCTACGTCTTTAGCCGCACAGCTAGCTAACACAGCTCGCTATCAACAAAGTCAAAATGGACTCCAGGCCTGGTGGTGGCAGCAGTGCACTACAACCACTGCCACTACAAATGCAAATTAATTACTTAAAAATCATACAATGTGATTTTCTGGATTTTTGTTTTAGATTCCGTCTCTCACAGTTGAAGTGTACCTATGATAAAAAATTACAGACCTCTACATGCTTTGTAAGTAGGAAAACCTGCAAAATCGGCAGTGTATCAAATACTTGTTCTCCCCACTGTATATATATATAATTAAATCAAATATTGAATTGGGGCTTTACTAATATTGCCCATAGAAATGCATTGATAAACACGTTGATAACTGGAAAAATATATATACATTTTTTAAAGTAATAAGGTTTTGAAGTGTCTGTCCTATATCTAGGTAATATTTTATATATTGTTTTACATATATTTAACCCCTTATTTTGGGGGGCACAAAACTACCTCCGTACTTCCATGTGTGTGTATAGGTTACATTCAAACCAGTTCCGATGAGCAACATAGAGAACACCATTATGTTGGTGAGTCTCCCCTTTTCCATTTTATTTTGTAGCTCAAACGGTTTGGATGCTACAGACATTTTTTCGTGAGAAGACCCGATATTTGGGATGTCTTATGGGCTGACAAAAACCGCTGTAGCGACCACCTTCCACCGCACAGGCGGAAGGCCGACATTTGCAGATGTGATGGATTGAGACGCAGCCCATGCAACAAAACAGGTCTTTATCTTAAACTGATGGATTTGGATGGGGATTTTTTTTTTACTATGTTACTTAGATTGACGCAAAGTGCTTCAATAGACTCTTAAGGATTAACATCACCAGTAGGCTAAGGCTATCACATCCTTATGATATACAGTATCTATTTTCATAAGAGTAACGTGACTACATTAACATCACCAGTAGGCTAAGGTTATCACATCCTTATGATATACAGTATCTATTTTCATAAGAGTAACGTGACTGCATTATCATCACCAGTAGCCTAAGGTTATCACATCCTTATGATATACAGTATCTATTTTCATAAGAGTAACGTGACTGCGTTAACATCACCAGTAGCCTAAGGCTATCACATCCTTATGATATACAGTATCTATTTTCATAAGAGTAGCGTGACTGCATTATCATCACCAGTAGGCTAAGGCTATCATATCCTTATGATATACAGTATCTATTTTCATAAGAGTAACGTGACTACATTAACATCACCAGTAGGCTAAGGCTATCACATCCTTATGATATACAGTATCTATTTTCATTAGAGCAACGTGACTGCAAGAGACAGGTCGGGAATGTCAGACTGTTTTACGGGACAAATCAACCTTTTTTTCTAAATTAGTGGTGTTTGAATTTGTTGATAAAATGCAGGACATGATTGTTTGATTGTGCGGGACTGTCCGGGACATTTGGTCAGCCTAATTACCCGCCTCACTGACTCTCCCTTGGCCAGGTGAAACGACCTCTCTCTCAGAAGCACTTCTCTCCCTGCCTCTCCCTTCAGTAATTCAGCCACTGTTTTACCATCAGATGGTCCGTCAATCTGTAAGTCTCTGCTTTCTTTGCTTTTGATGTACTGATTTTGTTTTAGTTGTGTTCTGTGGGCTCCTGCCTGTGCTACTTGGTCTCGAGTTGTTTTAACAATGTTGTGCTCTGGCTTGCTACTTAATACTTACTGTGGTGGTTGGCTAGCTAGGCTAGTTAGCTGGCTAGGCTAGCAGGTTAAAATAGCTAATGTTAGCTGGCTGGCTAAGATAACTGCATGTAACATGATTTGATAACTGGTTAGATGGCATTGTGTATTTACAAAACTTTGGTTTACTTTAATGTGGCTCAATTTGCTATTAAAGCTGTAAATTAGAGCTAGCTAGGTGTTGATAGCCACTGGCTGACTCATGCAGTGCTGATGTAGGTAGGCCTGGTAGGGCTAACATTAGCAGGCTAGTTGCCTAGCAACCTTGCAAGCTTATCTGTAACCGTCAATTCATAAAGTATTTGCTTGTAAGTTGGCTGAAAATGTTATTGAAACCACTAGTCATGAGTGCACACGATTTGGTTAAATTTGAAGTGATCTATTTGAAGATGTTTCTGTCAGAGTTTACATTGTAGGGAATAGGCTGGCTAGCCGGGTCCTCCATATTACTTCACAGCCTGTAAAAAAACATTCTGACATGACTTCGGCATTCTTTGTAATTCTGATTGGTTTTATGTACTCTAAAAATAGAAAAGAGAGGTGTAACTTTGCATTGGGACTTGTGATGCTATACTAATGCAGATCCATATGTTACATGTGGTTACATTTAGCTACCGTCACTTTAAGGGAGTTGTATGGCCACATTTAGATGTGAAAAAATAACAGACAGAGAAAACAATTTCTATTCTAACAGTATTTGGGTCATTCTTGAGCTCTGGTAATATTTCAGTCCCACTGACTCATTTTGTTTATAAATTGAAATGTCCAGTATAAATGAATTTAAATAAATATAGAATTAATTTAAACTTTATTATTACAAAATCATATTTTTTTAACTGACACCAAGAATTGTGTTATGTCCCCCAGGCGTTTCAATACATTTTTACCTGGGAAATTAATATTAATATGTGCACATAATTTAATGCAAACATAAATTTGTGTTATTTTGTTGAGAAAGTATTTTTATCAAATAAATGCCTGATTATTGATTAAAATCACACAATTTAGCTCTGTCCCTCAGTCTACATGTAACAGGTTGTAAACCTGTGACAGGGTTGAGTTATTTACTTTATTTATGAATATTGCATCTAAACAAATTAATAATTGAATATATTATACATTATATATTGTTTATATTCACTTATAAAACATGCTGTAACGTGTTCCATGTGAACAGAAAATATATTTTATGGCAGGTAGCCTGGTGGTAGGAGAGTTGGGCAAGACTCTTCAGTTGTTCCTTTAAGTTGCTCTGGATCCTAAATTACTCAGTGATTATAGTGTATACATGTATATATTCTAAGAATCTTTGATTTAACGTTATTCCATTAAAACATCTAGGGAATGATGGCACCCACATCAGCAGCAGAACGACAAAGGCAGTGTCTAGCACGTCACAATGCTGACCCAGTAAAATGGGAACAGTACTTTGAGAGGGAGAGATGGAAAAGGAATGTTGATTCAGGGGGGAAAAGGAAAGATAATTGATTTATTAAGTGAGACAGACCAGCATCAGAAGCGTAAACAGTGGAGAACAGCATACAAAAGAAGCAAGGAGAGGAAAGGAGCACTGAGGAACTTGACCACTAAGTCCACATCATGAACGTTGAAGAGAACGGCAGACAGGTTGGTGACTAAGGGCCGTGATGTCAGTGATGCACAGGAGCTTTACAAGGCCTCCATGAGACAAACACGTCAGTGAAGCTGTTCTGTGTGAAGAGTGCCGATGTTGAACGTGCGATGGAGATGATGCCAAGACCCATTAAAAGCAGTGCCCTCCACCATGAGAATACACCAGGTCATCACCATGGCTCCTGGTGAGCTGATGTCTGGTGATGTCAGTTGCCTTTGTTCAACAACGAAGGACCTAAACTGTACATGCTTTAATAACACACAGCACTTCAGTTTCAGGCAGAAGGTCCTGGCTGCTCCAGAACAGCCAGCCAATGAGGAAAATCCTTTTTTATCCAGGCATCATCCTCGGCACGGATGAAGTTAGTGTATAAGTGAAATATATACATCGCGTAGGACCAAACAGATTTTTCTGGAATTCTCCAGACGACTTCCACTAGTGTCAGTTTGATGAAGTCCTTGAGATGATTCCAGTCCTTGAGTCCTTGAGATGACCTCCCTACTCTTCTACATTTGCACACACTGTACATAGATTTTTCTATTGTGTTATTGACTGCACATTTGTTTATGTGTAACTCTGTGTTGTTGTTTTTGTCGCACTGCTTTGCTTTATCTTGGCCAGGTCACAGTTGTAAATGAGAACTTGTTCTCAATTGGCCTACCTGGTTAAATAAAGGTGAAATGAATACAAATAAAAAAATACCTTCATGAGGTTCTATAGTAGCAAGGATCTGACACCTCCGGAGGGCTTGATGGCTCAATCCACCAGAGGTATGGCTACAACATAGGCATTGTTCATAGGCATCTCTGTTCAAGAGATCTGTAATGCAGCATGTTGTGGTGATGTACCTTCATGAGGTTCTACTGACTGGACATCACTACACATACGGTGAGTAGAGTGGGGACCTCTGAGGGATGATCCTGTCTAGACTTGGCATCAGAGAGTATATGAGCTCTATGGTAGTTGACTAGGTTACCTTTCACACATGGAAGACAAACGTACTTAGAAGCAAAGACGGGAGTGACTATGGCCCTTATATAGGAAGTGGAGTCGTCCGCTATTAGCTGTTACTTGACAGACGTTGTTTGATTGGATCTCCCTATACCCCACCCCTAACGAGGCTTATAATATCATAGAACCGGGGTTATCTTAGGTAACCTTAAATTACATGTCCTACTATGCTAATTTCTCTGTATTAAATGGCCCATAACTTTAACACTAGCAGAGATCCTGGAACTAATATACTCTTAAAGTATATTATGTTCAACAATATATATAAAAAATCTAAACATTTATATTTTCTATATTAATAAATTCATGTAAGAAATGTATGAATGAAATCAAAATACAAATCAAATCAAATTTTAAGTGTCTATCTACAGGAGGTACCGGTACAGAGTCAATGTGGAGGCTGTATACAGGTATTACCGGTACAGAGTCAATATGGAGGCTATATACAGGTATTACCGGTACAGAGTCAATGTGGAGGCTATATACAGGTATTACTGGTACAGAGTCAATGTGGAGGCTGTATACAGGTATTACCGGTACAGAGTCAATATGGAGGCTATATACAGGTATTACCGGTACAGAGTCAATGTGGAGGCTGTATACAGGTATTACCGGTACAGAGTCAATATGGAGGCTATATACAGGTATTACCGGTACAGAGTCAATGTGGAGGCTATATACAGGTATTACTGGTACAGAGTCAATGTGGAGGCTATATACAGGAGGTACCGGTACAGAGTCAATGTGGAGGCTGTATACAGGTATTACCGGTACAGAGTCAATGTGGAGGCTGTATACAGGAGGTACCGGTACAGAGTCAATGTGGAGGCTATATACAGGAGGTACCGGTACAGAGTCAATGTGGAGGCTATATACAGGTATTACCGGTACAGAGTCAATGTGGAGGCTGTATACAGGTATTACCGGTACAGAGTCAATGTGGAGGCTGTATACAGGTATTACCGGTACAGAGTCAATGTGGAGGCTGTATACAGGTATTACCGGTACAGAGTCAATGTGGAGGCTATATACAGGTATTACCGGTACAGAGTCAATGTGGAGGCTGTATACAGGAGGTACCGGTACAGAGTCAATGTGGAGGCTATATACAGGTATTACCGGTACAGAGTCAATGTGGAGGCTGTATACAGGTATTACCGGTACAGAGTCAATGTGGAGGCTGTATACAGGTATTACCGGTACAGAGTCAATGTGGAGGCTGTATACAGGTATTACCGGTACAGAGTCAATGTGGAGGCTGTATACAGGTATTACCGGTACAGAGTCAATGTGGAGGCTGTATACAGGTATTACCGGTACAGAGTCAATGTGGAGGCTGTATACAGGAGGTACCGGTACAGAGTCAATGTGGAGGCTATATACAGGAGGTACCGGTACAGAGTCAATGTGGAGGCTATATACAGGTATTACCGGTACAGAGTCAATGTGGAGGCTGTATACAGGTATTACCGGTACAGAGTCAATGTGGAGGCTGTATACAGGTATTACCGGTACAGAGTCAATGTGGAGGCTGTATACAGGTATTACCGGTACAGAGTCAATGTGGAGGCTATATACAGGTATTACCGGTACAGAGTCAATGTGGAGGCTGTATACAGGAGGTACCGGTACAGAGTCAATGTGGAGGCTATATACAGGTATTACCGGTACAGAGTCAATGTGGAGGCTGTATACAGGTATTACCGGTACAGAGTCAATGTGGAGGCTGTATACAGGTATTACCGGTACAGAGTCAATGTGGAGGCTGTATACAGGTATTACCGGTACAGAGTCAATGTGGAGGCTGTATACAGGTATTACCGGTACAGAGTCAATGTGGAGGCTGTATACAGGTATTACCGGTACAGAGTCAATGTGGAGGCTGTATACAGGTATTACCGGTACAGAGTCAATGTGGAGGCTATATACAGGTATTACCGGTACAGAGTCAATGTGGAGGCTGTATACAGGAGGTACCGGTACAGAGTCAATGTGGAGGCTATATACAGGTATTACCGGTACAGAGTCAATGTGGAGGCTGTATACAGGTATTACCGGTACAGAGTCAATGTGGAGGCTGTATACAGGTATTACCGGTACAGAGTCAATGTGGAGGCTGTATACAGGTATTACCGGTACAGAGTCAATGTGGAGGCTGTATACAGGTATTACCGGTACAGAGTCAATGTGGAGGCTATATACAGGAGGTACCGGTACAGAGTCAATGTGGACTCTATATACAGGTATTACCGGTACAGAGTCAATGTGGAGGCTGTATACAGGAGGTACCGATACAGAGTCAATGTGGAGGCTGTATACAGGAGGTACCGGTACAGAGTCAATGTGGAGGCTGTATACAGGAGGTACCGGTACAGAGTCAATGTGGAGGCTGTATACAGGAGGTACCGGTACAGAGTCAATGTGGAGGCTATATACAGGAGGTACCGGTACAGAGTCAATGTGGACTCTATATACAGGTATTACCGGTACAGAGTCAATGTGGAGGCTGTATACAGGTATTACCGGTACAGAGTCAATGTGGAGGCTGTATACAGGTATTACCGGTACAGAGTCAATGTGGAGGCTGTATACAGGTATTACCGGTACAGAGTCAATGTGGAGGCTATATACAGGTATTACCGGTACAGAGTCAATGTGGAGGCTGTATACAGGAGGTACCGGTACAGAGTCAATGTGGAGGCTATATACAGGTATTACCGGTACAGAGTCAATGTGGAGGCTGTATACAGGTATTACCGGTACAGAGTCAATGTGGAGGCTGTATACAGGTATTACCGGTACAGAGTCAATGTGGAGGCTGTATACAGGTATTACCGGTACAGAGTCAATGTGGAGGCTGTATACAGGTATTACCGGTACAGAGTCAATGTGGAGGCTATATACAGGAGGTACCGGTACAGAGTCAATGTGGACTCTATATACAGGTATTACCGGTACAGAGTCAATGTGGAGGCTGTATACAGGAGGTACCGATACAGAGTCAATGTGGAGGCTGTATACAGGAGGTACCGGTACAGAGTCAATGTGGAGGCTGTATACAGGAGGTACCGGTACAGAGTCAATGTGGAGGCTATATACAGGTATTACCGGTACAGAGTCAATGTGGAGGCTGTATACAGGAGGTACCGGTACAGAGTCAATGTGGACTCTATATACAGGTATTACCGGTACAGAGTCAATGTGGAGGCTATATACAGGAGGTACCGGTACAGAGTCAATGTGGAGGCTGTATACAGGTATTACCGGTACAGAGTCAATGTGAAGGCTGTATACAGGTATTACCGGTACAGAGTCAATGTGGAGGCTGTATACAGGAGGTACCGGTACAGAGTCAATGTGGAGGCTATATACAGGTATTACCGGTACAGAGTCAATGTGGAGGCTGTATACAGGTATTACCGGTACAGAGTCAATGTGGAGGCTGTATACAGGTATTACCGGTACAGAGTCAATGTGGAGGCTGTATACAGGTATTACCGGTACAGAGTCAATGTGGAGGCTATATACAGGTATTACCGGTACAGAGTCAATATGGAGGCTGTATACAGGAGGTACCGGTACAGAGTCAATGTGGAGGCTGTATACAGGAGGCACCGGTACAGAGTCAATGTGGAGGCTGTATACAGGTATTACCGGTACAGAGTCAATGTGGAGGCTATATACAGGTATTACCGGCACAGAGTCAATGTGGAGGCTATATACAGGTATTACCGGTACAGAGTCAATGTGGAGGCTGTATACAGGTATTACCGGCACAGAGTCAATGTGGAGGCTATATACAGGAGGTACCGGTACAGAGTCAATGTGGAGGCTGTATACAGGAGGCACCGGTACAGACTCAATGTGGAGGCTATATACAGGTATTACCGGTACAGAGTCAATGTGGACTCTATATACAGGTATTACCGGTACAGAGTCAATGTGGAGGCTGTATACAGGTATTACCGGTACAGAGTCAATGTGGAGGCTGTATACAGGTATTACCGGTACAGAGTCAATGTGGAGGCTATATACATGTATTACCGGTACAGAGTCAATGTGGAGGCTATATACAGGTATTACCGGTACAGAGTCAATGTGGAGGCTGTATACAGGAGGCACCGGTACAGAGTCAATGTGGAGGCTATATACAGGTATTACCGGTACAGAGTCAATGTGGACTCTATATACAGGTATTACCGGTACAGAGTCAATGTGGAGGCTGTATACAGGTATTACCGGTACAGAGTCAATGTGGAGGCTGTATACAGGTATTACCGGTACAGAGTCAATGTGGAGGCTATATACATGTATTACCGGTACAGAGTCAATGTGGAGGCTATATACAGGTATTACCGGTACAGAGTCAATGTGGAGGCTGTATACAGGAGGCACCGGTACAGAGTCAATGTGGAGGCTATATACAGGTATTACCGGTACAGAGTCAATGTGGAGGCTGTATACAGGAGGTACCAATACAGAGTCAATGTGCGGGGACACAGGTGAGTCGAGGAAAAATACTACTCCTATTACAGAGCAAGTGGTAAAGCTTCATATGACACCCATTGTTGGAGGACTGTAGCATTAATGATGAAACATGTAGCATCTCCACAGAGGAGCTCTGTCATGATTGTAGCAGGTTTACTAACATGTTACTTATATTAGCTGTGTTGACTATGACGTTACTTTAGCTAATATGGTGACAACGATGCTGTGTGTAGCAGTTATGAAATGGTTTGGTTTGGAAAGGTTTTTTCTCCTGGTCACCTACAGCTGATGTGTTGTGCATTGACATCCACAAGCGAAGGGAAAAGGTGAACGAATTGACGTGAGAGGAAATACAACGTGGCAGTTGTGAAAGTGAACTGTGTTTACGCGTCATCAGGGGTGAATTCATTCAGCCGATTCTGTTGACAAACGTTTCTTAAACAGAACAAAACCGGGATAAACATACCTGAATTTGTGCAATAGAATCTCTATTTCAGCTAGATGCAGGCGAGAGTGTGCAAGGCAGTATTGAATGTGTCTGTCCATGTGTCACTGTCTGTCACCTCAAATGTTTCTCTCGACCTGTGTGAACCTACATTCTAAACTTTCATTCATAGGTGGGGTTGTAGCAACCTTATGATGGGTATAGGGGAAATGTTAGTATCATGTAGTAGCCTAAACCTATCGCTGTTACATTGAACAGGGTGAATGGAATATGAATGACAGTCATCTAATATGCTGTAATAGAAATAAGGCCATGAATAAACAAATCGTCCTGCCTCATCTTAAACGGCACTGACCACCACTGTTTGGATGGTGGAAAACCCAGCAACTTTGCAGTTCTTGACACAAACCGATGAGCCTGGCACCTACTACCATACCCCGTTCAAAGACACTTAAATATTTTGTCTTCCCCATTCACCCTCTGAATGGCACACATGCACAATCCATGTCTCATGTCTCAAGGCTTAAAATTCCTTATTTAACCTGACTCCCCCCTTCATCTACACTGATTGAAGTGGATTTAACTAGTGACATCAATAAGGGATCATAGCTTTAGCCTGGATTCACCTGGTCAGTCTAAGTCATGGAAGGAGCAGGTGTTCTTAATGTTTTGTAGACTCAGTGTAAAGCACTACAGATAATCAAGTGCTATTTGCATGTGATGCATTTGCTCTATTGTTTACAGGATGATTTGTATCTTATAGAGAGTGGCTTTAAGGGAAAAGTACCGTCACATCTAGATAAAAACGAATGTGAAAAATGAACAGAGTATTAACACAAATGTGTTTTAACACACTACCTATTCATAGAAGTATTTATTCATCATCCACATATTCATATTAAGCTTCTACGTCTGTGTACAAGAACGTATTATTTGTAAGACGTAAGAGAAAATATATCAGTTTATTGTTAAATTATTATGACGTTCTTTCCAATACAAAAGTGTAGTAACTAGTGTTTCCAAACTGCGTTACCCACTCCAGCCAGCAGATGGCGATTTGCATCTTTCGGGTGATGCTTCTTGCATGACGTATAATTTACTGGACGGGATGCTTATTCAGGAACAACAAGGCGTCTACTTTTTCAACCACCTCGGTAGCTTGCTAGCCAACATAACACCGATAGATTGACGCGTTACACCGTGTTAATGTACATTAGCTAATCTCAGTGTTTTAAACACATTTCTGTTGATTTATCAATTGATGACATTTAGCCTAATTTGCTTGTTCAATTTGCAAACTTGTTTAAGATTGATACTGAGCCTAGCGTTAGGCTATTCGCTAATGCTAACTAACTAGCTAACATCCCCGACCATGAGCTCACTAAACTACTTATCCTCTGCTAAAGAAGAGGGGGTCTGCTGTATGGAGAAAGAAGCTCTGGGACTGAACAATGTCGTGGAAGATGAGGGTGTTACAGTGAAAGAAGAGGAGGCTGTTATAGTGAAAGAAGAGGAGGCTGTTATGGTGAAAGAAGAGGAGGCTGTTACAGTGAAAGAAGAGATAGCATCCTCTTCCTCTCTAAAAGTTTCTATCTCAATAAAGGTGAAGGAGGAAGACGTTTTGGGAGTGAAAGAGGAGGAGACAGAATATCAGATTAACACCAGTGAGTACTGTCTTAAAAACAGGAACACACACTATGCTGTTAGTTTATCTAATGTGGGGGTTTTAAGGGGCATACTACTGAAGTTCTACACTTGAATATGTTGTTCATTACTGTAGGAATTGTTTCAGGGTCCATCTGCTGTTGGTACATATATTTTTGGGACTTTTAAATTAGATTAATCGAATTCTCCATGTGGTCGACATTAAAGTGCACCTCATCTAATATAGCAGGCTTTTCAAATTCAATATTGTTGCATATTTTGTACATGAAATATCAAAGGGACACAAAAGGCACCCATTTTGTGAAACTACCCTTTCACATTTGCAACACAAACATTTTTTTTTTTTAAATCATGATGAAGTGGCCATTTTAGGCCCTTTTTAGACATATTAATACCTCTTGTAAAACCCTATGATTGCAAGATCATAAGCTTACAATCGGTTTGATGTTCTTGTTCACACAGGAGAGAGACATGACTATCGTGGATCCTCTGGGGAGCCTCAACAACATCCTGATGCTGAAGAGGCAGAGAAGAGTCTCTCCAGATCAGAACACCAGATGGTACAGCTTGGTCTGGTCTAGCATACAGCTTGCTCAATCAGGGTCTGGGCTGGGTTTCTGTAAAGCACTTCATGACAGCGGTGACATAAGCATCCATAATGATATGTGTCTGTGTCCCCTCTTTATGGTTACCAGGACAACGCTAGCCCTTCCTCCCTCCCGGAGTCCCCGTTTCGTGCCTCTCCCGGTAGCACCTTACTGCTGGGTATGAAGAGGTTGTCTGTGCTGCTGGTGGACTGCAGGAAAACAACGGGGCTGAGTGTAACTGTGAGAGGAGGAGAAGAGAAGAAAGGATCAGATTTGACACATCAAAGTAAGTGCTGTGGTTTAGTTTGAACAAATAAAATAGATCTGCCCACTGGTATCTGTTACCAGGACAACCAGCAGAGTTCTGTTAGTTGACAGGAAGATGGACTGGTATCTGTTACCAGGACAACCAGCAGAGTTCTGTTAGTTGACAGGAAGATAGACTGGTATCTGTTACCAGGACAACCAGCAGAGTTCTGTTAGTTAACAGGAAGATAGACTGGTGGATATGGATGTTATGAATATCATAACACTGGAAAAGGATTCTGCCAATGAAAAGAGAGAAACCAATAGACCATATAAAACCTTGATGAAAGGTAGCTTTAGAGAGACAGTTATAAGAGGATCCTATGTAAGGTGCTTGTTTTTCAAAAACATTTTCTCAAAATATTATGGATGTTACATTGCCTGTCCCAGTCAACCCCCCTATCTTTACAAGACTGTAGAACAGGAAAACTAAACTCAAGACACTGTTAATTAATTAACTAATACTGGAGGAAAGCTCAACCTTGTTCAGGTTATCAGTCAACCTACCAGGGTAGTTACAAACAGTAGAGGAATGAAATCATCAACATGTTTTGATCATATCTTTACTAATGCTGCAGAAATGTGTTTGAAGGCAGTATCCAGATCCATCAGATGTAGTGATGACAATATAGTAGCCATGTCTAGGAAAACCACAGTTCCAAAGGCTGGGCCTAATATTGTGTAAAAGAGGTCATACAATCTTTTGTAGTGATTCCTATGTTGTTGATGTAAATAAAAAAATGTTTTAAACAAAGATAAATGACAAAGAATGATTGTAAAAATCTTTGGAGCATCTTCAATGAAATTTTGGTAAAAAAAAATCAACAATGACATGTCACCGGTGTTTGATTTCTATTTTACCTTTATTTAACTAGGCAAGTCAGTTAAGAGCCTAGGTACAGTGGGTTAACTGCCTTGTTCAGGGGCAGAACGACAGAGTTTTAGCTTGTCAGCTTGGGGATTCGATCCAGCAACCTTTTGGTTACTGGCCTAGCGCTCTAACCACTAGGCTACCTGCCGCCCCAGAGCTACCTGTCTAACAGAACACAGAGAGTGTTCTTTAATGGAAGCCTGTACAACAAAATCAAGGTAGAATCAGGAATTCCCCAGGGCAGCTGTTTGGCACCTGCTTGTTTCAATCTTTACCAACGACATGCCAATGACATTTAAGTAAAGCCAGTGTGTCTATGTATGCGGATGACTCAACACTGTACACGTCAGCTACCATGGCAACTGAAATGACAGCAACACTTAACAAAGAGCTGCAGTTAGTTTCAGAATGGGTGTCAAGGAATAAATTAGTCCTAAATATTTCAGATTACCTTAAATTACATGGCCTACAATGCTAATTCTGTAGCGGTATTGTTAGAGGGGGGTAAAGATAAAGATTTTGTTGGGGAGCCAGGCAGGTATTAACCCTAGTTATTAAAGTTAGTTATTACCTAGTATAACATTATTATTATTATTAAATATTATTAAAACCGAAAGGATGAGAGTAGAATAGATAGAGTAGCGCTTCCAGACACATTCTAAACATGATGGTGTCTTAAAGGAGGACTGTAGCATCTAATGATGAAACATTGTGGAGTCTTAGAGGACTGTAGCATCTAATGATGAAACATTATGGAGTCTTAAAGGAGGCCTGTAGCATCTAATGATGAAACATTATGGAGTCTTAAAGGAGGACTGTAGTATCTAATGATTAAACATTGTGGAGTCTTAAAGGAGGACTGTAGCATCTAATGATTAAACATTGTGGAGTCTTAAAGGAGGACTGTAGCATCTAATGATGAAACATTATGGGGTCTTAAAGGAGGACTTTAGCATCTAATGATGAAACATTATGGAGTCTTAAAGGAGGCCTGTAGCATCTAATGATGAAACATTATGGAGTCTTAAAGGAGGACTGTAGCATCTAATGAAGAAACATTATGGAGTCTTAAAGGAGGACTGTAGCATCGAATGATGAAACATTATGGGGTCTTAAAGAAGGACTGTAGCATCTAATGATGAAACATTATGGAGTCTTAAAGGAGGACTGTAGCATCTAATGATGAAACATAATGGAGTCTTAAAGGAGGACTGTAGCATCTAATGATGAAGCATTATAGAGTGTTAAAGGAGAACTGTAGCATCTAATGATGAATTACTATGGAGTCTGATGCTTTAAAGGAGAAGTTTAACCAAAATCCAGAAACTCCTAAGTGATTCCATACATTGAAACTAGCCCAGTGGATTTTTTCTCTCTCCCTGTAGTGCTGTAATGAAACCGCTGCAAAAACGTGACTCGTGACGTTGCTGGATGCGGGCCTTGCTCTGCTGCTTTGCCAGTTAATTTGTTATTTTATTACAGCTAAGGCCTTTGTCTTTCACCTGGAGTTGTTTATTTATGTCTGAGAAAAAAAACACTTTTCAACCCATAAAACATATACAAAATAAACCCAGCCAAAAAATGTACCTATCTTTTTCAGGACCCTGTCTTTCAAAGATTATTTTTAAAAATCAAAATAGCGTCACAGATCTTTATTGTAAAGGGTTTAAACACGGTTTCCCATGCTTGTTCAATGAACCATAAACAATTCATGAACATGCACCTGTGGAACGGTCGTTAAGACACAAACAGCTTACAGATGGTAGGCAATTAAGGTCACAGTTATGATATCTTAGGACTCTAAAGAGGCCTTTCTACTGACTCTGGAAACACTAAAAGAAAGATGCCCAGGGTCCCTGCTCATCTCCGTGAATGTGCCTTAGGCATGCTGCAAGGAGGCATGAGGACTGCAGATGTGGCCAGGGCAATAAGTTGCAATGTCCGTACTGTGAGACGCCTAAGACAGCGCTACAGGGAGACAGGATGGACAGATTATCGTCCTCGTAGTGGCAGACCACGTGTAACAACACCTGCATGGGATTGGTACATCCAAACATCACACCTGCGGGACAGGTACAGGATGGCAACAACAACTGCCCAAGTTACACCAGGAACACACCAATCCCTCCATCGGTGCTCAGACTGTCCGCAATAGGCTGAGAGAGGCTGGACTGAGGGCTTGTAGGCCTGTTGAAAGGCAGGTCCTCACCAGACATCACCGGCAACAACGTCGCCTCTGGGCACAAACCCACCGTCACTGGACCAGACAGGACTGGCAAAAAGTGGTCTTCACTGACAAGTCGCGGTTGTCAGTGGTGATGGTCGGATTTGCGTTTATTGTCGAAGGAATGCGCATTACACCGAAGCCTGTCTGGATAGGGATCGATTTGGAGGTGGAGAGGCCGTCGTGGTCTGGGGCGGTGTGTCACAGCATCATCAGACTGAGCTTGTTGTCATTGCAGGCAATCTCAAAGCTGTGTGTTACAGGGAAGACATCCTCCTCCCTCATGTGGTACCCTTCCTGCAGGCTCATCCTGACATGACCCTCCAGCATGACAATGCCACCAGCCATACTGCTCGTTCTGTGCGTGATTTCCTGCAAGACCGGAATGTCAGTGTTCTGCCATGGCCAGCGAAGAGCCCGGATCTCAATCCCATTGAGCACGTCTGGGACCTGTTGGATCGGAGGGTGAGGGCTAGGGCCATTCCCCCCAGAAATGTCCGGGAACTTGCAGGTGCCTTGGTGAAAGAGTGGGGTAACATCTCACAGCAAGTACTGTCAAATCTGGTGCAGTCCATGAGGAGGAGATGCACTGCAGTACTTAATGCAACAGGTGGCCACACCAGATACTGACTGTTACTTTTGATTTTGACCCCCCCTTTGTTCAGGGACAAATTATTCAATTTCAGTTAGTCACATGTCTGTGGAACTTGTTCAGTTTATGTCTCAGTTGTTGAATCTTGTTATGTTCCAACAAATATTTACACATGTTAGGTTTGCTGAAAATAAACACAGTTGACAGTGAGAGGACGTTTCTTTTTTTTGCTGAGTTTAGATTGACGAGGGAAAAAACAATTTAATAAATTTTAGAATAATGCTGAAATGTAACAAAATTTGGAAAAGGTGAAGGGGTCTGAATACTTAACGAATGCACTGTGTGTGTATACTGAACCAAAATATAAACAACAATTTTAACGATTTACAGTTCATATAAGTCAGTCATGGACTTTACATGACTGGGCAGGGGCGCAGCCATTGGTGGGCCCTGGAGGGCATTGGCCCAGCCAATCAGAATTCGTTTTTTCCCCACAAAGGGCTTCATTACAAAGAGAAATACAACTCGGGTGGCTGGTCTCAGACGATGTGGAGGTCCTGGGCTGGCGTCGTTACATGTGTTCTGTGGTTGTGAGGCCAGTTGGATGTACTGCCAATTTCTCTAAAATGACATTGGAGGCGGCTTCTGGTAGAGAATTTAACATTCAATTATCTGGTAACAGCTCCAGTGGATATTCCTGCAGTCAGCATGCCAATTGCTCGCTCCCTCAAAACCTGAGACATCTGTGGCATTGTGTTGTGTGACAGAACTGCACATTTTAGTGGCCTTTTATTCTCCCCAGCACAAGGTGCACCTGTGTAATGATCATGCTGTTTAATCAGCTTGATATGCCACACCTGTCAGGTGGATGAATTATCTTGGCAAATGATAAATGTTCACTAACAGGATGTAAACACATTTGTGCACAACATTCATGAGAAATAATCTTTCATGCTTATGGAAAAATTCTGGTGTCTTTTATTTCAGCTCATGAAACATGGGACCAACACTTTACATGTTGTGTTTTATATTTTTTAGCAACATCTACCCCCAAATTGTTTTTACTTTACACAAACTATCATGACATTTGTGATAGTCAAAATGTACAAAATTTGTGAACGTCTAAATAAAAGAAATTGTCACAGCTGGCGTTGTTGTGGAAATTCATGTATACTGAGAGAGACTTTGTCATTTCTTCAAACAATCATCTTGATTTAATATTGATTAATTATTGCAATAATGAAGCTGTTGACCCCACACTCTTGAGTGTGTTGCCGAGAGCTTAACCTTGAATGAAAACAGAGCTCTTATAAATGCTTAGTCAGGGCTGGTTCCACCCCTCCCATGCTGATCGGGGGGCATCACAAGCCATCCTGGGTTCATCCTGTGGTCATCTGCACCTGGTGTTGTTTTAACCCCCCAACCCGGCTGTAGGTTTTTATCAGTAAGTCATGAATCAATTGTCAGCTCAAGCTCCAGAGGCCCAACTCAGTCCCATAGACACAGATGAGAGAGTACCCATCAAAGCTATTCGATGGCTAAACAGTATTAATACAATCTTGTCATTTTTCTCAGTGTCCACCCTATCGACAATGGGGAAATGTTACTGTGCTTTGTGTCTGTCTCCAATGTAAAAAATATATATATAAAATTGACATTCCTGCAGTCAGCATGCCAATTGCACGCTCCCTCTGAGACATCTGTGGCATTGTTGTGTGAAAAAGCTGCACATTTTAGAGTGGCCTGTTATTGTCCCCAGCACAAGGTGCAACTGTGTAATAATCAAGCTGTTCAATCAGCTTCTTGATATGCCACACCTGTCAGGTGCATGGATTATCTTGGCAAAGAATAAATGTTAACTAACAGGGATGTAAAAAATTCTGCAATCTTTTTTTTCAGCTCATGAAACATCCAACACTTTACATGTTGCGTTAATATTTTTGTTTATTGTAGTTATTCTCAGTTTTAGGAACATCTTCCCAAATATTTCACTTTATTTTTTACTTTACCCAAAATATGACATCAGCATTAGTCAAAATGTTAAATCTGTGAACGTCTAAATAAGAAATTGGGCCATTTAAACAGCAGGTGTCGAACCCTTTCGACAACGGGGAGAAGTTACTGATGTGCTTTGTGTCTTCGACGTAAAACAAGTTTTGGACTTCCACTTAAAATTACTTATTTACTTATTTTATGTTTAAGGAAGTGTGTACAATTGTGGCCAAAAGTTTTGAGAATGACACAAATATGAATTTTCACAGTCTGCTGCCTCAGTTTGTATGATGGCAATTTGCATATACTCCAGAATGTTATGAAGAGTGATCAGATGAATTGCAATGAATTGCCAAGTCCCTGTTTGCCATGCAAATTAACTGAATCCCCCCCAAAAACTGGAAGCTTCAAAAGGAGGGTGGTGCTTGGAATCATTGTTTTTCCTCTGTCACCCATGGTTACCTGCAAGGAAACACGAGCCGTCATCATTGCTTTGCACAAAAAGGGCTTCACATGCAAGGATATTGCTGCCAGTAAGATTGCACCTAAATCGACCATTTATCGGATCATCAAGAACTTCAAGGAGAGCGGTGCAATTGTTGTGAAGAAGGCTTCAGGGCACCCAAGAAAGTCCAGCAAGCGCCAGGACTGTCTCCTAAAGTTGATTCAGCTGCGGGATTGGGGCACCACCAGTACAGAGCTTGCTCAGGAATGGCAGCAGGCAGGTGTGAGTGCATCTGCATGCACAGTGAGGCAAAGACTTTTGGAGGATGGCCTGGTGTCAGGAAGGGCAGCAAAGAAGCCTTTTCTCTCCAGGAAAAACATCAGGGACAGACTGATATTCTTCAAAAGGTACAGGGATTGGACTGCTGAGGACTGGGGTAAAGTCATTTTCTCTGATGAATCCCCTTTCCGATTGTTTGGGGCATCCGTAAAAAAGCTTGTCCGGAGAAGACAAGGTGAGTGCTACCATCAGTCCTGTGTCATGCCAACAGTAAAGCATCCTGAGACCATTCATGTGTGGGGTCGCTTCTCAGCCAAGGGTGTGGGCTCACTCACAATGTTGCCTAAGAACACAGCCATGAATAAAGAATGGTACCAACACATCCTCCGAGAGCAACTTCTCCCAACCATCCAGGAACAGTTTGGTGACGAATAATGCATTTTCCAGCATGATGAAGCACCTTGTCATAACGAAAAAGTGATAACTAAGTGGCTCGGGGAACAAAACATCAATATTTTGGGTCCATGGCCAGGAATCTCCCCAGACCTTAATCTCATTGAGAACTTGTGGTCAATCCTCAAGAGGCGGTTGGACAAACAAAACCCCACAAATTCTGACAAACTCCAAGCATTGATTACGCAAGAATGGGCTGCCATCAGTCAGGATGTGGCCCAGAAGTTAATTGACAGCGTGCCAGGGTGGATTGCAGAGGTCTTGAAAAAGAAGGGTCATCACTGCAAATATTGACTCTTTGCATCAACTTCATGTCATTGCCAACAAAAGCCTTTGACACTTATGAAATGCTTGTAATTATACTTCAGCATTCCATAGTAACATCTGACAAAAATATCTAAAGACACTGAAGCAGCAAACTTTATGGAAATTAATATTTGTGTCATTCTCAAAACATTTGGCCACGACTGTAGGTCGCATTCTGTATCATACAGCTATGAAAGTTATATATTTAGAACCACCTGCTCTATTGGAATCCAGTGACGCCTGTGTCTTAAGTGTCCGAGAACTGTTTAGTTTTTTGTGTTCTAATTTGTAAAACAGAATGAATAAGTAATGTAAACATTATCAGTAATTACCAGGATACTCTACAACATTTGTTTTAAAATCACACCAAGGTTGTTAAAACTAGCCTTAGGTTATTGAGGGATCTTATTAGGATTTACCCTCGTAGCAAGGCCGTTTTATCATGTGGAGGTTTCATTCAGGTCTCTATTTTAAAAAACACATTGTCTTTGGCAGGAGAAAGACCAGACTCAGAGGAACCAGAGCCAGGGACGTCCAAACCAGCAAGACGACACCAGTGCTCCCACTGTGGAAAGGCTTGTAACCACTTATGGGAGCTGAAACAACATGAGAAAATACACACAGGGGAGAAGCCCTACCACTGTTCCGAGTGTGGAAAGAATTTGAGCCATAAAGGAAACCTGAACCAACATGAGAGAATACACACAGGGGAGAAGCCTTACCACTGCTTCCAGTGTGGAAAGAGTTTTAACCTGTTAGGGTCCCTGAAACGACATGAGCGATTACACACAGGGCAGAAGCCATACCACTGTTCCCAGTGTGGAAAGGGTTGTAACCTCTTATGGGAGCTTAAACAACATGAGAGAATACACACAGGGGAGAAGCCTTACCACTGCTCGCAGTGTGGAAAGAGTTTTAACCAGAAAGGACACATGAAAGCCCATAAGAGAATACACACAGGGGAGAAGCCTTACCAGTGCTCCCAGTGTGGAAAGAGTTTTAACAAGTTAAGGAACCTGAACGTTCATGAGATAATACACACAGGGGAGAAGACTTACCAGTGCTCCCATTGTGGCAAGTGTTTTAACCAGTTAGGGGCCGTGAAACAACATGAGAGAATACACACAGGGGAGAAGCCTTACCACTGCTCCCAGTGTAGAAAGTGTTTCAACTGGTCAGGCGATCTGAGAAAACATGAGAGATTACACACAGGGGACAATCTTTACAACTGTTACCAGTGTGGAAAGGGTTGTAACCTCTTATGGGAGCTGAAACAACATGAGAGAATACACACAGGGGAGAAGCCTTACCACTGCTTGCAGTGTGGAAAGAGTTTTAACCAGAAAGGACACCTGAAAGCTCATGAGAAAATTCACACAGGGGAGAAGCCTTACCACTGCTCCCAGTGTGGAAAGTGTTTCAACCGGTCAGGTGATCTGAAGAAACATGAGAGAATACACACAGGGGAGAAGCCTAACACTGCTCCCATTGTGGAAGGAGTTTTAACCAGAAAAGCAACCTGAACCAACATGAGATAATACACAAAGGGGAGAAGCCTTACCACTCCTCCCAGGGTGCAAAGCTTTTGCCCATTTAGGAAGCCTGAAAGAACACATGAGACTGCACACAGAGGAGAAGGCTTACAAAAGCTCAGACTGTGGGAAAACATATTACTCATAACAGTCACTAAAACGTCATAAGAGAATCCACACAGGAGAGATCAATTATTTCTCTTAGCGTGTATATTGATATTTTACATCTCATTGACTTAAAATTCATCAGAGAACATACACAGTGCTCCCGTTAACTGATATTGTTGACTGATAATGTGTTTACCTGTTTTTACCATATGAAATTGCTTCTTCCAATTATTGATAAACATGTACCTGTTAAGAAACTGACTGTTAGGTATGTTAGGGCTCCATGGATTGATGAGGAGTTTAAAAACTGTATGTTTGAAAGAGATGGGGCAAAAGGAGTGGCTAATAAGTCTGGATGCACATCTGTACTGCAAATTGAGAAATTATGTGACCAAACTCAACAAAAAGAATAAACTTTATTATGAAGCCAAGATAAATGATATAAAGAATGATAGAAAAAGAACTTGGGGGGATAAAATGAAAGAAAAGCACTGCAAGTATTGAATTTTGTCAAGTTAGTGTGGGAGAGGTGGATAAATTGTTATCGATCAATAATGACAAACCTCCTGGCATTGACAACAGATGGAAAGCTACTGAGGACAGTAGCTGACTCTATAGCCTCTCCTATCTGTCATATTTTTAATCTGAGCCTGAAGGAAAGTCTTTGTCCTCGGGCCTGGAGGGAAGCCAAAGTAATTCCACTACCCAAGAGTGGTAAAGCGGCCTTTACTGGTTCTAACAGGTCTTAGAAAACTGTTGGAAAAAAATGTGTTTCACCAAATAAAATGCTATTTCTCTGTAAACAAATTAACAAACTTTCAGCATGCTTATAGAGAAGGACACTCAACATGTGCTGCACTGACACAAATGACTGATGATTGGTTGAGAGAAATTGATAACAAGAAGATTGTGGGAGCTGTACTGTTAGATTTCAGTGCAGCCTTTGATATTATTGATCAAAACCTGTTGTTGAAAAAACGTATATGCTATGGCTTTTCAACCTATCTAACATAACTCAAAGGGTTTTTAATGGAAGCTTCTTTAATGTCAAACATGTAAAGTACCGCAAGGCAGCTCTCTAGGCCCTCTACTCTTTTCTATTTTTACCAATGACCTTCCACTGGCATTAAACAAAGCATGTGTGTCCATGTATGCTGATGATTCAACCATATACACATCAGCAACAACAGCTAATGAAGTCACTGAAACCCTTAACAAAGAGTTGCAGTCTGTTTTGGAATGGGTGGCCAGTAATAAACTGGTCCTGAACATCTCTAAAACTAAGAGCATTGTATTTGGTACAAATCATTCCTTAAGTTATAGACCTCAGCTGAATCTGGTAATGAATTGTGTGACGAACAAGTTGAGGAGACTAAATTACTTGGCATTACCTTAGATTGTAAACTGTCATGGTCAAAACATATAGATTCAATGGTTGTAAAGATTGGGAGAGGTCTAGCCGCAATAAAGAGATGCTCTGATTTTTTGACACCACACTCCAAAAAGCAAGTTCTGCAGGCTCTAGTTTTGTCTCATCTTGATTATTGTCCAGTCGTGTGGTCCAGTGCTGCAAGGAAAGACCTAGTAAAGCTGCAGCTGGCCCAGAATAGAGCGGTACGTTTTGCTCTTAATTGTAATCAGAAGACTGATATAAATACTATGCATGCCAGTCTCTCTTGGCTAAGAGTTGAGGAGAGACTGAGTGCATCACTTCTTCTTTTTATAAGAAACATGAATGTGTTGAAAATCCCAAATTGTTTGCATAGTCTGTAAGGGAATTCTGCCCTATGTGCACACGAGACCACAGGAAAACTTATTTGATCAGAGGTTAGTTTGTTTAATAAGGATTGCAACACGGAGTTTACACTTACAGCAATTTGCAAGCAACACTCAGTACAAAATATGGTGTTTTCCCTTTTTATCCCCTACTGAGGATCACCCCGCCCAGGGTGATGTCCCTTATTAACACCATATAAGCTCATAATTAATAGTTGCTAATACAAAGATGTCTCTGCTAGGCGGAGTTCAGCTTATTGCGTTATTGGCTGTTAGTTTCCCAATCACTCTTCCCCTTATTGCTATCATGTCAGACTGGAAGTAAGACTGGAACATAGTATCAACAGGAACTCTTAGTTCCCTTTATCCATCTGTTACCTAAAATATAGTTTCAACACATAGACATCTGACTTTGTACAGTTGACCTTTTCATTCACTTGCAAGGTGTCAACCACTGATTCTTAATCTCAAGCTAAAGCAAAACATGAATCATTGTACTTTTGTCATCACAGGTGCTCCTATAATGTACAGATATCATCAAAGTTCTTACAAGTCAACTTACACACAGCTCTGACACACACACTTATCCCACCAGACATGCCACCGGGGGTCTTTTCACAGTCCCCAAGTTTCCAGAACAAATTCAAGAAAGCGTACAGTATTATATAGGGCCCTTATTGCATGGAACTTCCTTCCATCTCATATTGCTCAAATAAACAGCAAACCTGGTTTCAAAAAACAGACCAAGCAACACCTCACGGCACAACCCCTCTCCCCTATTTGACCGAGGTAGTTTGTGTGTATGCATTGATATGTAGGCTACGTGTGCCTTTTACAAAATGTATGTAGTTCTGTCCTTGACCTGTTCTTGTCTATTGATGTGCTGTATTATGTGTCATGTTTTGTGTGGACCCCAGGAAGAGTAGCTGCTGCTTTTGCAACAGCTAATGGGGATCCTAATAAAATACCAAACTCTGTTATTCTCTCTGAGCTCAGAAATAAAGAATCTTGGTTTGACTTGGACTCCAGCAGATCCTTATTTTATAATATCCACCACAACTCTCCCACGGATTGCTGTTTATCATTGTCTCAATGAAGAGTTCTTTGTTTTCCTTTCCTGGGGGCATTTACAAGCCTCCCACTGGTTGAATAAACATTGTTTCCACGTCATATTAAAAAACATCTTTAACATTGATGAACCTTCACTATCTTCATCCCTAAACTAGCAACAATAACTATTGTCTATTGTTATTCTCAATAACTTCCTGGCCATATGAAATCCTAGCTAAATACAATGTCGGTGCCAGTTTTCATGTCTTTGATTATGCAAACATTTGTTTATTAGATTATATTTGTCATATAGCAATGATGCTCTCTCCTCAATCACTTACAGTTTCTTTGGAAAGACCCCTTGACTTTTTTCACATTTTGTTACGTTACAGCCTTATTCTAAAATGTAATAATTAAAACCATTTCCTCAGCAATCTACACACAATACCCCATAATGACAAAGCGGAAACAGGCTTTTTGTAAATTTCTGCAAATGTATTAATCACAAAAAAATTATTTAAATAGGTATTCAGACCCTTTACTATGAGACTCGAAATAGAGCTCAGGTGCATCCTTTTTCCATTGATCATCCTTGAGATGTTTCTACAACTAGATTGGAGTCCACCTGTGGTAAATTCAATTGATTGGACATGATTTGGAAAGGCACACACCTGTCTATATAAGGTCCCACAGTTGAAAGTGCAGATCAGAGCAAAAACCTAGCCATGAGGTTGAAGGAACTGTCCGTAGAGCTCCGAGACAGGATTGTGTTGAGGCACAGATCTGGGGAAGGGTACCAAAACATTTCTGCAGCATTGAAGGCCCCTGATTTAGCCCCCTGCAGTAAAAGGTTATTCATGGAGTAAAATGATCTGTTTAAGTCATTAGTAAAGGGCACATCGTTAAGAATACAGTTATCTTTTTTTGTTGTTTTGTGGTCTATATCCTGTCAATAATTTATTCCTTCATAAACAGAAAAAATATGTGTACCTCAACACAACATGTGTTCAAGGGCCCCTCTAGGTTCACAATCTCTTGACCATTACATCTGGATAGCTGACAACTATTTTTGAAAGGGTAAAAGTGATCTGTTTAGGTCATCAGTAAAGGAAGCATAGTTAAAGAGTACAATTACCCTTTCAAAGAGGATGGTGTGAGGCCTCTGGGGCATTTTTGGTGGGGTTGACTGAGACATCCCTCGGACACTCTTTTATGGGGGGTAAGATGTATCTGTTTAGGTCATCAGTAAAGGGGACATCTTAATATTACAATGACCCTTTCAAAGACAGAGACATCCCCCGGACATCTCCCCTATAACTATTTTTGAAAGGGTAAAAGTGATCTGTTTAGGTCGTTAGTAAAACATATGTTTTGAAAGACACCTGGGGGTCCAGGTTGTTAGTTATTTTGTGTACATATAGTTCCCCTGTGTGCAAGAGCCCCCCTAGATTCACAACTTCTTGACCCTTAACATTCCCAGCCAAGGGGAGAGAAAGAGAGGAAGATTTAATTAATTGAAAGTAATTTAAATTCTTTCAAACTTTTTTCAAAAACTTTAGTACAGACAAACATACATATTACAATTATTAATGTTTACTATGTAATATTAAATTATATCACTAATGTTTTATTACTAAAGAACTTTATATAAAATCACACGTTATTATTACATGTAGAAACACCACATGACAACAACATGGTAGCAACCCCACATAACATGGTAGCAACACCACATAACAACATGGTAGCAACCCCACATAACAACATGGTAGCAACACCACATAACAACAACATGGTAGCAACACAACATGGTAGCAACCCCACATAACAACAACATGACAACATGGTAGCAACCCCACATAACAACATGGTAGCAACACAACATGGTAGCAACACCACATAACAACAACATGGTAGCAACACAACACGACAACAACATGGTGGCAACACAACACGACAACAACATGGTGGCAGCACAACACAACAACATGGTGGCAACACAACATGGTAGCAACACCACATAACAACAACATGGTAGCAACACAACACGACAACAACATGGTGGCAGCACAACACAACAACATGGTGGCAACACAACATGGTAGCAGCACAACATGACAACAACATGGTGGCAACACAACATGACAACAACATGGTGGCAGCACAACACAACAACATGGTGGCAACACAACAACATGGTGGCAGCACAACATAACATAGTGGCAGCACAACATAGTGGCAACACAACATGACAACAACATGGTAGCAACACAACAACATGGTAGCAGCACAACATGACAACAACATGGTAGCAGCACAACATGACAACAACATGGTAGCAGCACAACATGACAACAACATGGTAGCAGCACAACATGGTGGCACCACACATGACAACATGGTGGCAGCACAACATGACAACACGGTGGCAGCACAACATGACAACACGGTGGCAGCACAACATGACAACACGGTGGCAGCACAACATGACAACACGGTGGCAGCACAACATGACAACACGGTGGCAGCACAACATGACAACACGGTGGCAGCACAACATGACAACATGGTAGCAGCACAACATGACAACACGGTGGCAGCACAACATGACAACACGGTGGCAGCACAACATGACAACATGGTGGCACCACACATGACAACATGGTGGCAGCACAACATGACGGCACCACAACATGACGGCAGCACAACATGGCGGCACCACAACATGACAACATGGCGGCACCACAACATGACAACACGGCGGCACCACAACATGACAACACGGCGGCACCACAACATGACAACACGGCGGCACCACAACATGACAACACGGCGGCACCACAACATGGTAGCAACCCCACATAACAACATGGTAGCAACACAACATGGTAGCAACACCACATAACAACAACATGGTAGCAACACAACATAACAACAACATGGTAGCAACACAACATGGTGGCACCACACATGACATGGTGGCACCACACATGACAACATGGTGGCAGCACAACATGACAACACGGTGGCAGCACAACATGACAACACGGTGGCAGCACAACATGACAACATGGTGGCACCACACATGACATGGCGGCAGCACAACATGACGGCACCACAACATGACGGCAGCACAACATGGCGGCACCACAACATGACAACACGGCGGCACCACAACATGACAACACGGCGGCACCACAACATGACAACACGGCGGCACCACAACATGACAACACGGCGGCAGCACAACATGACAACACGGCGGCACCACACATGACAACATGGTGGCAGCACAACATGACAACACGGTGGCAGCACAACATGACAACACGGTGGCAGCACAACATGACAACACGGTGGCAGCACACATGACAACACGGTGGCAGCACAACATGACAACACGGTGGCAGCACAACATGACAACACGGTGGCAGCACAACATGACAACACGGTGGCAGCACAACATGACAACACGGTGGCAGCACAACATGACAACACGGTGGCAGCACAACATGACAACACGGTGGCAGCACAACATGACAACATGGTGGCACCACACATGACAACATGGTGGCAGCACAACATGACGGCACCACAACATGGCGGCACCACAACATGACAACACGGCGGCACCACAACATGACAACACGGCGGCACCACAACATGACAACACGGCGGCACCACAACATGACAACACGGCGGCACCACAACATGACAACACGGCGGCACCACAACATGACAACACGGCGGCACCACAACATGACAACACGGCGGCAGCACAACATGACAACACGGCGGCAGCACAACATGACAACACGGCGGCAGCACAACATGACAACACGGCGGCAGCACAACATGACAACACGGCGGCAGCACAACATGACAACACGGCGGCAGCACAACATGACAACACGGTGGCAGCACAACATGACAACACGGTAGCAGCACAACATGACAGCAACACAACAACATGGTAGCAACACAACAACATGGTAGCAACACAACAACAACAACATAGTGGCAACACAACAACAACAACATAGTGGCAACACAACATGACAACATGGTAGCAGCACAACATGACAACAACATGGTAGCAGCACAACATGACAACAACATGGTAGCAGCACAACACAACAACATGGTGGCAACACAACAACATGGTGGCAACACAACAACATGGTAGCAGCACAACATAACATAGTGGCAGCACAACATAGTGGCAACACAACATGACAACAACATGGTAGCAACACAACAACATGGTAGCAGCACAACATGACAACAACATGGTAGCAGCACAACATGACAACAACATGGTAGCAGCACAACATGACAACAACATGGTAGCAGCACAACATGACAACAACATGGTGGCAGCACAACATGACAACAACATGGTGGCAACACAACAACAACATGGTGGCAGCACAACATGACAACAACATGGTGGCAGCACAACATGACAACATGGTAGCAGCACAACATGACAACATGGTAGCAGCACAACATGACAACATGGTAGCAGCACAACATGACAACAACATGGTAGCAGCACAACATGGTAGCAACACAACATGACAACAACATGGTAGCAGCACAACATGACAACATGGTAGCAGCACAACATGACAACATGGTAGCAGCACAACATGGTGTTACGCACGCCTCTAAAAAGAGGGAACGCAACTCCCTGCTGCAACTCAACTCTCCGTGAAGCGAAAGAGGTATGGACCGTAGGTGCGAGAAAGGATGACAAAAGTCAGAATTTACCGTTACTAGGATTTATTTCCTTAAACGGTAATATGGGGAAAAGGGGCTGGACGGAACCAAATCAAAGAAAGTAAATATCAAAGCTTCCCCCTCTCCTATCTAACCTGCCTACCCACTACTTACCTATCTTAACACCACCTGGTGCCCTAACCAAAATACAGGGGGTGGTCCGCCCAGGTCTTACCTAGTGTGCCTAGACATTGAATGTACTACGGGTATATGTATGCCCGCGGGCCTCTTGCCTAAGCACTCCCAAAGTGCCTTCTCCTTCCCCCCTGGGAACAAATGAAACACAACAATAAACAATTTCAATAATCAAAACAGTGCGTCCTATAACATATAACAGACATAACCAATCAGCTCCCTCAGCAACAACTTACATAGTACATACCAAATATCTTTGAGAAACAACCAACACTTTATCACTATCAAATTCTCCAGAAAAAAAAATCGCTCTAAAATCTCTCTCTAATCATTTCTCTAACCATTTCTCTTTCCTTCTGAACAGAACACTGGCTTTTATATCTTCTGGTGGCAATGGTGATTAGAGTCAGCTGCTTCTTGACGAGGGGGCGGAGTCAGCTCCAATCATCAATTAGCCTGGGGTCGACCAATCAGCTGGTTGGGGAGGCTTCCAGGAAGCCATCTCCTGAAACACACACACTCAAATACAACACAGAAACTGGGGAACGTAACACATGGCAGCAACACAACATGGCTGCAACACCACATGACAACAACATTGTAGCAACACAACATAACAACAACATGGTAGCAACCCCACATAACAACAACATGGTGGCAACACCACATGACAACAACATGGTAGCAGCACCACATGGTAGCAACACCACATGGTAGCAACACAACATGGCAACAACATGGTAGCAACACCACATGACAACAACATGGTAGCAACACAACATGGCAGCAACACAACATGGTAGCAACACAACATGGTAGAAGCACAACATGGTACAAACATTATTGGGCACAGACAAGAGCACAAAGGCAAGAAGGTAGAGACAGCAATACATCACACGAAGCAGCCACAACTGTCAGTAAGAGTGTCCATGATTGAGTCCTTGAATGAAGAGATGGAGATAAAACTGTCCAGTTTAAGTGTTTCTTGCAGCTTGTTCCCGTCGCTAGCTGCAGCGAACTGAAAACAGGAGCGACCCAGGGATGTGTGTGCTTTGGGGACCTTTAACAGAATGTGACTGGCAGAACGGGTGTTGTATGTGGAGGATGAGGGCTGCAATAGATATCTTAGATAGGGGTGAGTGAGGCCTAAGAGGGTTTTATAAATAAGCATTAAACCAGTGGGTCTTGCGACTGGTATACAGAGATAACCAGTTTACAGAGGAGTATAGAGTGCAGTGAGGTGTCCTACAAGGAGCATTGGTGGCAAATCTGATGGCCGAATGGTAAAGAACATCTTGCCGCTCAATGTATCCTACCATGACTATATCCACCCAGCTCCATGTGTTGCCACTATCATGTATCCTACCACGACTATATCCAACCCAACTCCATGTGTTGCCACTATCATGTATCCTACTTGGCTGAAGCTTTGATCCAGTGGAAGAAGTATTGAGGAGCAGGGAGGTTAAAGGTCACTTCAGGATACAGCTGTTACTCTACACTATCCCTAGATAATCCAGTAATGAGAGAAACTGAATAGAATATTTAGGGCCCTATCAAATCCGTTTTCTTTTCTTTTTTTAACCTAATTCCATTTTTTCCGTTTTTCCAGGTTTCTGATTTGTCTCTGTTTTTCTGTTTTTCTCTCTAAATCACACTGTTAATAGAAAAACAACAACATTGGATGTTCTAAGTCCACAATAATACTTAAACCACATCAGGAGACCACTTTTGAAGTCTGAGAAAAATCTAAGAAATGTTCATTTTTGTGTGTAGATACCCTTTAATGCAAGTGTCACTAGCAAGAGCCTTGCTTGGTTAGTGGTGTCTCTGTAGCACACATGTGATTGCAGAGTTTGCTGAACAAATCACAACAGGATTGATGCAAATAATCATGATATCATTATGCCAGGTAGGCATAGACTACTTTGTAGTTAACATTTAATTGACAAGGTTTTTGGGAAAGCTTTTCCATCAACCAGAAGATGGTTGTCATTAGCATAATCGCCCAACAGCTAAACATAATGGTAGACAAATGCACTCAGATAGGGGCATTTCAGGGCTTTTTCCTCTTCAGAAAGTTGAAGGAAAATACAAATCACTTAGGCTAATTTAGACGACTTGCATGCAGTGGGTTCAGAATAACTATGACATAAAAATGAAAACTCTTTTATCTGTCACCTAATCCTACCTAATGGGCAGGTCAGCCCTGGAGTAAAGTATTGGCTGTAAGAAGTAAGAGAAAACATAACATCTGTTTTTTTATTTTTTATTAGCTCTCATGACATTGCTTGCAAGAATAAACATTGTAATTAATATTTTTCCAATCTGCGTTACCCACTCCAGTCAACAGATGGCGATTTGAGTCTTTCAGGTGATGCTGCTTGCGTGACGTATAATCTAGTGGACGGAACTGGAGGCTTCTTCAACAGCGACAAAGGGCTTCTGATTCAACCAACGTGGTGATTTGCTAGCGAACCTAAAACCGAAACATTGAAGCGCTTTAGACCAATCTTGTGTATTTTACTCTTAGTGTTTAATTTGTCTACTCGTTCATTTAAACGTAATTTGCTTGTTAAATTAGCAAATGTGGTAAACTGATAATGCACTAGGCTAATCGACCGGAGCATGAGTTCACTAAGCTCGACGGAGAAAGAAGCTCTGATGAAAGGAGAGGAAGAAGCTTTCAGGATGAAAAAGGAGAAAGAGGAAGCTATCACATTGAAAGAAGAAGAGGATGATATTACAGTGAAAGAGGAAGATGGGAAAGAGGTTGTCAAAGTGGAAGAGGAGGAGGTAGAAGCTTTCAGAATCAAAAAGGAGGAAGATGCCATAACATTGAAAGAAGAGAATGTAGTGAAAGAAGAGGAAGAACATTTTAGAGCAAAAGAGGAAGAGGAGGCTATCTCAATAAAAGAGGAGGAAGACGTTTTGGGAGTGAAAAAGGAGGAGGCTGAAGATCGGATTACAAACAGTGAGTACTGTCTTAAAAACAGGGGCACTATGAAGTTCTTGAAATAATGTATTGTTTTAACGGGGCATTCTAAATCAAATCAAATGTATTTATATAGCCCTTCGTACATCAGCTGATATCTCAAAGTGCTGTACAGAAACCCAGCCTAAAACCCCAAACAGCAAGCAATGCAGGTGTAGAAGCACGGTGGCTAGGAAAAACTCCCTAGAAAGGCCAAAACCTAGGAAGAAACCTAGAGAGGAACCAGGCTATGAGGGGTGGCCAGTCCTCTGCTGGCTGTGCCGGGTGGAGATTATAACAGAACATGGCCAAGATGTTCAAATGTTCATAAATGACAAGCATGGTCAAATAATAATAATCACTGTAGTTGTCGAGGGTGCAGCATCTCAGGAGTAAATGTCAGTTGGCTTTTCATAGCCGATCATTAAGAGTATCTCTAATGCTCCTGCGGTCTCTAGAGAGTTGAAAACAGCAGGTCTGGGACAGGTAGCACGTCCGGTGAACAGGTCAGGGTTCCTTAGCCGCAGGCAGAACAGTTGAAACTGGAGCAGCAGCACGGCCAGGTGGACTGGGGACAGCAAGGAGTCATCATGTCAGGTCGTCCTGAGGCATGGTCCTAGGGCTCAGGTCCTCCGATAGAGAAAGAGAGAATTAGAGAGAGCATAATTAAATTCACACAGGACACCGGATAAGACAGAAGTACTCCAGATATAAAAAACTGACCCTAGCCCCCCGACACATAAACTAATGCAGCATAAATACTGGAGGCTGAGACAGGAGGGGTCAGGAGACACTGTGGCCCCATCCGATGATACCCCCGGACAGGGCCAAACAGGAAGGATATAACCCCACCCACTTTGCCAAGGCACAGCCCCCACACCACTAGAGGGATATCTTCAACCACCAACTTACCATCCTGAGACAAGGCCGAGTATAGCCCACAAAGATCTCAGCCACGGCACAACCAAAGGGGGAGCGCCAACCCAGACAGGAAGATCAAGTCAGTGACTCAACCCACTCAAGTGACGCTCCCCTCCAAGGGACGACATGAAAGAGCATCAGTAAGCCAGTGACTCAGCCCCTGTAATAGGGTTAGAGGCAGAGAATCCCAGTGGAGAGAATTGGAATTGACCCTATACATTTGCAACACAAACAATATTTGACAAAATCATGATGAAAAAGGCCATTTTAGACATATTCATGCCTCTTGATTGTAATAGATGGTCATAAGTTTACGTCTGTTTGCTATTCTCGTTCACACAGGAGAGAGACATGACTATGGTGGATCCTCTGGAGAGCCTCAACAACATCCTGATGCTGAAGAGGCAGAGAAGAGTCTCTCCAGATCAGAACACCAGAGGGTACAGCTTGGTTTGTTCTAGCATACAGCTTGCTCTATCGGGGTCTGGGCTGGGTTTCTGTAAAGCACTTTATGACAACAGTGGCTTCAGCATCCATAATGATATGTGTCTGTGTCCCCTCTTTATGGTTACCAGGACAACGCTAGCCCTTCCTCCTTCCCGGAGTCCCCGTGTCGTGCCTCTCCCGGTAGCACCTTACTGCTGGGTATGAAGAGGTTGTCTGTGCTGCTGGTGGACTGCAGGAAAACAACGGGGCTGAGTGGAACTGTGAGAGGAGGAGAAGAGAAGAAAGGATCAGATTTGACACATCAAAGTAAGTGCTGTAGTTCAGTTTGAACAAATAAAATAGATCTGCCCACTGGTATCTGTTACCAGGACAACCAGCAGAGTTCTGTTAGTTGACAGGAAGATAGACTGGTGGATATGGATGTTATGAATATAACACTGAAAAAGGATTCTGCCAATGAAAAGAGAGAATCCAATAGACCATATAAAACCTTGATGAAAGTTATCTTTAGAGAGAAAGTTAAAAGATGATCCAATGTAAAGTGCTTGTTTTACAAAAACTTCCATAAAATATTATGGATGTTACATTGCCTGTCTCAGTCAACCCCCCTATCTTTACAAGACTTTTGAACAGGCAAACAAAACTCCAGACACTGTTAATTAATTAACTAATACTGGAGGAAAGCTGTGATCAGGCTGCCCACTCAAGAGAAAGCTTCGAACTGTAACCAGTGCCTACAACCTGGATCAGGTTATCAATCAACCTACCAGGGTAGTTACAAACAGTAGAGGAATGAAATCATCAACATGTTTTGATCATATCTTTACTAATGCTGCAGAAATGTGTTTTAAAGCAATATCCAGATCCTTCAGATGTAGTGATCACAATATAGTAGCCATGTCTAGGAAAACCAAAGTTCCAAAGGCTGGCCCTAATATTGTGTAAAAGAGGTCATACAATACGTTTTGTATTGATTCCTATGTTGTTGATGTAAATAATATTTGTTGGTCCGTGGTGTGTAATGAGCAACCAGACGCTGCCCTTGACACATTTATGAAATTGCTTATCCCAGTTACTAATAAGCATGCACCCGATAAGAAAATGACTGTAAAAACTGTTAAATCCACGTGGATTGATGAGGAATCAAAAAATGGTATGATGAAGAGGGAGGCAAAAGAGATGGCAAATAGGTCTGGCTGTATAACTGATTGGCAAACGTATTGCAAATTGAGAAATCATGTGACTAAACTGAATAAAAAGAAGAAACTACACTATGAAACAGATAAATGACATGAAGAATGATAGTAAAAATGTGCATGTCTCAGCATATGGTCTCACAAGGGGTCTGAGGATCTCATCTCGGTACCTAATGGCAGTCAGGCTACCTCTGGCGAGCACATGGAGGGCTGTGCGGCCCCACAAAGAAATGCCACCCCACACCATGACTGACCCACCGCCAAACCGGTCATGCTGGAGGAGATTGCAGACAGCAGAACGTTCTCCACGGCGTCTCCAGACTCTGTCACGTCTGTCACATGTGCTCAGTGTGAACCTGCTTTCATCTGTGAAGAGCACAGGGCGCCAGTGGCGAATTTCCCAATCTTGGTGTTCTCTGGCAAATGCCAAACGTCCTGCACGGTGTTGGGCTGTAAGCACAACCCCCACCTGTGGACGTCGGGCCCTCATACCACCCTCATGGAGTCTGTTTCTGACCGTTTGAGCAGACACATGCACATTTGTGGCCTGCTGGAGGTCATTTTGCAGGGCTCTGGCAGTGCTCCTCCGTGCACAAAGGCGGAGGTAGCGGTCCTGCTGCTGGGTTGTTGCCCTCCTACGGCCTCCTCCACGTCTCCTGATGTACTGGCCTGTCTCCTGGTAGCGCCTCCATGCTCTGGACACTACGCTGACAGACACAGCAAACCTTCTTGCCACAGCTCGCATTGATGTGCCATCCTGGATGAGCTGCACTACCTGAGCCACTTGTGTGGGTTGTAGACTCCGTCTCATGCTACCACTAGAGTGAAAGCACCGCCAGCATTCAAAAGTGACCAAAACATCAGCCAGGAAGCATAGGAACTGAGAAGTGGTCTGTGGTCACCACCTGCAGAACCACTCCTTTATTGGGGGTGTCTTGCTAATTGCCAATAATTTCCACCTTTTGTCTATTCCATTTGCACAACAGCATGTGAAATTCAATGTTGCTTCCTAAGTGGACAGTTTGATTTCACAGAAGTGTGATTGACTTGGAGTTACATTGTGTTGTTTAAGTGTTCCCTTTATTTTTTTGAGCAGTGTATTTTTGTTTATTGTAGTTACTCTCAGTTTTAGGAACATCTTCCCAAATATTTCACTTTATTTTTTTACTTTACCCAAAATATGACATCAGTGATAGTCAAAATGTTGAAAATCTGTGAACGTCTAAATAAGAAATTGGGCCATTTAAACATCATGTGTCGAACCCTTTCAACAACGGGGAGATGTTACTGATGTGCTTTGTGTCTTCGACGTAAAAACAAGTTTTGGACTTCCACTTAAAATTACTTATTTACTTATTTTATGTTTAAGGAAGTGTGTACAGTTGTGGCCAAAAGTTTTGAGAATGACACAAATATGAATTTTCACAGTCTGCTGCCTCAGTTTGTATGATGGCAATTTGCATATATTCCAGAATGTTATGAAGAGTGATCAGATGAATTGTAATTAATTGCAAAGTCCCTCTTTGCCATGCAAATGAACTGAATCCCCCCCAAAACCGGAAGCTTCAAAAGGAGGGTGGTGCTTGGAATCATTGTTCTTCTTCTGTCACCCATGGTTACCTGCAAGGAAACACGTGTCGTCATCATTGCTTTGCACAAAAAGGGCTTCACAGGCAAGGATATTGCTGCCAGTAAGATTGCACCTATATCAACCATTTATCGGATCATCAATAACTTCAAGGAGAGCGTTTCAATTGTTGTGAAGAAGGCTTCAGAGCGTTTCAATTGTTGTGAAGAAGGCTTCAGGGTACCCAAGAAAGTCCAGCATGCGCCAGGACCGTCTCCTACAGTTGATTCAGCTGCGGGATCGCGGCGCCACCAGCACATAGCTTGCTCAGGAATGGCAGCAGGCAGGTGTGAGTGCATCTGCACACAGACTGATATTCAGCAAAAGGTAGAGGGATTGGACTGCTGAGGACTGGGGTAAAGTCATTTTCTCTGATGAATCCCCTTTTCGATTGTTTGGGGCATCTGGAAAAAAGCTTGTCCGGAGAAGACAAGGTGAGCGCTTCCATCAGTCCTGTGTCATGACAACGATAAAGCATCCTGAGACCATTCATGTGTGGGGTTGCTTTCAGCCAAGGGTGTGGGCTCACTCACAATGTTGCCTAAGAACACAGCCATGAATAAGGAATGCTACCAACACATCCTCCGAGAGCAACTTCTCCCAACCATCCAGTAACAGTTCGGTGACGAACAATGTCTTTTCCAGCATGAAGGAGCACCTTGCCATAAGGCAAACGTGATAAGTGGCTCGGGGAACAAAACATCAATATTTTGGGTCCAGGGCCAGGAATCTCCCCAGACCTTAATCCCAATGAGAACTTGTGGTCAATCCTCAAGAGGCGGGTGGACAAACAAAAACCCACATTCTGACAAACTCCAAGCATTTATTATGCAAGAATGGGATGCCATCAGTTAGGATGTGGCCCAGAAGTTAATTGACACCAGGGTGGATTGCAGAGGTCTTGAAAAAGAAGGGTCAACACTGCAAATATTGACTCTTTGCATCAACTTCATGTCATTGCCAATAAAAGCCTTTGACACTTATGAAATGCTTGTAATTATACTTCAGTATTTCATAGTAACATCTGACAAAAATATCTGAAGACACTGAAGCACCAAACTGTGGAAATTAATATTTGTGTCATTCTCAAAACTTTTGGCCACGACTGTAGGTCGCATTCTGTATCATACATACAGCTATGAAAGTTATATATTTAGAACCACCTGCTTGATTGAAATTAAGCGACATCTATGTCTTCAGTGTCCAAGAACTGTTTCGTTTTTTGTGTTCTGACTTGTAAAACAGAATGAATAAATAAGTAATGTAAACATTATCAGTAATTACCAGGAAACTCTACAACATGTGTTTTAAAATCACACCAAGATTGTTAAAACTGGCCTTAGGTTATTGAGCGATCTGATTAGGATTTACCCTCGTAGCAAGGCCGTTTTATCATGTGGAGGTTTCATTCAGATCTCTAATTTTTTTTTAAACACATTGTCTTTGGCAGGGGAAAGACCAGACTCAGAGGAACCAGAGCCAGGGACGTCCAAACCACCAAGAAGACACCAGTGTTCCCACTGTGAAAAGGGTTTTAACCACTTATCGGACCTGAAACAACATGAGAGAATACACACCGGGGAGAAGCCTTACCACTGCTCCCAGCGTGGAAAGAGTTTTAGCCAGGTAGGTAACCTGAAAAGACATGAGAGAACACACACAGGGGAGAAGCCTTACCATTGCTCCCAGTGTGGAAAGGGTTTCAAATGGCCTGCGGATCTGAATTGGCATGAGAGAATACACACAGGGGAGAATCCTTACCACTGCTCCCAGTGTGGCAAGTGTTTTAACCAGTCAGGGGATCTGAAAAGACATGAGAGAATACACACAGGGGAGAAGCCTTACCACTGCTCCCAATGTGGAAGAAGTTTCAACCAGCCGGGGGAGCTGAAATGTCATGAGAGAATACACACAAGGGACTTGCTGTCTTATATTGTTGACTGATAATGATTACCTGTTTTTACCATATGAACTTGAATTGTACAAAGTATACTAAAACATATTTGTATGTTTTTATTAGAAAACATGAATTGAATATGGAGTTTGAATATAGAGTAGGTCAGATTCCTTCTGTTTTAAATGGTCCTTTTTTAAACTCTGACACTGTGTGTGTGTCAATCTGTGTGTCATTCCTCCAGCACTGCAGATAATCAAGTGATATTTGGATGTGATGCATTTGTTCCGTTGTTTACATTTGCAATGTTGGCCCACTGATGATTTAATGAAATGAAAATGTTCACAGACTCTGTAATGCAAAATGTTAATTGTATGTGTCCACATATCTGAGTATGTGACTTGTGGTGGATGAATCAGAATTAGTTGGGTAACATAGATCATTAAGATGTCTTATCTGCATAATATGCTGATGTGATATACTTGTTATTAGAATGTATCCCTTCGGACTCTGGTGATGGCAGTTGCACTTCTTCCCTCAGCTGGGGCTCAGTCACCTGGGGCCCAGAGAGGGGAGAGGTCAGGCTTGTCTTTTACATATCCCTGGTGCTATGCAGACTATCATGAAGGGAAGAGGACAGGAGGGAACATTGTCTTCATATGTGAATGTATCTGTTAAACTATGTGAAGGGATGGTGTGATTAATGGGGAACCAATTACTGGTTTCCACAATGTCTGTGCGCAAGTCACTCCCTCCTTTGGCATTGGGGGGAGGTGTATGGCAGTGTCTGGAACCATTGTATGTCCTCTCTGATGTTTCACTTATCCTGGGATAGTGTATGACCTAGAGGCTCACTCCCCTCAGTGAGCTTGTCCAGGAGTGGGGTCAAGAAGGGGTTTTACTTGAGATGGGAGTATCTAGAGTTGACAATTGAGTTATGCCATTGGATGAGTTGGTGTTTTTGTGCTATGAAGTACCAGGAAAGAGATTAGAACCTCGTCTTAGGGACCAAACTGAATGATAAATTATAGCGAATGCTATCTGGCTACGGGATACTCCTTTCTCATTATAAAGTCTCACTTTGTAAACTGTTCCTAATATATGTGGTTTATGTCGACTAGGGGGTGGATCTTTGCTATAAAAGATCTCAGTAGCCATTGTGTTGCCACACTCAACGGTTCATTAGAAATAGTGAATTGTTGAAAGTCATTGCAAAGATCTTATTATTAAAGATGTAGTTTAAGTATAACTCTGATTGGTGTGTGAACTTTGTCTCTCCTCATTTGGTAATACAGAAATTAACCACCACAGACTAACCTTGTGAAACTGACCTATTATAATCTCCTGGTCCTGGGAGTATCATCCTGTGTTGCAAACCAGCTGCACCTGCGTCCTTGTATGAATAATATCCCTCCCAGGAACAGGAAACTATAAAGATATGTGCTCATCACCCAATGCTTCAGGAATTCAGACTGTCTACACTGCGCTGTGTAACTGTTATTCTCTCTGAGCTCAGAAATAAAGAATCTTGGTTTGACTTGGACTCCAGCAGATCCTTATTTTATAATATCCACCACAACTCTCCCACGGATTGCTGTTTATCATTGTCTCAATGACGAGTTCTTTGTTTTATTTTCCTGGGGTCATTTACAAACCTCCCACTGGTTGAATAAACTTTGTTTCCACATCATTTCAACAAAACAACTCCATGTGATGATGTTTGATTAATGTGGAAAACTGATTGGATTTTGAAAAAGCCATGAACATCAGGTATTTTTAATTTTTCACGAACTGGCAACCTAAATCCAATGGCAGGTGACATTTTGTGTTGATTTCATGTTGAATTCACTTTAGTTGACGAATCAAAGAAATGTAAATAGAAACTAGATGTTGAACTGACGTCTGTGCCCAGTGGGCTGGTTTGAATACGTGGCAGGTGTTGGATCAATATCCACTTTCGTTGCTAAGTTTCCATGCAATTTGCGCCAGATTTCCATGTGAATATTCTCAAATCTGCAGAAAACGGTATACACATTTTCCCATCAGAAATGTTTGCATCAAACAGACTTATTGCGGATAAAAGGCTTTGCGTTATGACGTAGTGCACAAGAAGAATAACGTTTGCTGTTAAATTCCCATGTACCGAATGAAAAATACAAGTTAAATTGGTTTCCATCACATTTTCAACTCCCCTGATGGTTTTAAAACTTGTGTAAAATAGAAAACGTGCTCTTGTCCCGTGCACTGTAGTCAGCAGCTCACATATACAGTGCTGGTAGGGTACCTACATGATAAGATTATTATGGATGAGAGATATTATTTTATTTGTCAAATGGCAGCCAAGCATCAATCATGTCACCAGAATAAGACCCTCAAAATGTATTGGAAAGGAGCATCAAGCTCATCACATGCAGTTTCACCACCCTGTGAAGTTCATAACTTATTTTGTCTGTAGCCTAATAAACTGCATGGTTTCCCAAGTCGTAGAGGGAGGACCACACAACATATCATCACGTGACTCCAAGTTAAATAAGATGTGATGGTTAGTATATAAATATTTGTGGATAAATGAGTTTCCACCGCCAGTTCTTGCTCATACATTTTTACTGACACAAAAAGACCCCACCATGTCAAACAAACTAACAAATTGTCTGTCTGCATTAATAAAAGTGTACAGGCATATCCTGTTTCCGTCAGCCCGGTCATTGCTTTTGAAATGGTTGGATCAATGTCCACCTTCATGATATGGATGAATCCTGATTTGAAGTGTCTGAGTAGTTCTATCTGATGTCATAATACACCCCTCTGATAATCAAGTGATATTTGGAATGTCTGAGTAGTTCTATCTGATGTCATAATACATCCCTCTGATAATCAAGTGATATTTGGAATGTCTGAGTAGTTCTATCTGATGTCATAATACACCCCTCTGATAATCAAGTGATATTTAGAATGTCTGAGTAGTTCTATCTGATGTCATAATACACTCTGATAGTGATCCATTTGCTCCATTGTTTCCATGTCAGTTGGTTTCCCACTCTGATGATTTATATCTGACAGAGGGGCTTTAAAGGAATAGTATGGTCACATTTACAGGTTGTGGCTCAGTATTCTTAGTATGATGTGAAAAAAGAACAATCAACTATTTATTGATAATGTATATTCCTATTCAGCTTCTACATCTGCATAGAGGCAATCAGTATCTTAAAGTTGATTAAATATATATATATATATATATATATATATATATATATAAATTGTACACTTCTATTTTCACAATTTGAATTATTATTCATCAAAAACTATACCAAAAATACACTGCAGCTTTGACATCAAGAAGAGATTGGGCTGATGGGTGGTGGTGCTACTCTACAGGTAAGGCTGTCCAATATGAATGTTCAATACACACAATAGGTTGATCAGTAGCCAGTTAGCTAGCTGCTTCAGTCCAATATGAATATTCAATACATACAATAGGTTGATCAGTAGCCAGTTAGCTAGCTGCTACAGTCCAATATGAATGTTCAATACATACAATAGGTTGATCAGTAGCCAGTTAGCTGTGCTGCTACAGTCCAATATGAATGTTCAATACACACGATAGGTTGATTGGTAGCCAGTTAGCTAGCTGCTACAGTCCAATATGAATGTTCAATACACACAATAGGTTGATCGGTAGCCAGTTAGCTAGCTGCTACAGTCCAATATGAATGTTCAATACACACAATAGGTTGACTGTTGACCAATATGAATGTTCATAATAAGGGAAAAATAAAGATGGGCTCTGCTGTCAACATGGGGCTCCTGCTGCAGGTAGCCTAGCGGTTACTAGTGTTGGGCCAGTAACCGAAAGATCTCTGGTTTGAATCCCAAAGACAACTAGGTGAAAAATCTGTCAATTGGCCCTTGAGGACACCAGCAGCAGGAGCCTCATGTTTCTCCCATTCTTCTCTGCAGATCCTCTCAAACTCTGTCAGGTTGGATGGGGAGTGTCACTACAAAGCTATTTTCAGGTCTCTCCAGAGATGTTAAATCGGGTTCAAATCCGGGCTCTGGCTGGGCCCCTCAAGGACATTCAGAGACATCTCCCAAGGCCACTCCTGCGTTGTCTTGGCTTTGTGCGTAGGGTCGGTGTCCTATTGGAAGGTTAACCTTTGCCCCAGTCTGAGGTCCTGAGTGCTCTGGAGCAAGTTTTCAAAAATTATCTCTCTGTATTTTGCTCCGTTCATCTTTCCCTCGAACCTGACGAGTCTCCCAGTCCATGCTGCTGAAAAACATCCCCACAGCATGATGCTGCCAACCCCATGCTTCACCGTAGGAATGGTGCCAGGTTTCCTCCAGACGTAACCCTTGGCATTCATCAGACCAGAGAATTTTGTTACTCATGGTCTGATAGTCCTTTAGGTGCCTTTTGGCAAACTCCAAGCTGGCTTTCATGTGCCTTTTACTGAGGAGTGGCTTCCGTCTGGCAACTCTACCATATTGTCCTGCTTGGTGGAGTGATGCAGAGATGGTTGTCCTTCTGGAAGGTTCTCCCATCTCCACAGAGGAGCTCTGTCAGAGTGATCATTGGGTTCTTGGTCACCTCCCTGACCAAGGCCCTTCTCCCCCGATTGTTCAGTTTGGCCGGGCAGCCAGCAGTAGGAAGGGTTTTGGTGGTTTCAAATTTCTTCCTTTTAAGACGATGGGGACCTTCAATGCTGCAGAAATGTTTTGGTCCACTTCCCCAGATCTGTGCCGTGACACAATCCTGTCTCGAAAGGAGTATATCACATCAAATACAGGCTACTTAAAGTTCATGAGAGAACACACATATGCTCGTACACTTGTCCCATATGCTCGTACACTTGTCTCATTTTTACAAAAATAGAATTGTGCTTTTGGTCATGCAATATTTTCTTTATATATATATGTACACTGATCATACCAAACATTTGGAGAGAAATAAACGTCCTAATATGGACTAGGAACCTCCTCCTTTTCCCTCAGAAGAGTCTCAATTTGTCGGGGCATGAACTCTTCAAAGTGTCCAAAGCCTTCCACAGGGATGCTGGCACATGTTGACTCCAATGCTTCCCACAATTGTGTCATGTTGGCTGGATGTCCTTTGGGTGCAGTGAAGGCTCCTCAGAGAAGGATGGTCTTCCCCTTCCTCCTCTGAGAAGCCTCCACTGCACCCAAAGGACATCGAGCCAACATTACATAATTGTGGGAAGGGATTTTCAGTGAGTTTCAGAAGAAAATAAATTGGTAAAACATTCAAATAAAATCATTTTTGGATAAAACTATACTAAATATAATCACATCACCAAATAATTGAATAAAACATACTATTTTGCGTCCTCCTCTGGGTACATTGACTTCAATACAAAACCTAGGAGGCTCATGGTTCTCAAGGCTTCCATAGACTTAAACAGTAATTATGACAACTTCCGGAGGACATCCTCCAACCTATCAGAGCTCTTTCAGCATGAACCTTCTCCGCTGTGCAATGTGGTTTTCCGAGCTGGTCATGGGTGCACCTCAACCCCGCTCAAGGTACTAAACGATATCATAACCGCCATCGAGAAGAGACAATACTGTGCAGCCGTATTCATGGGTTGGCACCCCCCATTGGGATGTGCCATGGCGAAGATCTTTGTGGGCTATACTCGGCCTTGTCTCAGGATGGTAAGTTGGTGGTTGAAGATATCCCTCTGGTGGTGTGGGGGCTGTGCTTTGGCAAAGTGGGTGGGGTTATATCCTGCCTGTTTGGCCCTGTCCGGGGGTATCATCGGATGGGGCCACAGTGTCTCCTGACTCATACTGTCTCAGCCTTCAGTATTTATGCTGCAGTAGTTTATGTGTCGGGAGGCTGGGGTCAGTCTGTTATATCTGGAGTATTTCTCCTGTCTTATCCGGTGTCCTGTGTGAATTTAAGTATGCTCTCTCGAATTCTCTCTTTCTCTCTTTCTCTCTTTCTCTCTCTCGGAGGACCTGAGCCCTAGGACCATGCCTCAGGACTACCTGGCATGATGACTCCTTGCTGTCCCCAGTCCAGCTGGCCGTGCTGCTGCTCCAGTTTCAACTGTTCTGCCTGCGGCTATGGAACCCTGACCTGTTCACCGGAGGTGCTACCTGTCCCAGACCTGCTGTTTTCAACTCTCTAGAGACAAACGTTTCTTAAACAGAAAAAAACGGGATAAACATACCTGAATTTGTCAAATAAAATCAAACTTTATTTGTCAAATGCGCCGAATACAACAAGTGTAGACCTTACAGTGAATTGCTTACTTACAAGCCCTTAACTAACAGTACAGTTCAAGAAGAGTTAAGAAAATGAGAAAATGACCAAAAGTTAAAAATAATAAAAAGTAACACAATAAAATAACAATAACAAGGCTATATACAGGGGGTACTGGTACCGAGTCAATGTGCGGGGGTACAGTTTAGTTGAGGTAATTTGTACATGTAGGTAGGGGTGAAGTGACATTTCATAGATAAACAGCAAGTACCAGCAGTGTACAAAACAAATGGAGGTGGGGTCAATGTAAATTATCCGGGTGGCCATTTGATTAATTGTTCAGCAGTCTTATGGCTTGGGGGTAGAAGCTGTTAAGGAGCCTTTTGTTTCTAGACTTGGTGCTCCGGTACCGCTTGACGTGCGGGAGCAGAGAAAACAGTCTATGACTTGGGTGACTGGAGCATCTGACAATTTTTGGGGCTTTCTTTATAATTGTCCTAGATGGCAGGAAGCTTGGCCCCAGTGATGTTCACTACCCTCTGTAGTGCATTACGGTCAGATGCCGAGCAGTTGCCATACCAGGCGGTGATGCAACCGGTCAGGATGCTCTCGATGGTGCAGCTGTGGTCTTTTTGAGGATCTGGAGACCCATGCCAAATCTTTTCAGTCTCCTGAGGTGGAAAAGTTGTTGTCGTGCCCTCTTCACGACTGTCTCGGTGTGTTTGGACCATGATAATTAGTTGGTGATGTCTTCAAGACTGTCTCTCACCTATAAAACATATCTCGACCTGTGTGCACCTACGTTCTAAACTTTCAGTCATAGCCTAGGTTATAGCAATCTCATGATGGGTATAGGGAAAATTCTAGTATCATGTAGTAGCCTAAACCTATTGCTGTTACATTGAACAGGGTGAATGGAATATGAATGACAGTCATCCAATATGCTGTAATAGAATTAAGGCCATGCTCATGAAAAAACAAATCGTTCTGCCTCATCTTAAACACCACTGTTTGGGTGGTGGATGATTCTTGGTACACATGGGAAACCGTTGAGCTGGAAAACTCCAGCAGCGTTGCAGTTCTTGACACAAACCGGCGCCTGGGACCTACTACCATCCCCCGTTCAAAGACACTTAAATATTTAGATTTCCCCATTCACCGTCTGAATGGCACACATACACAATCCATGTCTCATTTGTCTCAAGGCCTAAAATGCCTTATTTAACCTGTCTTTCCCCCTTCATCTACACTGATTGAAGGGGATTTAACTAGTGACATCAATAAGGGATCATAGCTTCCAGCCCCAGCTAACACACCTGACTCCAATAATCAACAATTCCTGATCTTCAGTTTAGAATGCAATTTGATTAATCAGATGTGTTTGCTAGCGATGGAGAAAAAGTGTGACATCAATCAGGCCCCCGAGGACTGGAGTTGCCCACCCCTGGTTTACAGAATGATTTGTATCTTAAAGAGCGTAGCTTTAATGGAATAGTACCGTCACATCTAGATAAAAACGAATGTGAAAAATGAACAGAGCAAATGTTTATTAAAACACTACCTATTCATAGAAGTATGTATTCATCATTTACAATATATCAGCTTATTGTTAAATTATTATGACGTTTTTTCCAATACAAAAAGTATCGTAACTATTGTTTCCAAACTGCGTTACCCACTCCAGCCAGCAGATGGCGATATGCGTCTTTCAGGTGTTGATTCTTGCGTGACGTATAATGGACTGGACGGGACGCTTCTTCAGGAACAACAACACGGCTACTCTTTCAACCACCTCGGTAGCTTGCTAGCCAACATAAAACTGAAAGATTGACGCTTTAGACCATGTTAATGTACATTAGCTAATCTCAGTGTTTTAAACGCAGTTCGGTTGACGTATCAACTGGTTAACTTTAACCTAATTTGCAAAGTTGTTAAACATTGATACTGAGCCTAGCGTTAGGCTAGTCGCTAGTCGCTAATTCTAACATCCCAGACCATGAGCTCACTAAACTACTCCTCCCCCGTTAAAGAAGAAGAGGTCTGCTGTATGCAGAATGAAGCTCTGAGGCTGAACATTGTCGTGAAAGAAGAAGAGGGTGTTATAGAGGAAACAGAGGAAGAACCTTTTAGAGAGGAAGAGGATGCTATCTCAGTAGAGGTGAAGAAGGAAGACGTCTTGGGAGTGAAAGAGGAGGAGACAGAATATCAGATTAACACCAGTGAGTACTGTCTTAAACACAGAGTCACACACTATGCCGTTGTTGAACTAATGTGGGGATTTAAGGGGCATTCTACTGAAGTTCTACACTTGAATATGTTGTTCACTACTGTAGGAATTGTTAAAGGGGCCATCTGCCTTTGTTAGTTTTAATCTGCCATTGGTACATATATTTTGGGGACTTTTAAATTAGATTTATTAAATTATCCATGTGGTCTACATTAAAGTGCATCTCATCTAGTATAACAGGCTTTTAAAATGCAATGTTGGAGCATAATTTATACTTAACATATCAAAGGGACGCAAAAGGCACCCATTTAGTGCAACGGCCCTTTAACATTTGCATTTTAGGCCCTGTTTAGAGAGATTAATGCCTCTTGTAAAGACCCTATGATTATAATAGACGGTCTTAAGTTCACTATCTGTTTGATGTTCTCATTAACACAGGAGAGAGACATGACTATTGTGGATCCTCTGGGGAGCCTCAACAACATCCTGATGCTGATAAGGCAGAGAAGAGTCTCTCCAGATCAGAACACCAGATGGTACAGCTTGGTCTGGTCTAGCATACGGCTTGCTCCGTCTGGGTCTGGGCTGGGTTTCTGTAAAACATTTCATGACAACAGTGACATCAGCATCCATAATGATATGTGTCTGTGTCCCCTCTTTATGGTTACCAGGACAACGCTAGCCCTTCCTCCCTCCCGGAGTCCCTGTGTCATGCCTCTCCCGGTAGCGCCTTACTGCTGGGTATGAAGAGGTTGTCTGTGCTGCTGGTGGACTGCAGGAAAACAACGGGGCTGAGTGGAACTGTGAGAGGAGGAGAAGAGAAGAAAGGATCAGATTTGACTCATCAAAGTAAGTGCTGTAGTTTAGTTTGAACAAATACAATAGATCTGCCCACTGGTATCTGTTACCAGGACAACCAGCAGAGTTCTGTTAGTTGACAGGAAGATAGACTGGTGGATATGGATGTTATGAATATAACACTGAAAAAGGATTCTGCCAATGAAAAGAGAGAAACCAATAGACCATATAAGACCTTGATGAAAGTTAGCTTTAGAGAGAAAGTTTCAAGATGATCTGATGTAAGGTGCATGTTTTACATAAACATTTTCTCAAAATATTATGGATGTTACATTGTCTGTCCCAGTCAACCCCCCCTTTCTTTACAAGACTCTAGAACACACAAACTAAACTCCAGACACTTCAATGTTGTCTGTATTGCTTCATTAACTTCTTATGGCTGCAGCCCGGCGTCGGTACACTTATGACAACAGCCACTTCAAGTGCAGGGCGTGAAATTCAAAAGATATATATTTTTTTATATTTAACTTTCACACATTAACAAGTCCAATACAGCAAATGAAAGGTACACATCTTGTGAATCCAGCCAACATGTCCGATTTTTAAAATGTTTTACAGCGAAAACAGCACGTATATTTATGTTAGCTCACCACCAAATACAAAAAAGGACAGACATTTTTCACAGCACAGGTAGCATGCACAAAGCCAACCTAACTAACCAAGAACCAACCAAACTAACCAACAAACAACTTCATCAGATGACAGTCTTATAACATGTTATACAATAAATCTATGTATTGTTCGAAAAATGTGCATATTTCAGGTATAAATCATAGTTTACATTGCAGCTACAATCAGAAATTGCACCGAAAGCAGCCATAATAATTACAGACACCAACGTCAAATACCTAATTACTCATCATAAAACATTTCTGAAAAATACATAGTGTACAGCAAATGAAAGACAGGCATCTTGTGATTCCAGCCAATATTTCCGATTTATTAAGTGTTTTACAGCGAAAACACAATATAGCGTTATATTAGCTTACCACAATAGCCAAAAATACAAGCCATTTCCCAGCAGTAAAAGTTAGCGATCGTGACAAACCAGTAAAAGATATATAATTTTTGACTAACCTTGATATTCTTCATCAGATGACAGTCCTATAACATCAGGTTATACATACACTTATGTTTTGTTCGAAAATGTGCATATTTAGAGCTGAAATCAGTGGTTATACAATGTGCTAACGTAGCTACTATTTCCCACAACGTCCGGATATTTTTCTGACACTTTTTCTGACACACATATTCTGACCAAATAGCTATTCATAAACATAACTAAAAAATACATGTTGTATAGGAAATGATAGATCCATTAGTTCTTAATGAAATCGCCGTGTTAGAATTCTAAAAAATAACTTTATTACGACATCCAGCTTCGGTATAGCGAGAGAGTACCCAAAACTTGGGCGCCGACGACTAGTTCACATCTACGACAGATATATGAAATAGCATCATAAAATGTTTCTTACTTTTGCTGATCTTCCATCAGAATGTTGGACAATGGGTCCTTTGTCCAGAACAATCGTTGTTTGGATTTAGAACGTCCATTTTCCCTCTTGAATTAGCAAGCACACTAGCCAAGTGGCACGGATCTCTCCATCGTCAACAAAGTCAGAGTCAACGGAACACGGCAAAACTCCCGAAAAAATTTCAATAATCTGATTAAACTATATTGAAAAAACATACTTTACGATGATATGGTCACATGTATCAAATAAAATCAAAGCCGGAGATAGTAGTCGCCTATAACGGCAGCTAAACAGAAGGCAAATCCAGGTACCACCTCGTGCTCTCCAGAAAACCGGAAATGGGGGACACGTCATACAAAGAGCTTGTATTCCACTTCAGACCAAGATAAACACTAAATTTCTTCTCTCACCGCCTCTTGACATCCAGGGGAAGGTCTATGAAGTGCATGTATACTCATACGTATCATGCCCATTTATAGGCAGGAAGAAGAACAGAGCCTCGATTTCAGACTTTCCACTTCCTGGTCAGGAAGTTTGTGCCAAATGAGTTCTGTTTGACTCACAGATATAATTCAAACGGTTTTAGAAACTAGAGAGTATTTTCTATCCAATAGTAATAATAATATGCATATTGTACGAGCAAGAATTGAGTACGAGGCCGTTTGAAATGGGCACCTTTTATCTGGTTACTCAATACTGCCCCTGCAGCCCAAACAGGTTAACGTTGAAAAGTTTAACTATGTCTCATTGGTTAGAAGACATTAGTTTGTGTATTATTCCAATAACCAACCTGGAAAGGTAGTGTATCAATTTAATGTATGTATTAAATTGAATGAGACAATGATATCCAATCAGTTGAGATTGGATTGATATCCTACAGCGTAACCTGAATTATTTAATGAAAAATGACTGCCGATTCTTCGCCAGAGGTTACTGATAGCGCAAGCTGAGATCTCACATGATTCCCACCCGGCGCGGGAATTCACTATGAACAAAGGGGAAAACAAAAATGGCTGCTCCCCTTTGTTAGCTTAGCATCTGGGGCAATGCTTAGCTTTTCTTGCGCGGGGTTTCCACTTCGCGCCGCAAGGGAAGTTCCCCCCAACAAGGGAACGGGTTTACTAGGTGACGTCTCACGTTCAACCCTTAAACTCTTCACGTGACCAAATGCGAGAGGTAGAAAGATAATGGCTTCGCTTCGGTCAAACGAATATATCTACTCAAATTTCCGTAATGGCTGGCTCATGCTCTAGGAATTGCTTATGACCGAGTCAGATCACTCCTGAAAGCGACCTACTAGTTGGGCCACTAGTATTATTCTCAGAATGCCTGCATCGGCTGGTACATATGCCCTAGCTCGTAGCATTCAGTAGACCCTCCGACACACTGACATTCGTCAGATGTACCACAGGGGTGGTTCTCTCCCGACCAGTATCTGGGTGAAATGGAACGACACACACACGCTTCTCCCGCACCAGTCCTGCCTATAGCTATTAAACTTACAGCTACCCCCCCCCCCCCCCCCCCCCCTTTCAATTTCCGCTTGAAGACATACCCAAATCTAACTGCCTCTTGCTCAGGCCCAGGAGCAAGGATATGCATATTCTTGGTACCATTTGAAAGAAAACACTCTGAAGTTTGTGTAAATGTGAATTGAATGTTGGAGAATATAACACAATAGATCTGGTTTAGATAATACAATGAAAAAAACATAATTTTTTTCTTTTTAATTGTTGTATCATCATCTTTAAAATGAACAAGATAAAACAAACATTCAGATATGAATATGGGGACAATTTCAGTGAAAACATAAGGCAACAGTACTTGTGCAAAGTTTCAGAATGATAACTTCCAAAATGAGTGTGCTACATGACATTTATCATGAAGTCACCCAGGTGTTTTTCCCACACAAGTAGCCCAAATGTACCCAAGTGGCCAAATTGGTGAAGGTATACATTTTGAAACAAATGACTATATACAAAATACCAAAATGGTATTCTAACACCCCCCCCCCCCCCCCAAAAAAATGGAGGGAGAAAAAAAAGAAGAGAAAAAAAAGGGAAAAAATATATATCCATTTACAAAATAACATGGGTAACTATTTACACACTTTCAATATTTGGAAGACCCTCAGTCCTCTATCAAATCAAATCAATTTATATAGCCCTCAAGAGTAAATATGAACAGTTTACCTCTAGATGGCTCTGGATGAACCAGCTTCAGAGGGGGATGGACACACGTTGGGGATGGACACGTTGGCGGCAGACACACGCATCTCGACCATGCTCCCTCTAATCCATAATATGTAGACTGAGTTGAGGAAGCATGCGCTGGAGGAAGTATAGCCAATGTGTACTTTACACATTTCATTACATTTTTATATATTGCAAATAAAATGTAAAAACAATCACAAATAATATTTTATATTATTAATTTCAAACAACGGCATTAGCATGAGAAGAACTTACCAGTCCAAAACAATGTCCTCTCCATTCAAAAAATATGCTTCCATTTGAGTCATGGTCGCTAACTGAGTCGTCTTCCAAAAGCATATGTTTCACTTTCACGATTAATTTCCTCTATAATTCTGTCTACATTCATATATCTAGTCTTAGATTTCGCTTTCCCTGATTTATTCGCCATGATTTTCGATATATAAACATCTGAAGATGCTTGTTACCGAAACAGTGCTGTGCGTAATGAGTTTGGCTACTTCCAGTATGAAACTTCAATGGCGAATGACGATCTTTACGCCGGAGTTTACTACATGGGTTGGTCTTCCAAAACACAAACATTAGATATTGCCGTTTACCTCTGCTCATTGGCTATCTACCCAGCTAGATTTCAAGACGATCGGTGGTCATTGGGTTAAAATACAGTCAATCAACGAAACAGCGGTCATATAATTGGTGCACAATGAGGTCATTACTTGTTGTCTTCCAATCGTTTTTTTTCGGGTCAACACGTCCCGCGAAATGACCCATCAAGTTTGGTTGTGTTACAAACAAACAGTTGATTGCAAGGAAACCAAACATGACTGGATAAAGTCAGGTTTAGTCTGTGTATTTACGTCGAATGTTTAGTCGAAAATTGAATGACACGAAATTCAACGAGATAAGCGTTCACAAAATGTTTCGTGTTAGGCTATAAAAATGGATTTAACCGAACAAAAGACCATTCATTGTGTAACAATGAGCCTTGGGATTGCAAACAGAGCAAGATCTTCAAAGGTAAACAATTTATTTCATTGCTATCTGTGATTTTGTTACGCCTGTGTTGGTTGAAAAAGTAGTTTGGTATGGGGCTCTGTGCTCAGATAATCACATCGTATTCTTTCGCAGTAAATCCTTTTTTAAATCTGACAACGCAGTTGGATTAGCAAGATTCTAGGCTTTTGAAGCATGTGAGACACTTGTATTTTCAGGAATGTTTAATATGACTATTTGTGGCGATCACCGTATGTTGTCGAATTCAAACCCGCATCCGGTATCCGTAGATAAGAGAAGTTAATGGTATATATGTATCTTGCTACACAATTGGTATGGAATTAACCCAAAGTGCAGCCATAGTTTTATCTTTGATGCCTCCCACGGGGTGCCAATATGTCGTGACGTTGTATTAGTTAATGTGACGACTGCTGCTCATCGAATGATTAACGGTTTATAATTGCGTGATTAAATGAATCAGACAATTATTAACTCATTAACCTGGGCACCATGGGAAAATTAGTTTTATTGAGTTTCTATTTCACAAATTACCTCAAAGCTAATTAATCAATTTCCTCTACAGTCTCATTCTGAACGTCGCATAATCCGGGAATCTGCACAAACCCGAGTCCCACCAATGAGTTTGTAACCACACCAATTTTAGTTGATTATTTATTTACTAGAAAGCTAAAATGATAATAAAAGGTACGCATACACAAAAACACAGTCTAGGCTGTTGATTAGAACTTAGTACAACGGGCCAACACACTCTGACGCGTGTTACACAAAATGGGGATTTAAAAGAGAGAAAAAGAGAAAGTACACGAGAGAAATATACATTTGGGTGCATTTGTCAGCTATGCTTATTTTAACCCTAACCTTGCCCCGAACTGCCGCTCTTATGGGTCAGAATATAATGATGTAATTACGTGTTGAAGGTCTCCGCTGTGGGTCTCTCTGCGTGGGCTTTTAGGCTTCAAGAAATGACGCACTTCTCTGGTGCAACTCTCTGGTTGTCCTCACGATGTCAGTGTCCTTTTTGCTTAGTGGTCTGATTCCTCACCCTTGTTCTGAAAGGGTTCTTCTGAGGACAGCCAGCCCTGTAACTCAGGGCTCACAGCGTAGGAATGAAAACAGTGTAGATACCACGATTCGATGGTGGGTGGAGACCGGGTGGTCCGGCTTGAATTCACCCGCTTAGACGCAGCTATTCATCCATAGCATGAGTAGAAAAGGATTCCTTTGTCTTCAACCTCGTGTTGTGTTTTGGGTTCGTTGACTACTCAGACCTTTGCTGCAGCTCGGGTCACTTAGCCTGATATGTTAATTCTTAACTCACATGTCTTATACCCTCGGGTCAGACGTGGGCGTAACCGCTTTTAAGGCAATTCTCTGGGCTTACGAAGTTATGAGGCAAGGTCTAGATTTTTCTCAAATCCAATTTTAGACAACTAACTTCACATTTCATCTTTACCAAAACATTCTCTTTGATTTGAACATTTTTCACACAACGCACAATGTATAAACATCAAGCATATACTAGGAAAACTCTTAAAGTTACAATGTTTTCATAATGACTTCGTCCTTTAACCTTTAATAACAAAACAAAAATGACATTAATTTTCATATTCCATCTATCGTCATTACCACCATTGTGGCTGACGGAAACCATTGTTCCAAAGTCCATTTATTCCATGTTTAATGTTCTGAGGCCGGTTCTCCATAGTGAGAGGACAAAAGAATTTTGTCTGTTGCCTAAGATTTACAATGGGCGTGAGGGGTCAAAAACCCCCCACATCTTCATACCCCTAGATCTCTCCTAAGTTGGGGGTGAGAGATAATCGGTACGGTCATGACACCTCATACAAGGCAGCATTATCATGAAGAGGTTTCATTCAGGTCTCTCTTTAAATAAACACTGTCTTTGGCAGGAGGAAAACCAAACTTCGAGGAACCAAAGATGTCCAAACCAGCAAGACGACACCTCTGCTCCCAATGTGGAAAGAGTTTTAACCAGTTAGGAAGCCTGAAAGCTCATGAGCGAATACACACAGGGGAGTTGCCTTACCACTGCTCCCAGTGTGGAACTAGGTTTACCAGATTAGGAAGCCTGAAAAGACATGAAAGGATACACACAGGAGCGAAGCCACACCATTGCGCCCAGTGTGGAAAGAGTTTTAACAAGTTAGGAAACATGAAATCTCATGAGCGAATACACACAGGGGAGAAGCCTTACCACTGCTCCCATTGTGGAAAGAGTTTTAGAGAGTCAGGAAACCTGAACGCTCATAAGCGAATACACACAGGGGAAAAGCCTTACCGCTGCTCCCACTGCGGAAAGCGTTTTAACCATTCAGGAAAGCTGAAAGAACACATGAGACTGCACACAGGGGAGAACCCTTGCAAATGCTCAGACTGTGGGAAGACATATTACTCATCACGGTCACTTAAACGTCATGTGAGAATCCACACGGGAGAATAATTACTTCTCCTCGTGTGTAAACTCATGTTTCACATCACATTGACTTAAAATTCATCAGAGAACATACACAGTGCTCCAATTGTCTTATATTGTTGACTGAGAATGTGTTTACTTGTTTATACCATATGAAATTGAATTGTACAAAGTAGTCTTAAACATATATTTGTATGTGAATATGGAGTCTGTCTGTTTGAATATAGAGTAGATCAGATTCCATGTGTTTAAATGGTCCTTTTTTAAACTCTGACTGTGTGTGTTTATCTGGCTGTGTCATTCCTCCAGCACTACAGATAATCAAGTGATATTTGGATGTTCTGCATTTGCTCCATTGTTTACATTTGCATTGTTGGCCCACTGATGATTTAATGAAATGAAAATGATCACAGACTCTGTAATAGAAAATGGTAATTGTAAACTCAGCAAAAAAAGAAACGTCCTCTCACTGTCAACTGCGTTTATTTTCAATAAACTTAACATGTGTAAATATTTGTATGAACCTAAGATTCAACAAATGAGACAAACTGAACAAGTTCCACAGACTTGTGACTAACAGAAATGTGTCCCTGAACAAAGGGGGGGTCAAATTCAAAAGTAGAATTCAGTATCTGGTGTGGCCACCAGCTGCATTAAGTACTGCAGTGCATCTCCTCATGGACTTCACCAGATTTGACAGTTCTTGCTGTGAGATGTTACCCCACTCTTCCACCAAGGCACCTGCAAGTTCCTGGACATTTCTGGGGGGAATGGCCCTAGCTCTCACCCTCCGATCCAACAGGTCCCAGACGTGCGCAATGGGATTGAGATCCGGGCTCTTCGCTGGCCATGGCAGAACACTAACATTCCTGTCTTGCAGGAAATCACGCACAGAAGGAGCAGTATGGCTGGTGGCATTGTCCTGCTGGAGGGTCATGTCAGGATGAGCCTGCAGGAAGGGTACCACATGAGGGAGGAGGATGTCTTCCCTGTAACGCACAGCGTTGAGATTGCCTGCAATGACAACAAGCTCAGTCTGATGATGCTGTGACACACCGCCCCAGACCATGATGGACATTCCACCACCAAATCGATCCTGCTCCAGAGTACAGGTCTCGGTGTAACGCTCATCCCTTCGACGATGAAGCGAATCCGACCATCACTCCTGGTGAGACAAAACCGCGACTCGTCAGTGAGAGCACTTTTTGCCAGTCCTGTCTGGTCCAGTGACGATGGGTTTATGCCCATAGGCGACATTGTTGACGGTGATGTCGGGTGAGGACCTGCCTTACAACAAGCCCTCAGTCCAGCCTCTCTCAGCCTATTCCGGACAGTCTGAGCGCTGATAGAGGGATTGTACATTCCTGGCGTAACTCGGGCAATTGTTGTTGCCATCCTGTACCTGTCCCGCAGGTGTGATGTTCGGATGTACCGATCCGGTGCAGGTGTTGTTTCACGTGGTCTGCCACTGCGAAGACGATCAGCTGTCCGTCCTGTCTCCCTGTAGCGCTGTCTTAGGCGCTCACAGTACGGACATTGCAATTTATTTCCCTGGCCACATCTGCAGTCCTCATGCCTCCTTGCAGCATGCCTAAGGCATGTTCACGCAGATGAGCAGGGACCCAGGGCATATTTCTTTTGGTGTTTTTCAGTCAGTAGAAAGGCCTCTTTAGTGTTCTAAGTTTTCATAACTGTGACCTTAATTGCCTACCGTCTATAAGATGTTAGTGGCTTAACGACCGTTCCACAGGTGCATGTTCATTAATTGTTTATGGTTCATTGAACAAGCATGGGAAACAGTGTTGAAACCCATTACAACAAAGATCTGTGAAGTATTTGGATTTTTACGAATAGTCTTTGAAAGACAGGGTCCTGAAAAAGATCCGTACATTTATTTTCTGTGGAAGAAAAAGGGACGTTTCTTTTCTTGCTGAGTTTGTGTTTGTCATTGCAAAGATCTTATTATTAAAGATGTAATTTAACTGACTGGTGTGTGAACTTTGTCTCTCCTCATTTGGTAATACAGAAATTAACCACCACAGACTAACCTTGTGAAACTGACCTATTATAATCTCCTGGTCCTGGGAGTATCATCCTGCGTTGCAAACCAGCTGCACCTGCGTCCTTGTATGAATAATATCAGATTCCATGTGTTTAAATGGTCATTTCTTAAACTCTTTGTGTTTATCTGGGTGTGTCATTCCTCCAGCACTACAGATAATCAAGTGATATTTGGTTGTGATGCATTTGTTCCATTGTTTACATTTGCATTGTTGGTCCACTGATGATTTAATGACATGAAATATTCACAGAGTCTGTAATGGAAAATGTTAATTGTATGTGTCCACATATCTGCGTATGTGACTAACCTTGTGAAACTGACCTATTATAATCTCCTGTTCCTGGGAGTATCATCCTGTGTTGCAAACCAGCTGCACCTGTGTCCTTGTATGAATAAAGTCCCTCCCAGGAACAGGAAACTATAAAGATATGTGCTCATCACCCAATGCTTCAGGAATTAGACTGTCTACACTGCGCTGTGTAACTCTGTTATTCTCTCTGAGCTCAGAAATAAAGAATCTTGGTTTGACTTGGACTCCAGCAGATCCTTATTTTATAATATCCACCACAACTCTCCCACAGATTGCTGTTTATCATTGCCTCAAAGAAGAGTTCTTTGTTTTACTTTCCTGGGGTCATTTACAAGCCTCCCACTGGTTGAATAAATGTTGTTTCCACGTCATTTCAACAAAACAAATCCATGTGATGATGTTTGATCAATGCAGAAAACTGATTGGATTTGTAAAAAGCCGTCAACATCAGGAATCTTTATTTATTTTTCACCCAACTTGTATGCTAAATCCAATGACAGGTGACATTTTGTGTTGATTTCATGTTGAATTCACAGCTCAAAGAAATGTAAATAGAAACTAGATGTTGAACTGACATCTGTGCCCAGTGGGCTGGTTTGAATAAGTGGCAGGTGTTGGATCAATATCCACCTTAGTAGCTAAGTTTCCGTGCAATTTGCGACAGATTTTCATGTGAATATTCTCAAATTTGTACAAAACAATATATGCATTTTCCCACCAGAAATGTTTCTATCAGACAGACTTATTGCTGATCAAAGGCTTTACGAGACAAAAAAATACTTTTGCTGTTGAATTCCCATGTGCCGAATGGAAAAATACAAGTTAAATGGGTTTCCATCACATTTTCAACTATACTGATGGTTTTAAAAACTTGTGTAAAATAGAAAACGTGTTCTTGTCCCGTGCACTGTAGCCAACAGCTCACATATACAGTGCTGGTAGGCTACCTACTTGATGAGATCATTATGGATGAGAGAGATATTATTTTATTTGTCAAATGACAACCAAGCATCAATCATCATGTCACCAGAATAAGACCCTCAAAATGTATTGGAAAGGAGCATCAAGCTCATCACATGCAGTTTCACCACCCTGTGAAGTTCATAACTTATTTCATCTGTAGCCTAATAAACTACATGGGTTCCCAAGTCGTAGAGGGAGGACCACACAACATATCATCACATGACTTCAAGTTAACGTCGATATGATGGTTATTATATAAATATTTGCGCATGAAGGAGTTTCCACCGTTTCTCGCTCATAAATGTTTACTGACACAAAATGATCCCACCATGTAAAACGAACAAACAAATTGTCTGTCGGCATTTATAAAATTGTAAAGGCATATCCTGTTTCCATCAGCCCGGTCATTACTTTTGAAATGGTTGGATCAATATCCACCTTCATTATATGGATGAAGCCTGATTTGGAATGTCTGAGTAGTTCTATCTGATGTCATAATACACCCCTCTGATAATCAAGTGATATTTGGAATGTCTGAGTAGTTCTATATGATGTCATAATACACTCCTCTGATAATCAAGTGATATTTGGAATGTCTGAGTAGTTCTATCTGATGTCATAATACACTCCTCTGATAGTCAAGTGATATTTGGAATGTCTGAGTAGTTCTATCTGATGTCATAATACACCCCTCTGATAGTGATACATTTGCTCCATTGTTTCCATGTCAGTTGGTTTCCCACTCTGATGATTTATATCTGACAGAGGGGCTTTAAAGGAATAGTATGGTGACATCTTAGTGGGGCTTTAAATAAATAGGATTAATCATTAATCATAAACTCCTATACCAACAATACACTGGAGCTTTGACGTCAAGAAAAGATTGGGCTGATGGGTGGTGGTGCTACTCTATAGGTAAGGCTGTCCAATATGAATGTTCAATACACACAATAGGTTGATCAGTAGCCAGTTAGCTAGCTGCTACAGTCCAATATGAATGTTCAATCCACACAATAGGTTGATCAGTAGCCAGTTAGCTAGCTGCTACAGTCCAATATGAATGTTCAATACACACAATAGGTTGATCAGTAGCCAGTTAGCTAGCTGCTACAGTCTATTATGAATGTTCAATACACACAATAGGTTGATCAGTAGCCAGTTAGCTAGCTGCTACAGTCCAATATGAATGTTCAACCCACACAATAGGTTGATCAGTAGCCAGTTAGCTAGCTGCTACAGTCCAATATGAATGTTCAATACACAGAATAGATTGATCAGTAGCCAGATAGCTAGCTGCTACAGTTTAATATGAATGTTCAATACACACAATAGGTTGATCAGTAGCCAGTTAGCTAGCTGCTACAGTCTAATATGAATGTTCAATACACACAATAGGTTGATCAGTAGCCCGTTAGCTAGCTGCTACAGTCTAATATGAATGTTCAATACACACAATAGGTTGATCAGTAGCCAGTTAGCTAGCTGCTACAGTCCAATATGAATGTTCAATCCACACAATAGGTTGATCAGTAGCCAGTTAGCTAGCTGCTACAGTCCAATATGAATGTTCAATACACACAATAGGTTGATCGGTAGCCAGTTAGCTAGCTGCTACAGTCCAATATGAATGTTCAATACACCCAATAGGTTGATCGGTAGCCAGTTAGCTAGCTGCTACAGTCCAATATGAATGTTCAATACACACAATAGGTTCATCAGTAGCCAGTTAGCTAGCTGCTACGTTTTTAGCAACACAACTCGCTATCAACAAAGTCAAAATGCCCTCCAGGCCTGGTGGTGGCAGCAGTGTACTACATCAACTGTTTACCAGAGCTTCCTGAGGGGAAACAATTAGGCTGTATATAGCTTGATTTTGGAGCCAGCAGCATACCACCCTTCTTCCCACAGCTGGCTTGCTTCTGAAGCTAAACAGGGTTGGTCCTGGTTGGTTATGCAAACATTTGTTTATTAGATCATGTTTATCATTAAGAATATTGTTTTATTTCTAAATGGTTACGCCTTGCTTTGGTCATGTGTTCTCTTATGGGTCAATAATTTTAATTAGAATATAGCAATTATGGTCTCTCCTCAATCACTTCCAGTGCCTTTGTAAAGTATTCAGATTGAGGACATTGCCTTGTGTAGGGTGCCATCTTTCAGATGGGACGTTAAACGGGTGTCTTGACTCTCTGTGGTCACTAAAGATCCCATTGCACTTATCATAAGAGTAGGGGTGTTAACTCTGGTGTCCTCGATTAATTCCCAATCTGGCCCTCATACCATCATGGTCACCTAATCATCCCCAGTTTACAATTTGGCTCATGCATTCTCCCTCCTCTCCCCTGTAACTATTCCCCAGGTTGTTGCTGTAAATGAGAATGTGTTCTCAGTTGACTTACCTTGTTAAATAAATAATAACCATGTTTCCATCAAAAGTTGTTTAATTAGGATATATACAAATATGATGATGTCATAGTGAATTCATGACATGTGAATGAACAAGCCTTTTCATACTTTATAACATGGCTATATACAATGCCTTCAGAAAGTATTCAGACCCCTTGACTTTTTCCACATTTTGTTACGTTACAGCCTTATTCTATTGTGTATTAAATCATTTTTTCCCTCTCATCAATCTTCACACAATATCCCATAATGACAAAACAAAAACAGGTCTTTAGAAATTGTTGCTAATTTATAAAAAAATTAAAAACTGAAAAATAACATTTACATAAGTATTCAGACCCTTTACTCAGTACTTTGTTGAAGCACCTTTGGCAGCGATTACAGCATTGAGTCTTCTTGGGTATGATGCTACAAGCTTGGCACACCTGTATTTGGGGAGTTTCTCCCATTCTTTTCTGCAGATTCTCTCAAGCTTTGTCAGGTTTCAGGTTGGATGGGGAGTGTTGCTGCACAGCTATTTTCAGGTCTCTCCAGAGATGTTAGATCGGGTTCAAGTCCAGGCTCTGGCTCGGCCACTCAAGGACATTCAGAGACTTGACTCGAAGCCACTACTGCATTGTCTTGGCTGTGTGCTTAGGGTTGTTGTCCTGTTGGAAGGTGAACCTTCACCCTCAGTTTGAGGTCCTGAGCGCTCTGGAGCAGGTTTTCATCAAGGATCTCTCTGTACTTTGCTCAGTTCATCTTTCCCTTGATCCTGACTAGTCTCCTAGTCCCTGCCGCTGAAAAACATCACCACAGCATGACGCTGCCACCACCATGCTTCACCCTAGGGATGGTGACAGGTTTCCTCCAGACGTGACGCTTGGTATTCAGGCCAAAGAGTTCAATCTTGGTTTCATCAGACGAGAGAATCTGGTTTCTCATGGTCTGAAAGTCCTTTTGGTGCCTTTTGGCAAACTCCAAGTGGGCTGTCATGTTCATTTGACTGAGGAGTGGCTTCCGTCAGGCCACTCTACCATAAAGGCTTGATTGGTGGAGAGGTGGAGAGATGTTGTCCTTCTGGAAGTTTCTCCCATTTCCACAGAGGAACTCTAGAGCTCTGTCAGAGTGACCATCAGATTCTTGGTCACCTCCCTGACCAAGGCCCATCTCCCCCGACTGCTCAGTTTGGCCGTGCCGCAAGCTCTAGGAAGAGTCTTGGTGGTTCCAAACTTCTTCCATTTTAGAATGATGGAGGCCACTCTGTTCTTGGGGACCTCCAATGCTGCAGAAATGTGTTGGTACCCTTCCCAAGATCTGTGCCTCGACCCAATCCTGTCTCGGAGCTCTACAGACAATTCCTTCTACCTCATGGCTTGGTTTTTACTCTGACAGTCTCATAATAAAGGGTCTGAATACTTACTGTTATGTAAAGAAGGTATATTTTTTATCTTTAATAAATGTTTCTATAAACCTGTTTTTGCTTTGTCATTTAAATGTTTTATATTTAACTAGGCAAGTCAGTTAAGAACAAATTCTTATTTACAATGACGGCCTACCACTGAACAGTGCCTTGTTCAGGGTCAGAACAACAGAGTTTTACCTTGTCAGCTCTGGGATTCGATCCATCAACCTTATGGTTACTAGCCCAATGCTTTAACCAATAGGCTACCTGCCGCCCCAAATGATGGGCTATTGTGTGTAGTTTGCTGAATATGTAAAAAAAAAAAAATTAAATCCATTTAAAATAAGGCTGTAACTTAATAAAATGTGGAAAAAGTCATGGTGTCTGAATATTTTCCGAATGCACTGTACAAACATCACATTGAATATTCTCCTCACTTTTGAAAAGCTCCATGAGAAAGAAAGGATTCCCAGATGATCTTTTAGATGTTCTGTCTTCAGGATGTTCTGGGTTGATGGCTGTTGGAGAGGGGAGAGGGGAGGGGCAGTTGAGAGAGCTGGGGCCTTTTATTGCCCTTCCTCTGGGAGCCTGACAGCTGTGACATGATGAGAGAGAGTGAGAGAGGACCTACCCTACCTCTGGGAGCCTGTCAGCTGTGACATGATGAGAGAGTTAGAGAGGACCTACCCTACCTCTGGGAGCCTGTCAGCTGTGACATGATGAGAGAGAGTGAGAGAGGACCTACCCTTCCTCTGGGAGCCTGTCAGCTGTGACATGATGAGAGAGAGTGAGAGAGGACCTACCCTACCTCTGGGAGCCTGTCAGCTGTGACATGATGAGAGAGTTAGAGAGGACCTACCCTACCTCTGGGAGCCTGTCAGCTGTGACATGATGAGAGAGAGTGAGAGAGGACCTACCCTTCCTCTGGGAGCCTGTCAGCTGTGACATGATGAGAGAGAGTGAGAGAGGACCTACCCTACCTCTGGGAGCCTGTCAGCTGTGACATGATGAGAGAGAGTGAGAGAGGACCTACCTGTAAGATATATTGTGTTATAAATGTACTTCTATTTGAAGAGGTTTTTGACCATTCAGGGACCTAATCTCAAACACTCATGAAAACATGAAAAAAATATTGTCCACACGAAAGATAGAATTTGGTAATAAAAAAGATTAAGTTATATGCATGAAAATAAAGATATTTAAAAAATTTGACATTTTGGAGAGGTTTTTGCAGACTATATGGGAGGCCTAAGCCTTGTTATGGATACATGTCTATAAAGAATGACTGGTATAAGATATCAGCTCCATTTTTGTGGCACATGTTGACAAGATGTTGGGGAATCACTGGAGGGGAATGTTGACCAACTGAGCATCTCAGTGTACAGTTCAATAAACACAATAGGCATTTTGTTACATTTCAGTCTTCTGATGATGTATTTAAAGTGTCATATTGGGATGTAAATTCAAATATGAATACATTTAAACTGTATCTGACATGGTACTGGTGTCTTCTTTTTTAAAGCCCATAACCATGTGTGTGAAGTGTAAACAACAAAGGGCACCCCCCCATAAAAAGATCCTGCAACAGAAAGCTGCACAATACGTTGAGAAAAGTATTTTGCTTAACATGACTATATCAAACCCAACTCCATGTGTTTCCACTATCATGTATCCTACCCTGACTATATCCAACCCTACTCAATATGTTACCACTATCATGTATCCTACCATGACTATATCAAACCCAGCTCCATGTGTTACCACTATCATGTATATCCAACCCTACTCCATGTGTTGCCACTATCATGTATCCTGCCATGACTATATCCAACCCTACTCCATGTGTTGCCACTGTCATGTATCCTACCATGACTATATCCAACCCAGCTCCATGTGTTGCCACTATCATGTATCCTACTTGGCTGAAGCTTTGATCCAGTGGAAGAAGTATTGAGGAGCAGGGAGGTTAAAGGTCACTTCAGGACACAGCTGTTACTCTACACTATCCCTAGATAATCCAGTAATAAGAGAACATTTCTACATTATTTAGGGCTCTATAACATCTCTATCTATATATAACATCTCTATCAAATCCTTTTTTTTGTTTTTAACCTAATTCCATTTTCTCCGTTTTTCCAGGTTTCTGATTTGTCCCTGTTTTTCTGTTTTTCTCTCTAAATCACACTGTTAATAGAAAAACAACAACATTGGATGTTCTAAGTCCTCAACAATACTCAAACTACATCAGGAGACCACTTTTGAAAAAAAATTCATTTTTGTTTGTAGATACCCTTTAATTCAAGAGGCACCAGCAAGAGCCTTGCTTGGTTAGTGGTGTCTCTGTAGCACACATGTTATTGCACAGTTTGCTGAACAAATCACAACAGGATTGATGCAAATAATCATGATATCATTCTGCCAGGTAGGCATAGACTACTTTGTAGTTAACATTTAATTGACAAGGTTTGTGTGAGAACTTTTCTATCAACCAGAAGATGGTTGTCATTAGCATCATCGCTAACAGCTAAACATAGTGGTAGACAAATGCACTCAGACAGGGGGATTTCCGGGCTGTTTCCTCTTCAGAAAGTTTAAGGAAAATACAAATCACTGAGGCTAATTTAATGTCAACTTGCAGGCAGTGGGTTCAGAATAACTATGACAAAAAATGAATACTCATCAATCTGTCACCTAATCCTACCTAATGGGCAGGTCAGCCCTGGAGGAAAGTATTGGCTGTAAGAAGTAAGGGAAAACATAACATCTGGTTGTTTTTAAAATTACTTCTAATAAATATATAAAACAATCTGCGTTACCCACTCCAGTCAGCAGATGGGGATGTGCGTCTTTCAGGTGATGCTTCTTGCGTGACGTATATTCTAGTGGACGGGACGGGAGGTTTCTTCAACAGCGAAAAAATAAGAAAAAAAAGTTTATTGAAGAGCGACAACAGACTACTGATTTAACCAACGTGGTGGTTTGCTAGCGAATTTAAAACCGAGACATTGAAGCTCTTTAGACCAATCTTGTGTATATTAATCTTTGTGTTTTGGAGGAAGAGGAGGCTATCACATTGAAAGAGGAGAATGTATTGAAAGAAGAGGAAGAACCTTTTGGAGTGAAAGAGGAACCTTTTGGAGTGAAAGAGGAACCTTTTGGAGTGAAAGAGGAACCTTTTGGAGTGAAAGACGAGGCTATCTCAGTAAAAGAGGAGGAAGACGTTTGGGGAGTGAAAAATGAGGAGACTGAAGATCCGATTACCACCAGTGAGTACTGTCTTAAAAACAGGGGCACAAACTATGCAGTTGTTGAACTAATGTGTCTTTTAAAGGGGCATTCTACTGAAGTTCTACACTTGAATATGTTGTTCAGTAAGGTAGGAATTGTTTAAGGGACAATCTGCCATTGGTACATATATTTTTGGGACTTTTCAATTAGATGTATTGAATTCTCCATGTGGTCTACATGAAAGTTCCCCTCATCTGATGTAACAGGCTTTTAAAATTCAGTATTGGTAACATCATTTATACTTAAAATATCAAAGGGACGCAAAAGGCACCCATTTAGTGGAGCGACCCTTTCACATTTACAACACAAACAACATTTTACAAAATCATGATGAAAGTGGCCATTGTAGGCTCTTTTTAGACATATTCATGCCTCTTGTAAGACTCTGTGATTGCAATAGGTGGTGTTAGAGAATTTCCAGTCGTCTGGAGATTTTCAGTACCCATACTGTTTTCTTTGAAGGAGAAAGCAGAATCGATATAAGGTAAAATATTAGCCATGTGTAAGCAGAATGAAGGCTGAGCCCATGTGAATGTACGGAGCTGGATCAACATGGAGTTAACCATTAGACATGTAACAAACAGAACGTAAGCAGAATCCGTGTGGATGAGGCAAGGTAGACCAACACAGACTGGTCTGGGCCATATCTGATCTTGTGAAGGCTACTGGACATGCACATGGGTTAATCATACATAGACAACATCAGCCTGAACTTGTGAAGACCTTTGGACAGGAACATTAGCTAATCAGTTATAGGAACCATTAGACAGTAGGAGTGTTCATGTCTGTGTGTCACGCCACCAATAGAATCTATGCCCTAATGTCTGAGCCAATAAGAAAGGCAGCAAGACTAGGGTGGCCAAGGCTAGAAGGTATCAATCATTTATGTAAAAGTGGGGTGACGATGTTATGTAAGGGAGAGTCAGTTCTTCAATGGAAATGCTTGGCTTTGTTAATTTTGTAATGAAGTCTATTTGAATTCACATGCTCCGGTATCTGAGAAATATTTGATTCAATATTTCCACGACAATGGGCATAAGTTTACCATCTGTTTGATGTTCTCATTAACACAGGAGAGAGACACGACTATTGTGGATCCTCTGGGGAGCCTCAACAACATCCTGCTGACGAGGCAGAGAACAGTCTCTCCAGATCAGAACACCAGATGGTACAGCTTGGTCTGGTCTAGCATACAGCTTGCTCCGTCTGGGTCTGGGCTGGGTTTCCGTAAAGCACTTCATGACAACAGTGGCATCAGCATCCATAATGATATGTGTCTGTGTCCCCTCTTTATGGTTACCAGGACAACGCTAGCCCTTCCTCCCTCCCGGAGTCCCCGTGTTGTTCCTCTCCCGGTAGCGCCTTACTGCTGGGTATGAAGAGGTTGTCTGTGCTGCTGGTGGACTGCAGGAAAACAACAGGGCTGAGTGGAACTGTGAGAGGAGGAGAAGAGAAGAAAGGATCAGATTTGACACATCAAAGTAAGTGCTGTAGTTTAGTTTGAACAAATACAATAGATCTGCCCACTGGTATCTGTTACCAGTACAACCAGCAGAGTTCTGTTAGTTGACATGAAGATAGACTGGTGGATATGGATGTTATGAATATCATAACACTGAAAAAGGTTACTGCCACTGAAAAGAGAGAAACCAATAGACCATATAAGGCCTTGATGAAAGTTAGCTTTAGAGAGAAAGTTTAAAGACGATCTGATGTCAGGTGCATGTTTTACAAAAAAAAAGTCAAATCATTATGGATGTTACAATGCCTGTCCCAGTCAACCCCCCCTATCTTTACAAGACTGTAGAACAGGAAAACAAAAGAAAAAAGACACTTCAAATCTGTCTGTATTGCTTCATTAACATCTGATCTACAGATATATTATTCTACACTACTGGTCAAAAGTTTTAGAACAGCCAACAAGTTATCAGCTTATGTGGGAACTCCTACAAGACTGTTGGAAAAGCATTCCAGGTGAAGCTGGTTGAGAGAATGCCAAGAGTGTGCAAAGCTGTCATCAAGGCAAAGGGTGGCTACTTTGAAGAATCTATATATATTATAGATATAAAAATATATTTGTTTATTTGTTTAACACTTGTGGTTACTACATGACTCCATATGTGTTTTTTAATAGTTTTGATGTCTTCACTATTATTCTACAATGTAGAAAATAGTAAAAATGAAGAAACCCTTGAATAAGTAGGTGAGTCCAAACTTTTGACTGGTACTGTACATGAAATTCCCTGGCAACAACTCCTGTGGACCTTCCTGCAGTCAGCATGCCAATTGCACTAAGACATCTGTAGCATTGTTGTGTGACAAAACTGCACATTTTAGAGTGGCCTTTTATTGTCCCCAGCACAAGGTACACCTGTATAATAATCAAACTGTTCAATCAGCTTCTTGATATGCCACACCTGTCAGGTGGATGGATTATCTTGGCAAAGAATAAATGTTCACTAACTGGGATGTAAAAAATTCTGCAATCTTTTATTTCAGCTCATTAAACATCCAACACTTTACATGTTGCGTTTATATTTTTGTTTATTGTAGTTACTATCAGTTTTAGGAACATCTACCCAAAATATTTCACCTTATTTTTTACTTTACCCAAAATATGACATCAGCGATAGTCAAAATGTTGAAAATCTGTGAACGTCTAAATAACAAATTGGGCCATTTCAACAGCAGGTGTCAAACCCTTTCAACAACGGGGAGATGTTACTGATGTGCTTTGTGTCTTCGATGTAAAAACAAGTTTTGGACTTCCACTTAAAATTACTTATTTACTTATTTTATGTTTAAGGAAGTGTGTAGGTCGCATTCTGTATCATACAGCTATGAAGGTTATATATTTAGAACCACCTGCTCAATTGGAATCTAGCGACGTCTGTCTTCAGTGTCCTAGAACTGTTTAGTTTTGGATGAATAAATAAGTAATGTAAACATATTATCAGTAATTGCCAGGAAACTCTACAACATTTGTTTTAAAATCACACCAAGGTTGTTAAAACTGGCATCAGGTTATTGAGGGATCTGATTAGGATTTACCCTCGTAGCAAGGCTGTTTTATCATGTGGAGGTTTCATTTGGGTCTCTTTTTTAAAAAACACACTTGTCTTTGGCAGGAGAAAGACCAGACTCAGAGGAACCAGAGCCAGGGACGTCCAAACCAGCAAGAAGACACCAGTGCTCCCACTGTGGAAAAGGTTGTAACCACTTATGGGAGCTGAAGCAACATGAGAGAATACACACAGGGGAGAAGCCTTACCACTGCTCCCAGTGTGGAAAGAGTTTTAACCTGTTAGGGTACCTGAAACGACATGAGAGATTACACACAGGGGAGAAGCCTTACCACTGTTCCCAGTGTGGAAAGGGTATTAACCTCTTATGGGAGCTGAAACAGCACGAGAGAATACACACAGGGGAGAAGCCTTACCACTGCTCCCAGTGCGGCAAGAGTTTTAACCAGAAAGGACAACTGAACCAGCACGAGAAAATACACACAGGGGAGAAGGCTTACCACTGCTCCCTGTGTGGAAAACGTTTTAACCAGAAAAGCTACCTAAAAAAACATGAGAGAATACACACAGGGGAGAAGCCTTACCACTGCTCCCAGTGTGGAACGCGATTTGCAATGTTTGGGACTCTGAAAATACATGAGAGAATACACACAGGAGAGAAGCTGTACCTCTGTTACCTGTGTGGAAAGAGTTTTTCCCACTTATGTCACCTGAAAACTCATGAACAAATACACACGGAGTGAAGCCTCACCACTGCTCCCAATGTGGAAAGGGTTTTAACCTGTTAGGGGACAAGAAACAACACAGGGGAGAAGCCTTACATGCTCCCAGTGTGCAAAGAGTTTGCCTAGGCTTACAAAAGCTCAGACTGTGGGAAAACATATTACTCTTCACAGTCACTTAAACGTCATGAGAGAATCCACACAGAAGAGAGAATAATTACTTCTCCTACTATGTAAATTGATATTTCACATCACATTGACTTAAAATTCATCAGAGAACATACACAGTGCTCCCATTGTCTTATATTGTTGACTAATAATGTGTTTACTTGTTTATACCATATGAAATTGAATTGTACACAGTATACTCAAACATATATTTGTATGTTTTTATTAGAAAACAAATTGTATATGGAGTATGTCAGTTTGAATATAGAGTAGATCAGATTCCATGTGTTTAAATGGTCCTTTTTTAAACTCTGACTATGTGTGTTTATCTGGGTGTCATTCCTCCAGAACTACAGATAATCGAGTGGTATTTGGATGTGATTCTTTTGCTCCATTGTTGACATTTGCATTGTTGGCCCACTGATGATTTAATGACATGAAAATGTTCAGACTGTAATGGAAAATGGTAATTGTATATGTCCACATAACTGAGTATGTGACTAACCTTGTGAAACTGACTTATTATAATCTCCTGTTCTTGGGAGTATCTTCCTGTGTTGCAAACCAGCTCCACCTGCATCCTTGTATGAACAAAGTTCCTCCCAGGAACAGGAAACTATAAAGATATGTGCTCGTCTCCCAATGCTCCGGAATTGAAACCGTCTCCACTTCGCTGTGTAACTATTGTATAAGAGGTTATTAAACAAAGATTCTGCTGTGACTCTGATGTGGAAGATGTTATAAATATTTGTTGGTCTGATTTGATTAATGAGGAGCATCCAGACACTGCACTTGAAAACCATATGAAATTGCTTCTTCCAATTATTGATAAACATGTACCTGTTAAGAAACTGACTGTTAGAACTGTTAAGGCTCCGTGGATTGATGAGGAGTTTAAAAACTGTATGTTTGAAAGAGTTGGGGCAAAAGGAGTGGCTAATAAGTCTGGCTGCACATCTGGCTGGCTTACGTACTGCAAATGGAGAAATGATGTGACCAAACTCAACAAAAATAATAAACTTTATTATGAATCCAAGATCAATGATATAAAGAATGATGGAAACAAACTTGTAAAAAAAACATAATGAAAGAAAAGCATTGCAAGTATTGAATGTTGTAAAGTTAGTGTGGGAGAGGTGGAAAAATTGTTATCGATCAATAATGACAAACCTCCTGGCATTGACAACTTAGATGGGAAGCTACTGAGGATGGTAGCTGACTCTATAGCCACTCCTATCTGTCATTTTTAATCTGAGCCTAGAGGAAAGTCGTTGTCCTCAAGCCTGGAGGGAAGCCAAAGTAATTACGCTACCCAAGAGTGGTAAAGCGGCCTTTACTGGTTCTAACAGCAGACCTATAATCTTGCTGCCAGCTCTAAGCAAACTGTTGGAAAAAATCGTGTTTGACCAAATACAATGCTATTTGTCTGTAGAAAAAGTAACAACAGATTTTCAGCATGCTCATAGAGAAGGGCACTTAACATGTACGCACTGACACAAATGACTGATGATTGTGCAGATTTCAGTGCAGCCTTTGATATTATTGACCATAACCTGTTGTTTAAGAATGTATGTGCTATGGCTTTTCAACCTCTGCCATATCGTGGATTCAGGGCTATCTACCTAATTGAATTCAACAGGTTTTTAATGGAAGCTTCTCTAATGTCAAACATGTAAAGTGTGATGTACTTCTTTTTTTTACCAATGACCTGCCACTGGCATTATACAAAGCATGTGTGTCCATGTATGCTGATGATTCACCCATATACACATCAGGAACCACAGCTAAAGAAGTCACTGAAACCCTTAACAAAGAGTTGCAGTCTGTTTTGGAATGGGTGGCCAGTAATAAACTGGTCCTGAACATCTCTAAAACTTAGAGCTTTGTATTTGGTACAAATCATTCCTTAAGTTCTAGACCTCAGCTGAATCTGGTAATGAATTGTGTGGCTGTTGAACAAGTTGAGGAGACTAAATTACTTGGCATTACCTTAGATTGTAAACTGTCATGGTCAAAACATATAGATTCAGTGGTTGTAAAGATGGGGAGAGGTCTAGCCGCAATAAAGAGATGCTCTGCTTTTTTGACACCACACTCCAAAAAGCAAGTTCTGCAGGCTCTAGTTTTGTCTAATCTTGATTATTGTCCAGTCGTGTGGTCCAGTGCTGCAAAGAAAGACCTAGTAAAGCTGCAGCTGACCCAGAACAGAGCGGCACGTTTTGTTCTTAATTGTAATCAGAAGACTGCTATAGATAATATGCATGTCAGTCTCTCTTGGCTAAGAGTTGAGGAGAGACTGAGTGCATCACTTCTTCTTTTTATAAGAAACATGAATGTGTTGAAAACAGACGGTGGTGGAGGTGTTTATGGTGGAGAGGACTGTTGACTCAGTGGAGGACATCCCAGCCACTTGGCAGTGTTGACACTGTTACTTCCTACCTGACTGGTAATAGGACTTCACTGCTACTTCCTATCTTACTGGTAATAGGACTTCACTGCTACTTCCTACCTGACTGGTAGTAGGACTTTACTGCTACTTCCTACCTGACTGGTAATAGGACTTCACTGCTACTTCCTACCTGACTGGTAATAGGACTTCACTGCTACTTCCTATCTTACTGGTAATAGGACTTCACTGCTACTTCCTACCTGACTGGTAGTAGGACTTTACTGCTACTTCCTACCTGACTGGTAATAGGACTTCACTGCTACTTCCTACCTGACTGGTAATAGGACTTCACTGCTACTTCCTATCTTACTGGTAATAGGACTTCACTGCTACTTCCTACCTGACTGGTAGTAGGACTTTACTGCTACTTCCTACCTGACTGGTAATAGGACTTCACTGCTTTTTCCTATCTGACTGGTAATAGGACTTCACTGCTACTTCCTACCTGACTGGTAGTAGGACTTCTATTTATACAATCAATCAAGCAAATTTGTATGGCCTTTTTTTTTTACCTCAGCAGCGGTCACAAAGTTATTTTACAGTCATCTGGCCCAGAGACACCTTGGACATACAGGGCACCACTGCCGTTGCCTTTCTCCCTGTCTGATGTCATATCCTTTTCCTGTTAAGGCACCTGACCAGCTGAGTGCAGGTGGGCTCTCCTGTGAACATGGGGCTGAAGATCAGACAGTGAAGAGACTCCGGGGGCGGTGATGAAGGCTGTAGGAATGAAGATATAAGATAGCATAACTTCCTGTAGGCAGTGTAGCATAACTTCCTGTAGGCAGTGTAGCATAACTTCCTGTAGGCAGTGTAGCATAACTTCCTGTAGGCAGTATAGCATAACTTCCTGTAGGCAGTGTAGCATAACTTCCTGTAGGCAGTGTAGCATAACTTCCTGTAGGCAGTGTAGCAGAACTTCCTGTGGGCAGTGTAGCATAACTTCCTGTGGGCAGTGTAGCATAACTTCCTGTAGGCAGTGTAGCATAACTTCCTGTGGGCAGTGTAGCATAACTTCCTGTAGGCAGTGTAGCATAACTTCCTGTAGGCAGTGTAGCATAACTTCCTGTAGGCAGTGTAGCAGAACTTCCTGTAGGCAGTGTAGCAGAACTTCCTGTGAAAGTAGTGAAATAAATGACATGGAATGAAAAGGTGTGGTATTTACTTCTGTGTATGTCCAATGTATATTGTGTGATCAAAATCTACTATAGAAATGATAGTTTTCTTAGTTTACCAAACTGAATTGCCAATCAACATTCCCAGCATGAACAGCAGCCTCGGAAACAAATTCGTATTTACAATGACAGCATGGCAAAATGCCTTCTGTGGGGCAGTAAACACAGATCTGGTTATTTTGAAAATACTTTGTATTAAGTTGTTAGCAAGAATAAACAATGTAATTAACATTTTCCCAAACTGAGTCACCCAAACTAGTCAGCAGATGATTCTTTCAAGTTGTCTCTTGCGTGACGTATAATCTAGTCGACGGGACCGTTCGACACAAGGCTACTGGTTCAGACAGATCAGCAGCTTACTAGCCAACGTTCTATAATGAAAACAGGTACATTCTGAAAGGTTTTGTTGATGTGATAACAAAAATGTTATTCACGTCTGAATTCAGGATAATACCGTTTGTTTTATTTTACTTAAATGTTATTATTTATGTATCATACTATGCGAATACACTACCAAGCAATGCAAGTAGATATTTGGAATTAACCCCAAAGAAGGTTTTGATCAATAATTTATTAAGAAAACCAGTAGTCACGATCAGACTATGTTTCCTATTCAGGCATCATATAATGCACAGCCACATGCAAATACATCAACTCCACCAATAAAACATTGAAAACTTTAACATGACTACTGGTGATGTCATTATTTTCATCACCATCCATTACTGGTTAAATTGCATTATTATTCTTTGTACATGGTGTGCCCGCCTCCTGAGTATGACTAGAAGTCCACTCGGAAGTCCCCTCTTCTCTTCTGTGCCAAAGTTGCTGAGGAGCCAGAAGCAGAGTTTAGAACATGTCTCTTGGGAATATTTTAACTTGGCACATACAGTATTCAGACCCCTTGACCTTTCACCTTACAGCCTTATTCTAAAATGGATTAAATCGTTTTTTCCCCCCCTCATCAATCAACACACAATACCCCATAATGACAGAGTGAAAACAGGTTTGAATTTTTTTGCAGTTTTTGTGGTGTTGTGAATAATTATAAATGTACACTGACAGGCTGACCCATACTTTAAGAAAGGCGGTTGTAGGGACTAATCCTAAAAAATACTAAATTTTTGGATAAAGCATAAATTGGATTTTAGTCTCAGCCTCCAGAGGCCAAATGGAGCTCCGTACTGAACCGCCAAGCGCCTCCCAAATGTTGTACCAATGAGGACAGCTCTGTATAGCTTCTCATTGACATGATTGGTCAATGCGGCAACTTCAGGAGAGTAATGGCACAATCTGCGAAAGCCAGCAGGAGAGGGAGGAGAATGGTTGGGTCAGGTTAAAACCTCGTCCGGATAGGACCCTTCATCTCAATTTCCACCTAAAATTACCCAAATCTAACTGCCTGTAGCTCAGGACCTGAAGCAAGGATATGCATATTCTATACTATTTGAAAGGGAACACTGAAGTTTGTGGAGATGTGAAATTAATGTAGGAGAATATAACACAGCTGGTAAAAGATAAAAACATGTTTAAATTTTTTATTTGATAATCTTTGAAATGCAAAAGAAAGGACATACATTGATATAGGACGCTGGGGGTCATTTATATGTTGTCCACAACAGGGCAACAGTACATGTGCAAAGTCAGACTGATAACGTCAAGAATGAGCGAGTTACATGACATTTAGTATGAAGTCACCCAGGTGTCCCACACGAGTTGCCCAAATGGCCAAATTGATTTTTTTCAAGAAAATAACTACATAGAAAATACAAAAATGCTTAGTCTACACACTCCCAGGAATGTCATAAATGATGGATCATTAGCTTCCCTACAGAAAAGGTACTAACGGGAAATGTGACAAGAATGCTGATCCAATATCTCCAAACACAGAAGTGAAACATTTAAGGGCCAAGTTAGCAGCCCAGGGATCCAATGTCACTGTTGAACAACACCACAAACCACACAAAGTAAAAAATAAAATAAAACAACTTTAGAATGACAGTATTTGGAAGATCCTCAGTCCTCTACACAATATTGTGCTGCTGATGCCAAGTCCCAAAGCAGTCTCTTTCTGCTGTAAAGCAGAGGCAAACCGAACAAGTCGTGCAGGTGATGGGGGACTTCATGTGACAAAGAACACAACGACGCCTCCATGCTGTGGCCTTTTGGCCCCGAGGCACATTCATGCCTGCAGTTATGAATTCGGGCATGTGAACACCACTGGTGGCAGGAGCAGAAGGGACAGAGGTAGAGGGGGCAGAAGGTGCTGCAGTGGACTTTGTGCCGTAGCCAGCAAGCTCCTGGATGAGCAGCTTTCTGAAGGCTAGCTGTGTCATGGGGGTCTGTCCACAGCTCTTAGCCATTTCCTTATGAAGGATGAATGCATTCACCACAGCAATGTCGATGAAATGATAAAACAATGTCTTGTACCAATTCATTGTCTTGTGGAGAACATTGTAGTAGCCTATCAGAGCGTCTGACAGGTCCACACCTCCCATGCTCTTGTTGTAATCCTTCACAGCAGCAGGAATGGGGACATTTTTAGTGGTCTGTTCCCCATTAGCGTCCTTCACACGCCTGACGACGTGATCGCCACTGTACGATTTGTGGATACTGGAGCACATGACCACCTCTCTGGTATCCATCCACTTTACAAAGAGCAGGTCATCTTTACGAATCCATCGCATGGTACCCCTATCAGCCCGCTTAGGCATGTCGTTGACTTTTGTTTTGGGAAAACCCACTCTGTTGGGACGAATGGTGCCACAAGCCCACACATTCAGCTTCCTCAGGTCTGTGAACAGGGTAGGGCTTGTGTAGAAGTTGTCCACAAACAGTTTGTAGCCCGTCCCCAGCAGTTGAAAATCTAATAATTCCATAACGGAATCATAACTAAGTCCCTTACCGGTGGCTGAGATGGATTTCCCCTCGTAAACAAAAAAATTCCAAGTGTAGGCACACACAGAATCGTCCAAAACAAACAGTTTGTACCCCCCTTTTGTTGGCTTGTTACTCATATATTGTTTGAGGCCAATTCCAGCCTTTGAGGCTACCATCCTCTCATCTATGGACAGGTTCTGGTTGGGTTGAAAATGGGTCTTGCAAGCCTCAACCATGCTGGGGTAGAGAGGTATGATTTTGCAGAGCCTATCAAAGCTTGCTGTGCCTCTCTTCTTGTCATTGTCCTCATCAACTTGTGGGTCACTGATATGAAGCGCCTGCGAGATAGTCAGAAACCTTTTAGAAGACATGACAGTGGAGGGGAAAGGCAGTTGGTAGAGTGTTGACGTTCTCCAGTAGTCCTTGAGGTTTTTACACTTCACAAACCCCATGTAAATAACCAGTGAGATGTAACAGTACAGGTCTTGGACGGAAATGGGGTTCCATGCCTCTTTCTTGCCTGCTTGTGTCTTAGCCCCATACTTGTTGGTGTTAGAAACCAGCGAATCAAGAACTGACAAGGAGAAAAACATCTGGAAAAGATGAAGGGGGCTGTACTTTGCAGTCATGTCCAGCTGAGGTCCTGGCTGCCTTTTCGGTCTAAATGTTGGTGGAAGTGGCTCCACATCATCTTCTAGCACAGTGTGCCAACGGTCCTCTGCCTCGGTGGTAGTTGCCGCTGGTTCACTGGGCCTCCTCCGCTTCTGGGCTGGCCTCTTCACACCTCTAGATGGCCGGGCAGGGGAAGGTGTGGAGCAGGAGACAGCAGGGGTCCGGCTGGATGAACCAGCTTCAGCGTCTGAATTAGTGGGGGATGGACACCTTGACATTGTGGGTTCCCATTGTTCATCCGAGTCCCTGGCACTGTGTAAGAAAAAAACAATCAGTAAGAAAACTTCTACAGATGAGCCCTGTATCGACACGTAAAATAAACAGATGTCTATTATATAGAGTAGAGGGAACATAATCACGACGGTGAAGTGTGTGTTTATCAATGGTGAATAAGGCTGGTCAGGGGAGAACGGCTCATAGTGGTGGCCGGGGTGGGGTGAGTGGAATGGTATCAAGCAACATGGTCTGTTTGGTGCTGTTCCATTCTACTCCATTCCGGCCATTGTTGTGGGCCGCCCTCCCCTCAACAGCCTCCAATGGCTATTTATATAACAATGGAATGGAGTGAATGGAACAGCACCAAACAGACCATGTTGCTTGATGATGTGGAACCTTGGGGCGATAAGGTAACCTAGTGGTTAGAGCGTTGGGCCACTAACCCAAAGGTTGGCGGACCGAGTCCCAGAGCTGACAAGGTAAAAATATGTCATTCTGCCCCTGAACAAGGCAGTTAACTTCTCTTGGGTAGTGGGCAGCATTCAGAATTTTGTATGAAAAGCATGCCCAAATTAAACTGCATGCTACTCATCCCCAGAAGATAAGATATGATTATGATATATTTGGATAGAAAACACTCTGAAGTTTCTAAAACTGTTTGAATCATGTCTGTGAGTATAACAGAACTTATTTAGCAGGCGAAACCCTGAGGACAAACCATTCAGATTTATTTTTTGAGGTCACTCTCTTTTCAATGAGTTTTCATTGGGAAACCAGATATCTAAGGGACCTTCTTGCAGTTCCTACCGCTTCCACTGGATGTCAACAGTCTTTAGAAATTGGTTGAGGTTATTCCTTTGTGTAATGAAGAAGTACGGCCATCTTGAAGGAGGGTCACTCGAAAGTGTCCTGTTTGTTAGAAGCGCGTGACCAGAAAGCTAGCTACAATTGGTTTTAATCCTGTATTGAACACAGATCATCCCATCTTCAACTTTATCGATTATTTACGTAAAAAAATACCAAAAGATGTATTACAAAAGTAGTTTGACATTTTTTGCCAAAGTTTACAGGTAACCTTTGAGATATTTTGTAGTCACGTTTCACAAATTGGAACTGGTGTTTTACTGGATCAAACGCGCCAAATAAATTGACATTTTGGATATACATCGACGGAATTAATCGAAAAAAAGGACAATTTGTGATGTTTATGGGACATATTGGAGTGCCAACAACAGAAGCTTGTCAAAGGTAAGGCATGAATTATATTTTTATTTCTGCGTTTTGTGTCGTGCCTGCAGGGTTGAAATATGCTTCTCTCTCTTTGTTTACAATGGTGCTATCCTCAGATAATAGCATTGTTTGCTTTCACCGAAAAGCCTATTTGAATTCTGACATGTTGGCTGGATTCACAACCAGTGTAGCTTTAATTTGGTATCTTTCATGTGTGATTTAATGAAAGTTAGATTTTTATAGTAATTCATTTGAATTTGGCGCTCTGCATTTTCTCTGGCTTTTGGCCAAGTGAGACAGTAGCGTCCCGCCTAAACTCAGATTTTTGGATATAAATATGAACTTTACCGAACAAAACATACATGTATTGTGTAACATGAAGTCCTAGGAGTGTCATCTGATGAAGATCATCAAAGGTTAGTGATTCATTTACCTCTATTTCTGCTTTTTGTTACTCCTCTCTTTGGCTGGAAAAATGGCTGTATTTTTCTGTGACTTGGCTCTAACCTAACATAATCGTTTGGTGTGCTTTCGTCGTAAAACCTTTTTGAAATCGGACACTTTGGCTGGATTTACAACAGGTGTATCTTTAAAATAGTGTGAAATACTTGTATGTTTGAGGAATTTAAATTATGGGATTTCTGTTTTGAATTTGGCGCCCGGCAGTTTCACGGGCTGTTGACGAGGTGGGACGCTACCGTCCCACATACCCTAGTGAGGTTAACAAGAAATTTGTGGAGTGGTTGAAAAACGAGTTATACTGACTCCAACCTAAGTTTATGTAAACTTCGACTGTGTGTATAAATATATATAAATAAATAAATAAAAAATATCAAATGAATATGCGACCTTTTAAACAACTGCATTAGCATGAGAAGCAAAAACCTATTTTACTTACTGGTCTAAAAGTGGATCTTTTCCTTCCAAAAACATTTCTTCCGCACTGGAATCATAACTGTGGTCACTCACAGAGTCCTCATCCATTCCTTCTGTGTCACTCTCCGGGCCAATTTTGTTTATACTTGGACTGAGATTTAGCTTTTCCACTCTTAGTAGCCATGTTTAACTTTTTCAGATTTGAGAAGTTTGTAGAAGAGAAGGAACTGCTGTGAAACGTAAACTACAGTGCGTCCTGTTTCCTTTCACCAGAGAATGAACTCTGTTGTGCACAGCTCCAGCATGATGGCTGTTTGTCCTACAAACGGCGTTCACATACTGCTGGAAAGCCCAGCTCATTGGCTATCTAGCTAGGTTTCAAAACGATAGGTGGTCATTGGACCAAGACCCTTCATGGGCTAATTCAGGTGTTGTATAGCCAATACATAATGTAGAATGATGAAACGAGTTTGGTTGCCTTCTAGAGTGTCTGGAGATTGCACAGAAACCAAACTTGACCATGTTAAACAATGTTAGATTTCTAACAAAATTAGATTTCATAAAATTGTTTTGTTGCAAGTTGAGTCGGAATTCATGCAGAACGCTGTTTACAACACGGATGGTGTGAGGATATGCAATACCATTCAAGAGTTCGGGGTCACTTAGAAATGTCCTTGTTTTTGAAAGAAAAGCTATTTTTTTGTCCATTTAAAATAACATAAATTTGATCATAAACACAGTGTAGACATTGTTAATGTTGTAAATGACTATTGTAGCTGGAAATGGCTGATTATCTACATAGGCGTAGAGAGGCCCATTATCAGCAATCATCACTCCTGTGTTCCAATGGCACGTTGTGTTACCTAATCCAAGTTTATCATTTTAAAAGGCTAATTGATCCATTTTGAGCCTGTAATCAAACCCACAAATGCTGATGCTCCAGACACTCAACTGGTCTAAAGGCCAGTTTTATTGCTTCTTTAAATCAGCATAACAGTTTTCAGCTGTGCTAACATAATTGCAAAAGGGTTTTCTAATGATCAATCAGCCTTTTAAAATTATAAACTTGTATTAGGTAACACAAAGTGCCATTGGAACACAGGAGTGATGGTTGCTGATAATGGGCCTCTGTACGCCTATGTAGATATTCCATAAAACAATCTGCCATTTCCAGCTACAACAGTCATTTACAACATTAACAATGTTTACACTGTATTTCTGATCAATTTGATGTTATTTTATTGGACAAAAAATGTGCTTTTCTTTCAAAAACAAGGACATTTCTAATTGACCCCAAACTTTTCAACGGTAGTGTATATATAGAAATACACGTTTAAAATGTGTACCAATTGATTGGTCGAAAGAACAGGTGACTAAGTCAAACAAGATGTTTATTAGTCTGTGACAGCCCTACTAGTAAAAGATACCAGTCCATCTTCATGTCAACTAACAGAACTCTGCTGGTTGTCCTGGTAACAGATACCAGTGGGCAGATCTATTGTATTTGTTCAAACTAAACTACAGCACTTACTTTGATGTGTCAAATCTGATCCTTTCTTCTCTTCTCCTCCTCTCACAGTTCCACTCAGCCCCGTTGTTTTCCTGCAGTCCACCAGCTGCACAGACAACCTCTTCATACCCAGTAGTAAGGTGCTACCGGGAGAGGCACGACACGGGGACTCCGGGAGGGTGGAAGGGCTAGCATTGTCCTGGTAACCATAAAGAGGGGACAGACATATAATTATGGATGCTTATGTCACTGTTGTCATAAAGTGCCTTACAGAAACCCAGACCCCGATAGAGCAAGCTGTATACTAGACCAAACCAAGCTGTACCATCTGGTGTTCTGATCTGGAGAGACTCTTGTTGTTGAGGCTCCCCAGAGGATCCAGGATAGTCATGTCTCTCTCCTGTGTGAACGAGAACATCAAACAGATGGTAAACTTATGACCATCTATTGCAATTACAGAGTGTTACAAGAGGCATGAATATATGGCTAAAAAGGGCCTAAATTAGCCACTTTAATTATGCTTCTTTTTTTTGTGATCAGTGGTATAAAGTACTTAAGTAAAAAGTACTTTAAAGTACGATTTAAGTAGTTTTTCGGGGAATCTGTACTTTACTATTTTTGACTAATTTGACTTTTACTTCACTACATTCCTAAAGAAAATGATGTACTTTTTACTCCATACATTTTCCCTGACACCCAAAAGTACTCATTACATTTTGAAGGCTTAGCTGGACAGGAAAATGGTCCAATTCACGCACTAATCAAGAGAACATCCCTGGTAATCATCACTGCCTCTGATCTGGCAGACTCACTAAACACACGTTTCAATTGTAGATTGTCTGAGAGTTGGAGTGTGTCCCTGGCTATCCGTAAATGTAAAAAAAAAAAAAAACTAGAAAATGGCACCACCTGGTTTGCTTAATATAAGGAATTTGAAATTATTTATATACTTTTGATACTAAAGTATATTTTAGACTTTTACTCAGGAAGTATTTTACTAGGTGACTCACTTTTACTTGAGTAATTTTCTATTCAGGTATCTGTACTTTACTCAAGTATGACAATTGCGTACTTTTCCCACCACTGTGATGCGAATGTTTAAGGGCCGTTCCACAAAATGGGTGCATTTTGCGTCCCTTTGATATTTTAAGTAGAAATGATGCACTGTATATTATATTCTAAAAACCTGTTATATTAGAATAAGTGCACTTTAATATAGACCACATAGAGAATTCAATAAATACAATTTTGAAGTGCACAAAATATATGTACCAATGGCAGATTGCCCCTTAAACAACTCCTACAGTACTGAACAACATATCAAAGTGCAGAACTTCAGTAGAATGCCCCTTTAAAAAACACAGTTCAACAACTGCATAGTTTGTGTCCCTGTTTTTAAGACAGTACTCACTGGTGGTAATCGGAACTTCAGTCTCCTTCTCTTTTATTGCGATATCCTCCTCTTTTACTCTAAAAGGTTCTTCCTCTTCTTTCAATTTTACGGCATCTTCCTCCTTTTTGATTCTGAAAGCTTCTACCTCTTTTTCCACTTTGACAACCTCTTTCCCATCTTCCTCTTTCACTGTAATATCATCCTCTTGTTTCTCCATTTTCATTCTTCAAGCCTCTTTGCCTCCTTTCACCAGAGTTTCTTTCTCCGTCTAGATTTGTGCGTTTATGCTCCGGGAAATTAGCCTAGTGCAGTATCAATGTAACACATTTGCTAATTTAACAAGCAAATTACGTTTATAAATGAACCAGTAGATAGGTAAACAGAATTATGTTCGAAACACTAAGAGTAATATACACAAGAATGGTCTAAAGAGTTTTAGGTTTGCTAGCAAAGCACCGCGTGGTTAAACCAGAAGCCTTTTGTCGCTGTTGAAGAAGCCTCCTGTCCCGTCCACTAGATTATACGTCACGCAAGAAGCATCACCTGAAAGACTCCCATCACCTTCTGCTGGCTGGAGTGGGTAACGCAGTTTGGAAACAATAGTTACTACACTTTTGTATTGGAAAGAACGTCATAATAATTTAACAATAAGATGATATATTTTCTCTTACGTCTTACAAATAATACCGTCCCGTATACAGACGTAGAAGCTTAATAGTGTAATAATAATAGCGACCCTGGGTTTATAATCGCAGAAATCGACCATGCCGCACGTGCATGCTTTTGCGGCACAGTCGATAGCGCGCCGGACCTCTGGCTAGAAGGTCGAGGGTTCGAGACCTGCTCCCTACTGTTTCATTACAATATGAATATGTAAATGTTGAATAAATACTTATTTGATTAGGTAGTGTTTTAATACACATTTGCTCTGTTCATTTTTTACATTCGTTTTTATTTAGATGTGACGGTACTATTCCCTCAAAGCTACGCTCTTTAAGATACAAATCATCCTGTAAACCAGGGGTGGGCAACTCCAGTCCTCGGTGCCTGATTGATGTCACACTTTTTCTCCCTCCCTAGCAAACACAGCTGATTAATCAAATTGCATTCTGAAGATCATGATTAGGTGATTATTGGAGTCAGGTGTGTTAGCTGGGGCTGGGGCAAAACTGTGACACTAATCAGGCCCTCGAGGACTGGAATTTCCCAACCCCGCTGTAAACAACAGAGCAAATGCATCACATTCAAATAGCACTTGATTATCTGTAGTGCTTTACACTGAGTCTACAAAACATTAAGAACACCTGCTCCTTCCATGACATAAACTGACCAGGTGAATACAGGCTAAAGCTATGATCCCTTATTGATGTCACTAGTTAAATCCACTTCAATCAGTGTAGATGAAAGGGAGGAGATGAGTTAAATAAGGATTTGTAAGCCTTGAGACAAATGAGACATGGATTGTGTATGTGTATCATTCAGAGGGTGAATGGGGAAGACAAAATATTGAAGTGTCTTTGAACGAGGGATGGCAGTAGGTGCCAGGTGCACCGGTTTGTGTCAAGAACTGCAAAGTTGCTGGGTTTTTCCAGCTCAACAGTTTCCCATGTGTACTAAGAGTGGTCCACCATCCTAACAGTGCCGTTTAAGATGAGGCAGAACGATTTGTTTTTTTATGAGCATGGCCTTAATTCTATTACAGCATATTGGATAACTGTCATTCATATTCCATTCACCCTGTTCAATGTAACAGCAATAGGTTTAGGCTACTACATGATACTAGAATTTTCCCTATACCCATCATGAGATTGCTACAACCTAGCCTATGAATGAAAGTTTAGAACGTAGGTGCACACAGGTCGAGATAGGTTTTTTAGGTGAGAGACAGTCTTGAAGACATCACCAACTAATTATCATGGTCCAAACACACCGAGACCGTCGTGAAGAGGGCACGACAACAACTTTTCCACCTCAGGAGACTGAAAAGATTTGGCATGGGTCTCCAGATCCGCAAAAAGTTCTACAGCTGCACCATCGAGAGCATCCTGACCGGTTGCATTACCGCCTGGTATGGCAACTGCTCGGCATCTGACCGTAATGCACTACAGAGGGTAGTGAACATCACTGGGGCCAAGCTTCCTGCCATCCAGGACAATTATAAAGAAGCCCAAAAAAATTGTCAGATACTCCAGTCACCCAAGTCATAGACTGTTTTCTCTGCTCCCGCACGTCAAGCGGTACCGGAGCACCAAGTCTAGAACCAAAAGGCTCCTTAACAGCTTCTACCCCTAAGCCATAAGACTGCTGAACAATTAATCAAATGGCCCACCGGACGATTTACATTGACCCCACCTCCATTTGTTTTGTACACTGCTGCTAGTTGCTGTTTATTATCTATGAAATGTCACTTCACCCCTACCTACATGTACAAATGACCTCGACTAACCTGTACCCCCGCACATTGACTCGGTACCAGTACCCCCTGTATATAGCCTTGTTATTGTTATTTTATTGCGTTACTTTTTATAATTTTTTTCTTTTGGTCATTTGCTCATTTTCTTAAATCTTCCTGACCTGTACCGTTAGTTAAGGGCTTGTAAGCAATTCACTGTAAGGTCTACACTTGTTGTATTCGGCGCATTTGACAAATAAAGTTTGATTTTATTTGACAAATTCAGGTATGTTTATCCCGTTTTTTTCTGTTTAAGAAACGTTTGTCTCTAGAGAGTTGAAAACAGCAGGTCTGGGACAGGTAGCACCTCCGGTGAACAGGTCAGGGTTCCATAGCCGCAGGCAGAACAGTTGAAACTGGAGCAGCAGCACGGCCAGCTGGACTGGGGACAGCAAGAAGTCATCATGCCAGGTAGTCCTGAGGCATGGTCCTAGGGCTCAGGTCCTCCGAGAGAAAAAGAAAGAAAGAAAGAAAGAAAGAAAGAAAGAAAAAAAGAAAGAAAGAGAGAAAGAGAGAATTAGAGAGAGCATACTTAAATTCACACAGGACACCGGATAAGACAGGAGAAATACTCCAGATATAACAGACTGACCCCAGCCCCCCGACATATAAACTACTGCAGCATAAATACTGGAGGCTGAGACAGGAGGGGTCAGGAGACACTGTGGCCCCATCCGATGATACCCCCGGACAGGGCCAAACAGGCAGGATATAACCCCACCCACTTTGCCAAAGCACACCCCCCGCACCACTAGAGTGATATCTTCAACCACCAACTTACCATCCTGAGACAAGGCCGAGTATAGCCCACAAAGATCTTCGCCATGGCACAACCCAATGGGGGGTGCCAACCCATGAATACGGCTGCACAGTATTGTCTCTTCTCGATGGCGGTTATAATATCGATTAGTACCTTGAGCGGGGTTGAGGTGCACCCATGACCAGCTCGGAAACCGCATTGCACAGCGGAGAAGGTTCATGCTGAAAGAGCTCTGATAGGTTGGAGGATGTCCTCCGGAAGTTGTCATAATTACTGTTTAAGTCTATGGAAGCCTTGAGAACCATGAGCCTCCTAGGTTTTGTATTGAAGTCAATGTACCCAGAGGAGGATGCAAAATAGTATGTTTTATTCAATTATTTTTTTATTTAATGATGATGGTGATGTGATTATATTTAGTATAGTTTTATCAAAAAGGATTTTTTAAAAATGTTTTAGCAATTTATTTTCTTCTGAAACTCACTGAAAATCCCATCCCACAATTATGTCATGTTGGCTCGATGTCCTTTGGGTGCAGTGGAGGCTCCTCAGAGGAGGAAGGGGAAGACCATCCTTCCCTGAGGAGCCTTCACTGCACCCTAAGGACATCCAGCCAACATGACACAATTGTGGGAAGCATTGGAGTCAACATGTGCCAACATCCCTGTGGAAGGCTCTGGACACTTTGAAGAGTTCATGCCCCGACAAATTGAGGCTCTTCTGAGGGAAAAGGAGGAGGTTCCTAGTCTATATTAGGACGTTTATTTCTCTCCAAATGTTTGGTATGATCAGTATATATATATATATAAAGAAAATATTGCATGACCAAAAGCACAATTCTATTTTTGTAAAAATGAGACAAGTGTACGAGCATATGTGTGATCTAACTTGAACTTTAAGTAGCCTGTATTTGATGTGATATACTCCTTTCGAGACAGGATTGTGTCACGGCACAGATCTGGGGAAGTGGACCAAAACATTTCTGCCACATTGAAGGTCCCCATCATCTTAAAAGGAAGAAGTTTGAAACCACCAAAACCCTTCCTACTGCTGGCAGCCCGGCCAAACTGAACAATCGGGGGAGAAGGGCCTTGGTCAGGAAGGTAACCAAGAACCCAATGGTCACTCTGACAGAGCTCCTCTGTGGAGATGGGAGAACCTTCCAGAAGGACAACCATCTCTGCATCACTCCACCAAGCAGGACGTTATGGTAGAGATTTGAACCCGATTTAACATCTCTGGAGAGACCTGAAAATAGTTTTGTAGTGACACTCCCCATCCAACCTGACAGAGTTTGAGAGGATCTGCAGAGAAGAATGGGAGAAACATGAGGCTCCTGCTGCTGCTGTCCTCAAGGGCAAATTGACAGATTTTTCACCTAGTTGTCTTTGGGATTCAAACCAGAGATCTTTCGGTTACTGGCCCAGCTAGCTAACTGGCTACTGATCAACCTATTGTGTGTATTGAACATTCATATTGGACTGTAGCAGCACAGCTAACTGGCTACCGATCAACCTATTGTGTGTATTGAACATTCATATTGGACTGTAGCAGCTAGCTATCTGGCTACCGATCAACCTATTGTTTGTATTGAACATTTATATTGGACTGTAGCAGCTAGCTAACTGGCTACTGATCAACCTATTGTGTGTATTGAACATTCATATTGGACAGCCTTACCTGTATAGTAGCACCAACACCCATCAGCCCAATCTCTTCTTGATGTCAAAGCTGCAGTGTATTGTTGGTATAGTTTTTGATGAATAATAATTCAAATTGTGAAAATAGAAGTGTACAATTTATATATATATATATATTCAACTTTAAGATACTGTTTGCCTCTATGCAGATGTAGAAGCTGAATAGGAATATACATTATCAATAAATAGTTGATTGTTCTTTTTTCACATCATACTAAGAATACTGAGCCACAACCTGTAAATGTGACCATACTATTTATTTAAAGCCCCACTAAGATGTCACCATACTATTCCTTTAAAGCCCCTCTGTCAGATATAAATCATCAGAGTGGGAAACCAACTGACATGGAAACAATGGAGCAAATGTGTCACTATCAGAGGGGTGTATTATGACATCATATAGAACTACTCAGACATTCCAAATATCACTTGATTATCAGAGGGGTGTATTATGACATCATATAGAACTACTCAGACATTCCAAATATCACTTGATTATCAGAGGGGTGTATTATGACATCATATAGAACTACTCAGACATTCCAAATATGCCCCACTAAGATGTCACCATACTATTCCTTTACAGCCCCTCTGTCAGATATAAATCATCAGAGAAACCAACTGACATGGAAACAATGGAGCAAATGTGTCACTATCAGAGGGGTGTATTATGACATCATATAGAACTACTCAGACATTCCAAATATCACTTGATTATCAGAGGGGTGTATTATGACATCATATAGAACTACTCAGACATTCCAAATATCACTTGATTATCAGAGGGGTGTATTATGACATCATATAGAACTACTCAAACATTCCAAATATCACTTGATTATCAGAGGGGTGTATTATGACATCATATAGAACTACTCAGACATTCCAAATATGCCCCACTAAGATGTCACCATACTATTCCTTTACAGCCCCTCTGTCAGATATAAATCATCAGAGTGGGAAACCAACTGACATGGTGTAACGGCAGCCTTCACTCTCTTTACTAGATTAGGGGGTGTAACAGGGATCAGACCAACACGCAGCGTAGCCAGTGCTCAACATGTTTAATTAAAGGAATAAACAGTGAACACTACAAATACAAAATAACAAAATGTGGCAAACCGATACAGTCCTAGCTGGTGCATAGAAAACACAAAGACAGGAAACAACCACCCACAAAATCCCAACACAAAACAAGCCACCTATATATAATTCTCAATCAGGGACAACGATTGACAGCTGCCTCTGATTGAGAACCATATTAGGCCGAACACAGACAAACTAGACACACAACATAGAATGCCCACCCAGCTCACATCCTGACCAACACTAAAACAAGCAAAACACATAAGCACTATGGTCAGGACGTGACACATGGAAACAATGGAGCAAATGTATCACTATCAGAGGGGTGTATTATGACATCATATAGAACTACTCAGACATTCCAAATATCACTTGATTATCAGAGGGGTGTATTATGACATCAGATAGAACTACTCAGACATTCTAAATATCACTTGATTATCAGAGGGGTGTATTATGACATCAGATAGAACTACTCAGACATTCCAAATCAGGCTTCATCCATATCATGAAGGTGGATATTGATCCAACCATTTCAAAAGTAATGACGGGGCTGATGGAAACAGGATATGCCTGTACAATTTTATTAATGCAGACAGACAATTTGTTAGTTCGTTTTACATGGTGGGGTCTTTTTGTGTCAGTAAAAATGTATGAATGAGAAATGGCGATGGAAACTCCTTCATGTGCAAATATTTATATAATAACCATCACATCTCAGTTAACTTGGAGTCACATGATATGTTGTGTGGTCCTCCCTCTACGACTTGGGAACCCATGTAGTTTATTAGGCTACAGATTAAATAAGTTATGAACTTCACGGGGTGGTGAAACTGCATGTGATGAGCTTGATGCTCCTTTCCAATACATTTTGATGGTCTTCTTCTGGTGACATGATGATTGATGCTTGGTTTCCATTTGACAAATAAAATAATATCTCTCTCATCCATAATAATCTCATCATGTAGGTAGCCTACCAGCACTGTATATGTGAGCTGCTGACTACAGTGCACAGGACAAGAGCACGTTTGCTATATAATATATAAACAGCTTTTTAAACCCTCAGTAGAGTTGAAAATGTGATGGAAACCCATGTAACTTGTATTTTTCATACGGTATATGGGATTTTAACAGCAAAAGTTTTTTTATTTGTCACACAAAGCCTTATGTCTGCAATTAGTCTGTTTGAAAGAAACATTTCTGGTGAGAAAATGCATATATTGTTTTGTACATATTTGAGAATATTCACATGAAAATCTGTCGGAAATTGCACGGAAACTTAGCTACTAAGGTGGATATTGATCCAACACCTGCCACTTATTCAAACCAGCCCTTTGGGCACAGACGTCAGCTCAACATCTAGTTTCTATTTACATTTCTTTGAGTCGTGAATTCAACATGAAATCAACACAAAATGTCACCTGTCATTGGATTTAGCTTACAAGTTGGGTGAAAAATAAATAAAGATTCCTGATGTTGATGGCTTTTTACAAATCCAATCAGTTTTCTGCATTGATCTAACATCATCACATGGATTTGTTTTGTTGAAATGACGTGGAAACAACATTTATTCAACCAGTGGGAGGCTTGTAAATGACCCCAGGAAAGTAAAACAAAGAACTCTTCATTGAGACAATGATGAACAGCAATCCGTGGGAGAGTTGTGGTGGATATTATAAAATAAGGATCTGCTGGAGTCCAAGTCAAACCAAGATTCTTTATTTCTGAGCTCAGAGAGAATAACAGAGTTACACAGCGCAGTGTAGACAGTCTAATTCCTGAAGCATTGGGTGATGAGCACATATCTTTATAGTTTCCTGTTCCTGGGAGGGACTTTATTCATACAAGGACACAGGTGCAGCTGGTTTGCAACACAGGATGATACTCCCAGGAACAGGAGATTATAATAGGACAGTTTCACGAGGTTAGTCACATACGCAGATATGTGGACACATACAATTAACATTTTGCATTACAGAGTCTGTGAACATTTTCATTTCATTAAATCATCAGTGGACCAACAATGCAAATTTAAACAATGGAGCAAATGCATTACAGGCAAATATCACTTGATTATCTGTAGTGCTGGAGGAATGACACACAGATAAACACACACATAGTCAGAGTTTAAGAAATGACCATTTAAACACATGGAATCTGATCTACTCTATAATCAAACTGACATACTCCATATTCAATTCATGTTTTATTACAAAAACATACATTTGAGTATACTTTGAACCATTTCATTTAATATGGTACAAACAGGTAAACACATTCTCAGGCAACAATATAAGACAATTGGAGCACTGTGTATGTTCTCTGATGAATTTTAAGTTAATGTGATGTGAAATATAAATTTACACACTAGGAGAAGTAATTATTCTCTCCTGTGTGGATTCGCACATGATGTTTAAGTGACTGTGATGAGTAATATGTTTTCCCGCAGTCTGAGCTTTTCTAAGCCTTCTCCTCTGTGTGCTGTCTCATGTGTTCTTTCAGGCTTCCTAAAATGGGCAAAACCTTTGCACCCTGGGAGCAGTGGTAAGGCTTCACCACCTGTGTTTTAGCTCATGTGTTTTCAGGTTATGTAAGTGGGTAAAACGCTTTCCACACTGTGAGCAGTGGTAAGGATTCTCCCTTGTGTATTCTCTCATGTCGTTTTAGGTCCCTTAACTGGTTGAAACACTTTCCACACTGGGAGCAGTGGTAAGGCTTCTCCCCAATGTGTATTCTCTCATGTTTTTTCAGGTAGCTTTTCTGGTTAAAACTCTTTCCACACTGTGAGCATTGGTAAGGATTCTCCCCTGTGTGTATTCTCTCATGTCGTTTTAGGTCCCCTAACTGGTTAAAACACTTTCCACACTGGGAGCAGTGATAAGGCTTTTCCCCTGTGTGTATTCTCTCATGTCGCTTTAGGTCCCCTAACTGGTAAAAACACTTCCCACACTGGGAGCAGTGAAAAGGCTTCTCCCCTGTGTGTATTCTCTCATGTTTTTTCAGGTAGCTTTTCTGGTTAAAACTCTTTCCACACTGGGAGCAATGGTAAGCCTTCTCCCCATTGTGTATTCTCTCGTGTTGTTTAAGCTCCCATAAGAGGTAACAACCCTTTCCACACTGGGAGCAGTGGTAAGGCTTCTCCCCTGTGTGTATTCTCTCATGTCGTTTCAGGTCCCCAAACTGGTTAAAACACTTTCCACAGTGGGAACACTGGTGTCGTCTTGCTGGTTTGGACGTCCCTGGCTCTGGTTCCTCTGAGTCTGGTCTTTCTCCTGCCAAAGACAGTGTGTTTTTTTAAATAGAGACCTGAATGAAACCTCCACATGATAAAACGGCCTTGCTACGAGGGTAAATCCTAATCAGATCCCTCAATAACCTGAGGCCAGTTTTAACAATCTTAGTGTGATTTTAAAAGAAATGTTGTCGAGCTTCCTGGTAATTACTAATAATATGTTTACATTACTTATTTTATTCATTCTGTTTTACAAGTCAGAACACAAAAAACTAAACAGTTCTAGGACACTGAAGACACAGACGTCGCTGGATTCCAATCGAGCACGTGGTTCTAAATATCTAACTTCATAGCTGTATGATACAGAATGTGACCTACGCACTTCCTTAAACATAAAATAACTTAAGAACATAACATCTCCCCGTTTGACACGCTATTTAAAAATGGCCCAGTTTGTTATTTAGACGTTGACAAATTTTCAACATTTTGACTGTTACTGATGTCATGACAGTTTGGGTAAAGTAAAAAATACGGTGAGATATTTTGGGTAGACATTCCTAAATCTGATAGTAACTATATATAGTAAGTTTATATACAGCCATATCATAGAGTCTGAAAAGGCTTGTTCATTCACAATGACAGCATATGTTCCTAAAACTGATAGTAACTATATATAGTAAGTTTATATACAGCCATATTTTAAAGTCTGAAAAGGCTTGTTCATTCACATGAATTCACTATGACAGCAGATGTTCCTAAAACTGATAGAAACTACACTGTACACAAATATAAACTCAACATGTAAAGTGTTGGTTTCATGTTTCATGAGCTGAAAAAAAAGATTGAATTTTCCCATATGTACAAAAAGCTATTTTCTCTCAAATTTTCACATCCTTGTTCGTGAACATTTATCCTTTGCCAAGATAATCCATCCATCTGACAGGTGTGGCATATCAAGAATCTGATTTAACAGCATTATCATTACACAGGTGCACCTTGTGCTGGGGACAATAAAAGGCCGCTAAAATGTGCCGTTTTGTCACACAACAATGCCACAGATGTCTCAGAGGGAGCGGGCAATTGGCATGCTGACTGCAGGAATGTCCACTGGAGCTGTCGCCAGGGAATTTAATGTACAGTACCAGTCAAAGGTTTGGACTCACCTACTCATTCAAGGGGTTTTCTTTATATTTACTATTTTATACATTGTAGAATAATAGTGAAGACATCAAAACTATGAAAAAATACATGGACTCATGTTGTAACCAAAAAAGGGTTACATCAAAATATATATTAGATTCTTCAAATTAGCCACCCTTTGCCTTGACGGCTTTGCACACTCTTCTCTCAACCAGCTTCACCTGGAATGCTTTTCCAACAACAGTCTTGAAGGAGTTCCCACATATGCTGAGAACTTGTTGGCTGCCTTCCCTTCACTCTGCGGTCTAACTCATCCCAAACCATTTCAATTTGGTTGAGGTCGGGGGATTGTGGAGGCCAGGTCATCTGATGCAGCACTCCATCACCCTCCGTCTTGGTCAATTATCCCTTACACCACCTGGAGGTGTGTTGGGTCATTGTCCTGTTGAAAAACAAATGATAGTCTAACTAAGCACAAACCAGATGGGGTGGCATATCGCTGCAGAATGCTGTGGTAGCCATGCTGGTTAAGTGTGCCTTGAATTCTAAATAAATCAGTGTCAACAGCAAAGCACACGCACACCATCACACCTTCTCCTCCTTGCTTCACGGTGGGAACCACACATGCGGAGATCATCCGTTCACCTACTTGCGTTTGAAACCAAAGATCGCAAATTTGGACTCATCAGACCAAAGGACAGATATCCACCAGTCTAATGGCCCTTGATCGTGTTTCTTGGTGCAAGCAAGTCTCTTCTTGTTGGTTTCCTTTAGTAGTGGTTTCCTTTAGTAGTGGTGTCCTTTAGTAGTGGTTTCCTTTAGTAGTGGTTTCCTTTAGTAGTGGTGTCCTTTAGTAGTGGTGTCCTTTAGTAGTGGTTTTCTTGCAGAAATTCAACCATGAAGGCCTGATTCATGCAGTCTCCTCTGAACAGTTGATGTTGAGATGTGTCTGTTACTTGAACTCTGTAAAGCATTTATTTGGGCTGCAATTTCTGAGGCTAGTAACTCTAATGAACCTATACTTTGCAGAAGAAGTAACTCTGGGTCTTCCATTCCTGTGGTGGTCCTTAAAGTAACGGACTGTTGTTTCTCTTTGCTTATTTGAGCTGTTCTTGACATAATATGGACTTGGTCTTTTACCAAATAGAGCTATCTTCTGTATACACTGCCCCTACTCGGATGGTATCGCGCCGTCCCAACCTTCGCTCTCTCTCCCCCGCTACTCTCTCCTCTTCCATCCTATCATCTCTTCCCTCTGCTCAAACCTTCTCCAACCTATCTCCTGATTCTGCCTCCTCAACCCTCCTCTCCTCCCTTTCTGCATCCTTTGACTCTCTATGTCCCCTATCCTCCAGGCCGGCTCGGTCCTCCCCTCCTGCTCCGTGGCTCGACGACTCATTGCGAGCTCACAGAACAGGGCTCCGGGCAGCCGAGCGGAAATGGAGGAAAACTCGCCTCCCTGCGGACCTGGCATCCTTTCACTCCCTCCTCTCTACATTCTCCTCTTCTGTCTCTGCTGCTAAAGCCACTTTCTACCACTCTAAATTCCAAGCATCTGCCTCTAACCCTAGGAAGCTCTTTGCCACCTTCTCCTCCCTCCTGAATCCTCCTCCCCCTCCTCCCCCCTCCGCGGATGACTTCGTCAACCATTTTGAAAAGAAGGTCGACGACATCCGATCCTCGTTTGCTAAGTCAAACGACACCGCTGGCGCTGCTCACACTGCCCTACCCTGTGCTTTGACCTCTTTCTCCCCTCTCTCTCCAGATGAAATCTCGCGTCTTGTGACGGCCGGCCGCCCAACAACCTGCCCACTTGACCCTATCCCCTCCTCTCTTCTCCAGACCATTTCCGGAGACCTTCTCCCTTACCTCACCTCGCTCATCAACTCATCCTTGACCGCTGGCTACGTCCCTTCCGTCTTCAAGAGAGCGAGAGTTGCACCCCTTCTGAAAAAACCTACACTCGATCCCTCCGATGTCAACAACTACAGACCAGTATCCCTTCTTTCTTTTCTCTCCAAAACTCTTGAACGTGCCGTCCTTGGCCAGCTCTCCTGCTATCTCTCTCAGAATGACCTTCTTGATCCAAATCAGTCAGGTTTCAAGACTAGTCATTCAACTGAGACTGCTCTTCTCTGTGTCACGGAGGCGCTCCGCACTGCTAAAGCTAACTCTCTCCCCTCTGCTCTCATCCTTCTAGACCTATCGGCTGCCTTTGATACTGTGAACCATCAGATCCTCCTCTCCACCCTCTCCGAGTTGGGCATCTCCGGCGCGGCCCACGCTTGGATTGCGTCCTACCTGACAGGTCGCTCCTACCAGGTGGCGTGGCGAGAATCTGTCTCCGCACCACGTGCTCTCACCACTGGTGTCCCCCAGGGCTCTGTTCTAGGCCCTCTCCTATTCTCGCTATACACCAAGTCACTTGGCTCTGTCATATCCTCACATGGTCTCTCCTATCATTGCTATGCAGACGACACACAATTAATCTTCTCCTTTCCCCCCTCTGATAACCAGGTGGCGAATCGCATCTCTGCATGTCTGGCAGACATATCAGTGTGGATGACGGATCACCACCTCAAGCTGAACCTCGGCAAGACGGAGCTGCTCTTCCTCCCGGGGAAGGACTGCCCGTTCCATGATCTCGCCATCACGGTTGACAACTCCATTATGTCCTCCTCCCAGAGTGCTAAGAACCTTGGCGTGATCCTGGACAACACCCTGTCGTTCTCAACTAACATCAAGGCGGTGACCCGTTCCTGTAGGTTCATGCTCTACAACATTCGCAGAGTACGACCCTGCCTCACACAGGAAGCGGCGCAGGTCCTAATCCAGGCACTTGAATCTCCCGTCTGGATTACTGCAACTCGCTGTTGGCTGGGCTCCCTGCCTGTGCCATTAAACCCCTACAACTCATCCAGAACGCCGCAGCCCGTCTGGTGTTCAACCTTCCCAAGTTCTCTCACGTCACCCCGCTCCTCCGCTCTCTCCACTGGCTTCCAGTTGAAGCGCGCATCCGCTACAAGACAATGGTGCTTGCCTATGGAGCTGTGAGGGGAACGGCACCTCCGTACCTTCAGGCTCTGATCAGGCCCTACACCCAAACAAGGGCACTGCGTTCATCCACCTCTGGCCTGCTCGCCTCCCTACCTCTGAGGAAGTACAGTTCCCGCTCAGCCCAGTCAAAACTGTTCGCTGCTCTGGCATCCCAATGGTGGAACAAACTCCCTCACGACGCCAGGTCAGCGGAGTCAATCACCACCTTCCGGAGACACCTGAAACCCCACCTCTTTAAGGAATACCAAGGATAGGATAAAGTAATCCTTCTAACCCCCCCCCCCCCCCCCCCCCCTTAAAAGAGTTAGATGCACTATTGTAAAGTGGTTGTTCCACTGGATATCATAAGGTGAATGCACCAATTTTTAAGTCGCTCTGGATAAGAGCGTCTGCTAAATGACTTAAATGTAAATGTATACCACCCCTACCTTGTAACAACACAACTGATTGGCTCAAAATAATTATGAAGGAAAGAAATTCCACAAATGAACTTCTAACGAGGTACACGTATTAATTGAAATGCATTCCAGGTGACTATCTCATGAAGCTGGTTGAGAGAATGCCAAGAGTGTGCAAAGCTGTCATCAAGGCAAAGGGTGGCTACGTTAAGATTTTTTAAATATAAAATATATTTTGATTTGTTTAACACTTTTTTTGGTTACTACATGATTCCATATGTGTTATTTCAGAGTTCATGTCTTCATTATTATTCTACAATGTAGAAAATAGTTTTTAAAAATTAAAAAAGACCCTGGAATGTCAATTTCTGACTGGTACTGTAAATTCCTCTACCATAATTCGCCTCCAACGTTGTTTTAGAGAATTTGGCAGTACGTCCAACCGGCCTCACAACTGCAGACCACATGTAACCACGCCAGCCCAGTACATCCACATCCGGCTTCTTCACCTATGGGAAACTGAGACCAGCCAGTATGTCTCTCCGTAATAAAACCCTTTTGTGGCCTGGATCCCCAATGAGTGGGCCTATGCCCTCCCAGGCCCACCAATGGCTGCGCCCCTGCCCAGTCACGCGAAGTCCATTGCTTACGGCCTAGTGAATTTATTTACATTGACCGATTTCCTTATTTGAACTGTAAATCGTTGAAATTGTTGCATGTTGCGTTTATATTTTTGTTCAGTACATATATAAATATATAAACTGTATATAACCATATTATAAAGCATGAAAATATTTATTCAGATGTCATGAATTCACTATGACATCATCATGTTTGGATAGGATTTATGGGTTGACATTTTTTCCCCTCAGACATAAATAAACAATCCAATCCAAAGGCCAAAGCTTTAATAAAATAACAAATTAACTGGCAAAGCAGCAGAACGAGGCCCGCATGCAGCAACATCACAAGTCACGTTTTTGCAGCTGTTTCAGTACAGCACTACAGGGAGAAAGAGGGAAAATATCCACTGGACTAGTTTCAATGTATGGAATCACTTAGGAGTTTCTGGATGTTGGGTAAACTTCTCCTTTAAAGCATCATTGAGAAATAATGAATTGAACAGAACTCTGCTGGTTGTCCTGGTAACAGATACCAGTCAGAAGCAGAACCATTGTATTTGTTCAAACTAAACTACTTACTTTGATGAGTCAAATCTGATCCTTTCTTCTCTTCTCCTCTCACAGTTCCACTCAGCCCCGTTGTTTTCCTGCAGTCCACCAGCTGCACAGACAATCTCTTCATACCCAGCAGTAAGTTGCTACCGGGAGAGGCACGACATAGGGACTTCAGTAGGACAGAAGTGCTAGCGTTGTCCTGGTAACCATAAAGAGGGGACACAGACACATATCATTATGGATGCTGATGTCACTGTTGTCATGAAGTGCGTTACAAAAACCCAGCCCAGACCCAGATAGAGCAAGCTGTATGCTAGACAAGACCAAGCTGTACCATCTGGTGTTCTGATCTGGAAAGACTCTTCTCTGACTCGTCAGCATCAGGATGTTGTTGAGGCTCCCCAGAGGACCCACGATAGTCATGTCTCTCTCCTGTGTGAACGACAACATCAGACAGACAGTCAACTTATGATCTTCTACTACAATCATAGGGTCTTACAAGAGGCATGAATGTCTAAAAAGGGCTTAAAATGGGCACTTTCATCATGATTTTGTAAAATATTGTTTGTGTTGTAAATGTAAAAGGGTCGTTCCACTAAATGGAGGCTTTTTGCACCCCTTTGATATTTTAAGTAGAAATGATGCACCAATATTGAATTTTAAAAGCCTGTTATGCAAAGTTAAGTGCACTTTAATATAGACCACACGGAGAATTCAATAAATCGAATTTAAAAGTGTTTCAGGTGTTTATAATTTGTGTAACTTTCCAACAGGAATATGTTCCAAAAACTTCGTAAATAACAAGGTTGCCAACAAACAGCGCATACAAAGTTGTATAGAGGCAGAATAAGACACCGGGAAGGGAGTGGGCTATTTCATTACGTGTTTCACTCACCACGTTAATCCACTCTGGTAGCCTACGGACAAACATTAAGAATAAGCTACGTGGTGAGTTGATGCCTATTCGGCAGCGTGTTAGCTAGGTGAATTGACCATGCTACTTTGCATGCGGCGTTTGTTGGCATCCTTGTACTTTACGAAGATTTTGGAACAGATTCCTGTTGGGACGTTCCACAAATTAGACCCCATTAGTTCAACAACTGCATCGTTTGTGACCCTGGTTTTAAGACAGTACTCACTGGTGGTAATCGGAAATTCCCTCTCCTCCTCTTTTATTGAGATAGCCTCCTCTTCCTCTTTTACTCTAAAATGTTCTTCCTCTTCTTTCAATGTTATGGCATCTTCCTCCTTTTTGATTCTGAAAGTTACTACCTCCTCCTCTTCCACTTTGACAACCTCTTTCCCATCTTCCTCTTTCACTGTAATATCATCCTCTTCTGTCAATGTGATAGCCTCCTCTTCCTCCTTTATCATCCTGAAAGCTTCTCCCTCTCCTTTCATCAGAGCTTCTTTCTCCGTCGAGCTTAGTGAGCTCATGCTCCGGGCGATTATCCTAGTGCAGTATCAATTTAACACATTTGCTAATTTAAGACTCAAATTACGTTTAAATGAACGAGTAGATACGTAAACATAATTATGAGCCAGCTAGCAAACCACCGCGTTGATTGAATCAGAAGCCTTTTGTCGCAGTTGAAGAAGCATCCTGTCCCGTCCACTAGAATACACGTCACGCAAGAAGCATCACCCGAAAGACTCATGTCGCCATCAGCTGGCTGGAGTGGGTAACGCAGATTGGAGAAAAAACAACCAGATGTTATGTTTTCTCTTCCTTCTTACAGCCAATACTTTCCTCCAGGGCTGACCTGCCCATTAGGCAGGATTAGGTGACAGATTGACGAGGGTGGCATTTTACGAGCTAAATTGACCAAAGCTCATCGCTAACAACACATAATAACACCTCACATAATGTTGCCCTAAACCTATGACAATTTCTATCACCCAGTGGCATATGGGCTATTAAGGTGAGTGTAGGTGAGGCCACATGAAGCAGTGCCTGCTTTGTTGAAGGTAACATGGACAGATACGCCTCTACCTGTGTAGAGCTCATGCCCCTTTTCCCTTCCAATCTCTAAAGTGTCCTTTTGGGTGGTGGTATAATCTGTATTCATTTTTTTGTCATTTTTATTCTGAACCCACTGCCTGCAAGTCATTGTTAAATTTGCCTAACTATCTTACAGGTAGACCCTCTTTCACTCTCTCTCATCATGTCACAAGCTGACAGGCTCCCAGAGGCAGGGTAATAAAAGGCCCCCAGCTCACTCAATTGCCCCTCCCCTCTCCAACAGACATCAACCCAGAACATCCTGAAGACAGAACATCTAAAAGATAATCTGGGAATCCTTTCTTCCTCATGGAGCTTTTCAAAAGTGAGTTGAATATTCAATGTGATGTTTGTACGGTGGATTCAGAAAGTATTCAGACCCCTTTACTTTTTCCACATTTTGTTAAATTACAGCCTTATTTTAGAATGGATTTAAAAAATACATATTCAGCAATCTACACACAATACCCCATAATGAGAAAACAAAAACAGGTTTTATGAAAATTTAGCGAATTTATTAAAGATAAAAAACAGAAATACCTTATTTACATAACAGTAAGTATTCAGACCCTTTGCTATGAGACTGTCAGAGCAAAAATCAAGCCATGAGGTAGAAGGAATTGTCCGTATAGCTCCGAGACAGGATTGCGTCGAGGCACAGATCTTGGGAAGGGTACCAAAACACTTCTGCAGCATTGAAGGACCCCAAGAACACAGTGTGGTGAAGAAGGCGCAACAGAGCCTCTTCAACCTCAGGAGGCTAAAGAAAGTTGGCTTGTCACCTAAAACACTCACAAATATTTACAGATGCACAATGAAAGCAATCCTGTGTCGGCGCTCTACGCACCATTCCTTCGCCCTCGTGGCTTGGTTTTTGCTCTGACATGCACTGTGAACTGTGGGACCTCATATAGACAGTTGTGTGCCTTTCCAAATCATGTCCAATCAATTGAATTTACCACAAGTTGTAGAAACATCTCAAGGATGATCAATGGAAACAGCATGCACCTGAGCGAGTCTCATATCAAAGGGTCTGAAAACTTATGTAAATAAAGTATTTATTTTGATTTTCTATCATTTGCAAACATTTCTAAGAACCTGAATACTTTCCGAAGGCACTGTATGTATATAAAAACATGTTTTCCACTAACCCTACCATCCATCCCCTAATTAGAGTAAACTAATGCACAACAACTATTAGGCTTCTACGTCCAGCTTCTACATACTATGTACATTTTACGGACACAATGTATTTTACAATAGATATATTTAGTTCGTTTTTAATCCTATCCTTCAGTTACCCTAAACCTCTCCCATCTATCTCTGAAGACCACCCCGTCCTATCCTTCAGTTACCCTAAACCTCTCCCATCTATCTCTGAAGACCATCCAGTCCTATCCTTCAGTTACCCTAACCAAGTTTGGTCTTTAAAGCAGGGCTGACAGACAAGATTCTTAGTTTTCCCCCCTTCCACTTGTCTCTTCCATTTTTGTGGTAATGCTGCAATTAGTTGGTTGTAATTTTGGGTAGAGCAGACATTTCCATATATGTTTATGAGCTGCATGTGTGACAACTCCACCAGTCCTATTGATGGTATAATTTACAAAGATTATACCTTTTTCATGTAATCAATTGTATTTATTTATTTTGATCAGTTACTATATTTGAGTTTAACCATTTTTTTGTATTATTTGTTTGGTCTTTTCTGGTGGATTAAACTGAAATTGCAACCAACTTTCTAAGGCTTGTTTTAAAAATAACGATCTTTTGGAGATGATTTCATTTTCAAATAACTGAAAGTGAGAGGTTGTAATCTGAATAAAGAGAAAAAGGCCATTCTTGAACATGGGGTGAGACATTCTTACTAATCTGATAGAGAACCAGGTCGGAATAAAAGTATAACTTTTGTATGATTGAAGCTTTTAGTTAGAGATCTAATGCTTTAATAATTAATAATTTCTGCCCTCCGAATTCATATTCATTATATAAATAGTCCTATTTAATTTAATCTTGCTTGCTGATATAAATACAATTAAATATTTTTTTCTCGTATAATTTAAAAGGGGACTGGGAGACAAGTCAGGATCGAGGCAAAGATGAACGGAGCAAAGTACAGAGAGATCCTTGATAAAATCCTGCTCAGGACCTCAGACTGGGACAAAGGTTCACCTTCCAACAGGACAATGACCCTAAGCACACAGCCAAGACATCGCAAAATTGGCTTCGAGACAAGTCTCGGAACGTCCTTGAGTGGGCCAGCCAGAGCTCAGACTTGAACCGGATCGAACATCTCTGGAGAGAGCTCTGGTGCAGGTTTTCATCAAGGATCTCTCTATACTTTTCTCCATTCATCTTTCCCTTGATCCTGACTAGTTTCCCAGTCCCTGCCACTGAAAAACATCCCCACAGCATGATGCTGCCACCACCATGCTTCACCGTAGGGATGATGCCAGGTTTCTTAAAGATGTGACACATGGCATTCAGGCCAAAGAGTTCAATCTTGGTTTCATCAGACCAGAGAATCTTGTTTCTCATGGTCTGAAAGTCCTTTAGGTGCCTTTTGGCAAACTCCAAGCTGGCTTTCTTTTGTCTTTTACGGAGAAGTGGCTTCCGTCTGGCCACTCTACCATAAAGGACTAATTGGTGGAGTGCTGCAGAAATGGTTGTTCTTCTGGAAGGTTCTCCCATTTCCACAGAGGAACTATAGAGCTCTGTCAGAGTGACCATCAGGTTCTTGGTCACCTCTCTGACCAAGGCCCATCTCCCCCTATTGCTTAGTTTGGCTGAGTCGCCAGCACTAGGAAGGGTCTTGGTGGTTCCAATCTTCTTCCATTTAAGGATGATGGAAGCCACTGTGTTCTTTGTGACCTTCAATGTGGCAGAAATGTTTTGGTCCACTTCCCCAGATCTGTGCCGTGACACAATCCTGTCTCGAAAGGAATATATCACATCAAATATAGGCTACTTAAAGTTCAAGTTAGATCACACATTCCTCCGATTGTTGTTGAAAAACGTTTCTTAAACGGAACAAAACGGGGATAAACATACCTGAATTTGTCCAATAGAAACTCTCGTTTGCAACTGTTGGACTAATGATTACACCGTATATCAGCTAGATGCAGGCAAGAGTGTGCAAGGCGGTATTGAATGTGTCACTGTCTGTCACCTCAAATTTTTCTCTCGACCTGTGTGCACCTACGTTGTAAACTTTAATTCATAGGCTAGGTTGTAGAAACCTCATGATAGGTATAGGGGAAATGTTAGTATCATGTAGTAGTCTAAACCTATCGCTGTTACATTGAACAATGTTAATGGAATATGATTGGCAGTCATCTAATATGCTGTAATAGAAATAAGGCCATGCTCATGAAAAAACAAATCGTTCTGCCTCATCTTAAACGGCACTGTTAGGATGGTGGACCATCTTGCTACACATGGGAAACTGTTGAGCTGGAAAAACCCAGCAACTTTGCAGTTCTTGACACAAACCGGTGCACCTGGCACCTACTACCATCCCCCGTTCAAAGACACTTAAATATTTTGTCTTCCCCATTCACCCTCTGAATGATACACATACACAATCCATGTCTCATTTGTATCAAGGCTTAAAAATCCTTATTTAACCTGACTCCTCCCCTTCATCTACACTGATTGAAGTGGATTTAACTTGTGACATCAATAAGGGATCGTAGCATTCACCTGGATTCACCTAGTCAGTTTATGTCATGGAAGGAGCAGGTGTTCTTAATGTTTTGTAGACTCAGTGTAAAGCACTACAGATAATCAAGTGCTATTTGAATGTGACGCATTTGCTCTATTGTTTACAGCGGGGTTGGGAAATTCCAGTCCTCGAGGGCCTGATTAGTGTCACAGTTTTGCCCCAGCCCCAGCTAACACACCTGACTCCAATAATCAACAATTCATGATCTTCAGTTTAGAATGCAATTTGATTAATCAGCTGTGTTTGCTAGGGAGGGAGAAAAAGTGTGACATCAATCAGGCCCCGAGGACTGGAGTTGCCCACCCCTGGTTTACAGGATGATTTGTATCTTAAAGAGCGTAGCTTTAAGGGAATAGTACCGTCACATCTAAATAAAAACGAATGTAAAAAATGAACAGAGCAAATGTGTATTAAAACACTACCTAATCAAATAAGTATTTATTCAACATTTACATATTCAAATTGTAATGAAACAGTAGGGAGCAGGTCTCGAACCCTCGACCTTCTAGCCAGAGGTCCGGCGCGCTATCGACTGTGCCGCAAAAGCATGCACGTGCGGCATGGTCGATTTCTGCGATTATAAACCCAGGGTCGCTATTATTATTACACTATTAAGCTTCTACGTCTGTATACAGGACGGTATTATTTGTAAGACGTAAGAGAAAATATATCAGCTTATTGTTAAATTATTATGACGTTCTTTCCAATACAAAAGTGTAGTAACTATTGTTTCCAAACTGCGTTACCCACTCCAGTCAGCAGAAGGTGATGGGCGTCTTTCAGGTGATGCTTCTTGCGTGACGTATAATCTAGTGGACGGGACAGGAGGCTTCTTCAACAGCGACAAAAGGCTTCTGGTTTAACCACGCGGTGCTTTGCTAGCAAACCTAAAACTCTTTAGACCATTCTTGTGTATATTACTCTTTGTGTTTCGAACATAATTCTGTTTACCTATCTACTGGTTCATTTATAAACGTAATTTGCTTGTTAAATTAGCAATGTGTTACATTGATACTGCACTAGGTTAATTTCCCGGAGCATAAACGCACAAATCTAGACGGAGAAAGAAACCCTGGTGAAAGGAGGCAAAGAAGCTTGAAGAATGAAAATGGAGAAATAAGAGGATGATATTACAGTGAAAGAGGAATATGGGAAAGAGGTTGTCAAAGTGGAAAAAGAGGAAGAAGCTTTCAGAATCAAAAAGGAGGAAGATGCCGTAAAATTGAAAGAAGAGGAAGAACCTTTTCGAGTAAAAGAGGAGGATATCTCAATAAAAGAGGAGACTGAAGTTCCGATTACCACCAGTGAGTACTGTCTTAAAAACAGGGACACAAACTATGCAGTTGTTGAACTGTGTTTTTTAAAGGGGCAGTATACTGAAGTTCTGCACTTTGATATGTTGTTCAGTACTGTAGGAATTGTTTAAGGGGCAATCTCCCATTGGTACATATATTTTGTGCACTTCAAAATTGTATTTATTGAATTCTCTATGTGGCCTATATTAAAGTGCACTTATTCTAATATAACAGGCTTTTAAAATATAATATACAGTGCATCATTTCTACTTAAAATATCAAAGGGACGCAAAATGCACCCATTTTGTGGAACGGCCCTTTAACATTTGCATCACAGTTGTGGGAAAAGTACGCAATTGTCATACTTGAGTAAAGTACAGATACCTGAATAGAAAATTACTCAAGTAAAAGTGAGTCACCTAGTAAAGTACTACTTGAGTAAAAGTCTAAAATATACTGAAGTATCAAAAGTAAAAGTATATAAATAATTTCAAATTCCTTATATTAAGCAAACCAGATGGTGCCATTTTCTAGTTTTAATTTTTTTTTTTTTATAGATAGCCAGGACACACTCCAACTCTCAGACAATCTACAATTGAAACGTGTGTTTAGTGAGTCTGCCAGATCAGAGGCAGGGATGTTCTCTTGATTAGTGTGTGATTTGGACCATTTTCCTGTCCAACTAAGCCTTCAAAATGTAATGAGTACTTTTGGGTGTCAGGGAAAATGTATGGAGTAAAAAGTACATCATTTTCTTTAGGAATATAGTGAAGTAAAAGTCAAATTAGTCAAAAATAGTGAAGTACAGATTCCCTGAAAAACTACTTAAATCGTACTTTAAAGTATTTTTTACTTAAGTACTTTATACCACTGATCACAAAAAAAGAAAAAGTATAATTAAAGTGGCTAATTTAGGCCCTTTTTAGACATATATTCATGCCTCTTGTAACACTATGTAATTGCAATAGATGGTCATAAGTTTACCATCTGTTTGATGTTCTCGTTCACACAGGAGAGAGACATGACTATCCTGGATCCTCTGGGGAGCATCAACAACATCCTGCTGACGAGGAAGAGAAGAGTCTCTCCAGATCAGAACACCAGATGGTACAGCTTGGTTTGGTCTAGTATACAGCTTGCTCTATCGGGGTCTGGGCTGGGTTTCTGTAAAGCACTTTATGTCAACAGTGACATAAGCATCCATAATGATATGTGTCTGTCCCCTCTTTATGGTTACCAGGACAATGCTAGCCCTTCCACCCTCCCAGAGTCCCCATGTCGTGCCTCTCCCGGTAGCGGCTCACTGCTGGGTATGAAGAGGTTGTCTGTGCAGCTGGTGGACTGCAGGAAAACAACTGGGCTGAGTGGAACTGTGAGAGGAAGAGAAGAGAAGAAAGGATCAGATTTGACACATCAAAGTAAGTGCTGTAGTGTAGTTTGAACAAATACAATAGATCTGCCCACTGGTATCTGTTACCAGGACAACCAGCAGAGTTCTGTTAGTTGACATGAAGATGGACTGGTATCTTTTACTAGTAGGGCTGTCACAGACTAATAAACATCTTGTTTGACTTAGTCACCTGTTCTTTCGACCAATCAATTGGTGCAAATTTTAAATGTGTATATCTATATATACACTACCGTTGTAAAGTTTGGGGTCAATTAGAAATGTCCTTGTTTTTGAAAGAAAATGTTTAAAAAAAGTCCAATAAAATAACATCAAATTGATCAGAAATACAGTGTAAACATTGTTCATGTTGTAAATGACTGTTGTAGCTGGAAATGGCAGATTGTTTTATGGAATATCTACATAGGCGTACAGAGGCCCATTATCAGCAACCATCACTCCTGTGTTCCAATGGCACTTTGTGTTACCTAATACAAGTTTATAATTTTAAAAGGCTAATTGATCATTAGAAAACCCTTTTGCAATTATGTTAGCACCGCTGAAAACTGTTATGCTGATTTAAAGAAGCAATAAAACTGGCCTTCTTTAGACCAGTTGAGTGTCTGGAGCATCAGCATTTGTGGGTTTGATTACAGGCTCAAAATGGATCAATTAGCCTTTTAAAATTATACACTTGGATTAGGTAACACAACGTGCCATTGGAACACAGGAGTGATGGTTGCTGATAATGGGCCTCTGTACGCCTATGTAGATAATCAGCCATTTCCAGCTACAATAGTCATTTACAACATTAACAATGTCTACACTGTGTTTATGATCAATTTGATGTTATTTTAAATGGACAAAAAAATAGGTTTTCTTTCAAAAACAAGGACATTTCTAAGTGACTCCGAACTCATGAATGGTATTATATATCCTCACACCATCCATGTTGTAAACAGCATTCTGCATGAATTCCGACTGAACTTGCAACAAAACAATTTTATGAAATCTAATTTTGTTAGAAATCTAACATTGTTTAACATGGTCAAGTTCGGTTTCTGTGCAATCTTCAGACACTCTAGAAGGCAACCAAACTTGTTTCATCATTCTACATGATGTATTGGCTATACAACACCTGAATTAGCCCATGAAGGGTCTTGGTCCAATGACCACCTATCGTTTTGAAACCTAGCTAGATAGCCAATGAGCTGGGCTTTCCAGCAGTATGTGAATGCCGTTTGTAGGACAAACAGCCATCATGCTAGAGCTGTGCGCAACAGAGTTCATTCTCTGGTGAAAGGAAACAGGACGCACTGTAGTTTACGTTTCACAGCAGTTCCTTCTCTTCTACAAACTTCTCAAATCTGAAAAAGTTAAACATGGCTACTAAGAGTGGAAAAGCTAAATCTCAGTCCAAGTATAAACATTTTGATGATATTATTGCAGAAATTGACCAGGAGAGTGACACAGAAGGAATGGATGAGGACTCTGTGAGTGACCACAGTTATGATTCCAGCGCGGAAGAAATGTTTTTGGAAGGAAAAGATCCACTTTTAGATCAGTAAGTAAAATAGGTTTTTGCTTCTCATGCTAATGCAGTTGTTTAAATGGTCGCATATTCATTTGATATTATATATATATATATATATATATACACACAGTCGAAGTTTACATACACTTAGGTTGGAGTCATTATAACTTGTTTTTCAACCACTCCACAAATTTCTTGTTAACCTCACTAGGGTATGTGGGACGGTAGCGTCCCACCTCGTCAACAGCCAGTGAAACTGCCGGGCGCCAAATTCAAAACAGAAATCCCATAATTTAAATTCCTCAAACATACAAGTGTTTCACACCATTTTAAAGATACACCTGTTGTAAATCCAGCTGAAGTGTCCGATTTCAAAAAGGTTTTACGACGAAATCACACCAAACGATTATGTTAGGTTAGAGCCAAGTCACAGAAAAATACAGCCATTTTTCCAGCCAAAGAGAGGAGTAACAAAAAGCAGAAATAGAGGTAAAATGAACTTCTCTTAACTACCGATCCCGGATCCGGGTTTGAAAATAGACAACATACGGTGATCGCCACAAATAGTCATATTAACTTTTACTGCCTCAGAAACCCGGATCCGGGAGCACCCCCCACCACCCCCCACTGACTAGCATAGCTAGCATAGCGTCACAAGTAAATTGTAGCATCTAAATATCATTAAATCACAAGTCCAAGACACCAGATGAAAGATACACTTCTTGTGAATCTAGCCACCATTTCTGATTTTTAAAATGTTTTACAGGGAAGACACAATATGTAAATCTATTAGCTAACCACGTTAGCAAAAGACACCATTTTCTTTAATCCACTATTTTTCCACTCCATCACTAGCTATCACCAATTCGACCAAATAAAGAAATAAATAGCCACTAACCAAGAAAAAACCTCATCAGGTGACAGTCTGATAACATATTTATTGTATAGCATAGGTTTTGTTAGAAAAATGTGCATATTTCAGGTATAAATCATAGTTTGCCATTGCAGCCACCATCACAAATCTCCCCAAAGCGACTAGAATTACTACAGAGAGCAACGTGTATTACCAACTTACTCATCATAAAACATTTCATAAAAATAGACAAAGCATAGCAATGGAAAGACACAGTTCTTGTGAATTCAGACAATATTTCAGATTTTCTAAGCGTTTTACAGCGAAAACACAATAAATCGTTATATTAGCATACCACATGTGCAAACGTTACCCGAGCATTGATACAAGCCAAAGAGAGGGATAACGTAATCATCGCCAAAATGTATTAATTTTTTCACTAACCTTCTCAGAATTCTTCCGATGACACTCCTGTAACATCATTTTACAACATACATATACAGTTTGTTCGAAAATGTGCATATTTAGCCACAAAAAACCGTGGTTATAACATGACAATATTAGCAAAACTAGCCTGAAAATGTCGGGGGCCATTTTGGACAGTGATCTGGCGTAATGAATAACTAATCGTAAACTTGACTAAAAAATATAGGGTGGACAGCAATCGAAAGACAAATTAGTTCTTAATGCAATCGCTGAATAACATTTCTAAAATGATCCTTACTGTGCAATACAGGGTTCGCCAAGCGAAGCTATACCAAACAAAATGGCGGAATACGCGTATAACATTTTTCGACAGAACAACGATTTATCATCATAAATAGTTCTTACTGTGAGCTGTTCTTCCATCAGTATCTTGGGCAATGTATCCTTTCTTGGGTCTAATCTTCTTTTGGTCGAAAGCTGTCCTCTTGTCCGTCGAAATGACCACTAACGTTCGACCGGGACCCCGAAACGTGCCCGGTGCTTCAATATGCATCACAAAGCAATGCCTCAAAATCGCACTAAACGGATATAAATTGCTATAAAACGGTTTAAATTAACTACCTTATGATGTTTTTAACACCTATAACGAGTAAAAACATGACAGGCGATATATAAGTGGCTAAACCAACGCTTGGAAAGCGAGCAAGTCCGAAGTCCATCGCGCGCAAGACGCAGCAGGAAAAGACCGGTACATCCGGTCTTTTCTATTTTATACTGGCCCTGATTGCGCAATCGACTCCATTCAAATTGTCACCTCTTACTGACATCTAGAGGAAGGCATGGGCAGTGTTTGTATCCTCATAGGATTTACAGGGACTTTAAAACTGACCTGGGACCAGAGGCCAAAATTTCTGAAATCTGACTCCATATCAGGAAAAGTGCTGTAGAATGAGTTCTGTTTCACTCAGAGACATAATTCAAACGGCTATAGAAACTAGAGTGTTTTCTATCCAATAATAACTATAATATGCATATTGTACGAGCAAGAATTGAGTATGAGGCAGTTTAATTTGGAGACGATAAATGCTAATGTTGAAACAGCACCCCCTATATTGAGAAAAGGTTAAACATTCCTGAAAATACAAGTGTCTCACATGCTTCAAAAGCCTAGAATCCTGCTAATCCAACTGCGTTGTCAGATTTAAAAAAGGATTTACTGCGAAAGAATAGGATGCGATTATCTGAGCTCAGCGCTCCATAACAAACTACTTTTTCAACCAGCACTAGCGTAACATTATCACAGATTGCGTTGAAATAAATCGTTTACCTTTGAAGATTTTGCTCTGTTTGCAATCCCAAGGCTCATTGTTACACACTGAATGGTCTTTTGTTCAGTTAAATCCATTTTTTATAGCCTAACACGAAACATTTTGTGAACGCTTATGTCGTTGAATTTCATTTCATTAAATTTTCGACGAAACATCCGACCTAAATACACCGACTAAACCTGACGTTATCCAGTCATGTTTGGTTTCCTTGCAATCAACTGTTTGTTTTGTAACACAACCAAACTTGATGGGTCATTTCGTGGGACGTATTGAGCCGAAAAAAACGATTGGAAGACAACGAGTAACGAGCTCATTGTGCACCAATTATAGGACCACTGTCTCGTTGATTGACTGAATTTTAACCCAATGACAACTCATCGTCTTGAAATCTAGCTGGGTAGATAGCCAATGAACAGAGGTAAATGGCACTATCAAATGGTTCTTTGTTTGAAGACCAGCCCATACATGAAACGCAGGCGTAACAAGTGTCTTTTACCTTTGTGTTTAGAACTGGAAGGAAGGAAAGTTATTACGCACAGCAGTATTTCGGCAACTTGCATCTTCAGCTGTTTATTTATCCAACATCATGGCGAATAAGTCCGGGAAAGCTAAATCTAAGACTAGATATACGAATGTAGACAACAGTTTAGAGGAAATTGATCGTGAAAGTGATACAGAACTGTTTTTTGAGGAAGACTCCATTAGCGATCACTCCTATGATTCTGAAACTGAGGCCTATTTTTTGAATGGGGAGGACATTGTTTTGGACTGGTAAGTTCTTGTCACGCTAATGCCGTTGTTTGAAATTAATAATATAAAATATTATTTTATTTGTTTTTACATTTTATTTGCAATAAAAAGGTAATGAAATGTGTAAATTACATGTTGGCTATTCATTGTGAGTGAGGATACATTTGTATGTATGTGAACGACCCATAGCCTATGTTTGTGTGTGTGTATATATATATATATATATATAAATGGAATGGAGTAGAATGTAACAGCAAACCCATACATCTCAACAGAGCCAGCATGCTTTCTCTAATTAGGCTATATATTACGGTTAGAGGTTAGAGGGAGCATGGCCGAGGCGCGTGTGTCTGTTGCTACACCCCACCCCCACATGAAATGGCCTATTTGAGGCAGGCCCACAAAATGGCCAAAGTGAAATGGAACAGCACTTTATGTTCCCTGTACTCTTTATATATGTTTATTATACCTGTTGATACAGGGCTCATATGTGAAACTATTCTAACTGAACATTTTCATTCACAGTGGCACTGATTCCGACTGGGAGCCCCCAGCGCCAACTTGTTCATCCAGCTGGACCCCTGCTGTCTCTGGGCCATCTACAGGTGTGAAGGCACCGACAAAGAAGCGGAAGAGGGGAAGTGTGTCACCTGCTAACTAAGGGACAGAAGGGCGTTGGCACACTGTCCTAGAAGATGATGTGGAGCCACCCCAACCAACTTTTCGGCCGAAAAGGAAGCCAGGACCTCAGGTGAACTCGACCACAACTTACAGCCCCCTTCAGCTTTTTCAGTTGTTTTTCACACAATCCGTTGTAGATTCGCTCATGTCTAACACGAATAAGTATGGGAAGAAGAAGCAGTCAGGCAAAAAGGTAGCATGGAAGCCCATATCCATGTCAGACTTTTTCTGCTACCTTTCACTGGTCATCTACATGGGGATGGTGAAGCTGAAAAGCCTGACGGACTACTGGAAAACGTCATCACTCTACCAGCTGCCTTTCCCCATGACTGTTATGTCCTGCAAAAGGTTTCTGGTTCTTTCACAGGCGCTTCATATCAGTGACCCAAAGGTTGATGAAGCGAATGACAAGAAGAGAGGCACAGCAACGTTTGATAGACTGTGCAAAATAAAACCTCTCTACTCCAGCATTGTTGAGGCCTGCAAGACGTACTTTCAGCCAGCCCAGAACGTGTCAATCGATGAGAGGATGGTAGCCTCAAAGGCCAGAATTGGCCTCAAACAATACATGCGAAACAAACCAACCAAGTGGGGTTACAAGCTGTTTGTGTTGGCTGATTCTGTGTGTGCCTACACATGCAATTTTTTTGTCTATGAGGGGAAGAACAGTTTTGCTACCGGTAAGGGACTTGGCTATGACTCTGTAATGGAGTTATTGGATTTTCAACTGCTAGGGAAGGGCTACAAACTGTTTGTGGATAACTTCTACACAAGCCCTACCCTGTTTGCAGACCTTAGGAAGCGGGAAGTGTGGGCTTGTGGCACCATTCGTACCAACAGGGTGGGCTTTCCGAAGACGAAGGTGAACGACATGCCTGAGCGGGCTGAGCGGGGGACCATGCGATGGATCCGTGAAGATGGCCTGCTTTTTGTAAAGTGGATGGATACCAGAGAGGTGGTGATGTGCACAACAATCCACAAGTCCTTCAGTGGGGATCATGTGGTCAGACGTGTCAAGGATGGTGCCGGGGTATGGACCACCAAAAATGTCCCCATTCCAACTGCAGTAAAGGACTACAACAAGAGCATGGGAGGTGTGGACCTATCAGATGCGCTGATAGGCTATTACAATGTTCTGCATAAGACAATGAAATGGTACAAGACCTTCTATCATTTCGTCGACATTGCTGTGGTGAATGCATTCATCCTACACAAGGAAATGGCTAAGAGCTGTGGAAAGCCCTTCCTCTCACAGAAAGCCTTCAGAGAGCAGCTCATCAAGGAGCTTGCTGGCTACAGCACCACTGCACCACACCCTGTCCCTTCTGCTCCTGCCACAAGTGTTCATCTGCCCAGATATATTTGTGCAGGCATGGATGTGCCTAAGGGCCAAAAGGGCACAGCGTGGAGGCGTTGCTGTGTTGTTTGCAAGATGAAGTCCCCCATCACCTGCGCCACATGCTCGGTGACCCTCTGCTTTACATCAGAAAGAGACTGCTATGGCATCTGGCATCAGCAGCAGAATATTGTGTAGAGCTTTGGCAAAGTGGGTGGGGTTATATCCTTCCTGTTTGGCCCTGTCCGGGGGTCTCATCGGATGGGGCCACAGTGTCTCATGACCCCCTCCTGTCTCTGCCTCCAGTATTTATGCTGCAGTAGTTTGTGTCGGGGGGCTAGGGTCAGTTTGTTATATCTGGAGTACTTTTCCTGTCTTATCCGGTGTCCTGTGTGAATTTTAGTATGCTCTCTCTTTCTCTCCTTTCTCTGAGGACCTGAGCCCCAGGACCATGCGTCAGGACCCCCTGGCATGATGACTCCTTGCTGTCCCCAGTCCACCCGGCCTTGCTGCTGTTCCAGTTTCAACTGTTCTGCCTGCGGCTATGGAACCCTAAACTGTTCATTTTTACTCTTGAGGTGCTGTCCTGTTGCACCCTCTACAACCACTGTGATCTCCACCCGGCACAGCCAGAAGAGGACTGGCCACCCCTCATAGCCTGGTTCCTCTCTAGGTTTCTTCCTAGGTTTTGCCTTTCTAGGGAGTTTTTCCTAGCCACCGTGCTTCTACACCTGCATTGCTTGCTGTTTGGGGTTTTAGGCCGGGTTTCTGTACAGCACATTGAGATATTAGCTGATGTAGGAAGGGCTATGTAAATAGATTTGATTTGATAGAGGACTGAGGGTCTTCCAAATATTGAAAGTGTGTAAATAGTTACCCATGTTATTTTGTAAATATATATTTTTCCCCTCAATTTTTTTTGTGGGGGGTGGTGTTAGAATACCATTTTGGTATTTTGTATATAGTTATTTGTTTCAAAATGTATACCTTCACCAATTTGGCCACTTGGGTACATTTGGGCTACATGTGTGGGACACCTGGGTGGCTTCATGATAAATGTCATGTAGCACACTCATTTTGGAAATGATCAATCTGAAACTTTGCACAAGTACTGTTGCCTTATGTTTTCCACTGAAATTGTCCCCATATTCATATCTAAATGTTTGTTTTATCTTGTTCATTTTAAAGATGATGATACAACAATTAAAAAGAAAAAACGTATTGTTTTTTCATTGTATTATCTAAACCAGATCTATTGTGTTATATTCTCCTACATTCAATTCACATTTACACAAACTTCAGAGTGTTTTCTTTCAAATGGTACCAAGAATATGCATATCCTTGCTCCTGGGCCTGAGCTAGAGACAGTTAGATTTGGGTATGTCTTCAGGTGGAAATTGAAAGAAGGGGGGGGGGTAGTTCTAAGAGGTTTTAATCACTAACCTTTGATGATCTTCATCAGATGACACTCCTAGGACTTCATGTTACACAATACATGTATGTTTTGTTCGGTAAAGTTCATATTTATATCCAAAAATCTGAGTTTAGGCGGGACTCTACTGTCTCACTTGGCCAAAGCCAGAGAAAATGCAGAGTGCCAAATTCAAATGAATTACTATAAAAATCTAACTATCATTAAATCACACATGAAAGATACCAAATTAAAGCTACACTGGTTGTGAATCCAGCCAACATGTCAGAATTCAAATAGGCTTTTCGGCGAAAGCAAACAATGCTATTATCTGAGGATAGCACCATTGTAAACAAAGAAAGAGAAGCATAATTCAACCCTGCAGGCGCGACACAAAACGCAGAAATAAAAATATAATTCATGTTACCTTTGACGAGCTTCTGTTGTTGGCACTCCAATATGTCCCATAAACATCACAAATTGTCCTTTTTTTCGATTAATTCCATCGATATATATATCCAAAATGTCCATTTATTTGGCGCGTTTGATCCAGAAAAACACCGGTTCCAATTTGTGAAACGTGACTACAAAATATCTCAAAGGTTACCTGTAAACTTTGGCAAAAAATGTCAAACTACTTTTGTAATACACCTTTTGGTATTTTTTAATGTAAATAATCGATAAAATTGAAGACGGGATGATCTGTGTTCAATACAGGATTAAAACCAACTGTAGCTAGCTTTCTGGTCACGCGCTTCTAACAAACAGGACACTTCGAGTGACCCTCCTTCAAGATGGCCGTACTTCTTCATTACACAAAGGAATAACCTCAACCAATTTCTAAAGACTGTTGACATGAAGTGGAAGCGGTATGAACTGCAAGAAGGTCCCTTAGAAATCTGGTGTCCCAATGAAACCTCATTGAAAAGACAGTGACCTCAAAAAAATAAATCTGAATGGTTTGTCCTCAGGGTTTCACCTGCTAAATAAGTTCTGTTATACTCACAGACATGATTCAAACAGTTTTAGAAACTTCAGAGTTTTTTTCTATCCAAATCTACTAATAATATGCATATCTTCTGGGGATGAGTAGCTGGCAGTTTAATTTGGGCATGCTTTTCATCCAAAATTCCGAATGCTTCCCCCTACCCAAGAGAAGTTAACTGCCTTGTTCAGGGGCAGAATTTCAAAGTAACCAGATCTGTGTTTACTGCCCCATAGGAGGCATTTTGCCATGCTGTCATTATAAATACGAAATTGTTCTGAGGCTGCTGTTCATGCTGGGAAAGTTGATTGAAGTATGATCAACTAAGAAAACTATCATTTCTATAGTAGATTTTGATCACACAATATACATTGGACATACACAGAAGTAAATGCCACACCTTTTCATTCAATGTCATTCATTTCACTACTTTCACAGGAAGTTCTGCTACACTGCCTACAGAAAGTTATGCTACACTGCCTACAGGAAGTTCTGCTACACTGCCCACAGGAAGTTATGCTACACTGCCTAAAGGAAGCTATGCTACACTGCCTACAGGAAGTTCTGCTACACTGCCTACAGGAAGTTATGCTATCGTATATCTTCATTCCTACAGCCTTCAGTCAGGTAGGAAGTAGCAGCGAAGTCCTATTACCAGTCAGATAGGAAGTAGCAGTGAAGTCCTATTACCAGTCAGATAGGAAGTAGCAGTGAAGTCCTATTACCAGTCAGATAGGAAGTAGCAGTGAAGTCCTATTACCAGTCAGATAGGAAGTAGCAGTGAAGTCCTATTACCAGTCAGATAGGAAGTAGCAGTGAAGTCCTACTACCAGTCAGGTAGGAAGTAACAGTGTCAACACTGCCAAGTGGCTGGGATGTCCTCCACTGAGTCCACAGTCCTCTGCACCATAAACACCATCTGTTGTCTGCACACCTCTGACCAGATCAAATCAAATGTTATTGGTCTCATACACATATTTCTCTGATGTCATCCCTGTTGTATTGAAACAGTGCTGTAATATCTAACAATACAAATCAATACATGCAAATCCCCACAATTTATTTCAAGGATGAAGAAATATAGAAATAGTAGAACGAGCAATGTCAGAGTCTGGAATATAAATATATATACAGTTAGTTTACAATGTATATGATGGTGTGCATAGACATTATGGACTGTATATGAATAGAAAAGGTGTGTACAGTAGTAGTTATATAGGATGAGCCTTGACTAGAATACAGGGTGGAGTACTGGGTGGTAGACGGCAGTGTAACAGTGACTAAAGTTCAGGGCAGGATACTGTGCGGAGGCTGGCTAGAGGTGACTATTTATCAGTCTGATGACCTGGAGATAGACCACACATTAACCACACAATAAGCATTGTGGTGGCAGCATCATGTTATGGGTATGCTTGTCACCAGCAGGGACTGGGGAGTTTGTCAGGATCAAAATAAATATGAAAGGAGCAAAGCCCAGGTAAAAAGTTTGAGGAAAACCCACCTCAGTCTTCTGAGAACCTGTTTCCATCACACCTGTTGTGAGTTTTTTTTATAAGGTATGACTTTACTCACATAACATTTTGGATGGTTAATCAAGCAAAATACAGCCAAATTTTTTCCCCCTCAGGAAGCTCCGGTAAACAGTGGTTGTAGTACACTGCTGCCACCACCAGTCCTGGAGGGCATTTTTACTTTGTTGATAGCTAGCTGCTGTGTGGACAAAGACGTAGCAGCTAGCTAACTGGCTACCGATCAAACCTATTGTGTGAACATTCATATTGGACAGCCTTACCTATAGAATAGTACCACCACGATCAGCCCATTCTCTTCCTGACGTCAAATGGAAACAATGGAGCAAATGTATCACATGTAAATATCACTTGATTATCAGAGGAGTAAACTATGAAGCCAGCAAGAACTACTCAGACATTCTAAATATCACTTGATTATCAGAGGGGTGTATTATGACATCAGATAGAACTACTCAGACATTCCAAATATCACTTGATTATCACAGGAGTGTATTATGACATCAGAACTACTCAGACATTCCAAATCAGGCTTCATCCATATCATGAAGGTGGATATTGATCCAACCATTTCTAAAGTAATGACGGGGCTGATGGAAACAGGATATGCCTGTACACTTTTATAAATGCAGACAGATGTTAGTTCGTTTGACATGGTGGGGTCTTTTTGTGTCAGTAAAAATGTATAAGTGAGAAATGGAGGTGGAAACTCCTTTATGAGCAAATATGTATATAATAAACATCACATCTTAGTTAACTTGGAGTCAAGTGATGATATGTTGTGTGGTCCTCCCTCTACGACTTGGGAAACCATGTAGTTTATTAGGCTACAGATGAAATAAGTAATGAACTTCACAGGGTGGTGAAACTGCATGTGATGAGCTTGATGCTCCTTTCCAATACATTTGGATGGTCTTATTCTGGTGACATGATGATTGATGCTTGGTTGCCATTTGACAAATAATATTGCTCTCATCCATAATAATCTCATTGTGTATGTAGCCTACCATCACTGTATATGTGAGCTGCTGACTACAGTGCACGGGACAAGAGGACATTTTCTATTTCACGCAACAGTTTGACCCCAGGAAAGTAAAACAAAGAACTCTTCATTGAGACAATGATAAACAGCAATCTGTGGGAGAGTTGTGGTGGATATTATAAAATAAGGATCTGCTGGAGTCCAAGTCAAACCAAGATTCTTTATTTCTGAGCTCAGAGAGAATAACAGTTACACAGCGCAGTGTAGACAGTTTGAATTCCTGAAGCATTGGGTGATGAGCACATATCTTTATAGTTTCCTGTTCCTGGGAGGGACTTTATTCATACAAGGACGCAGGTTCAGCTGGTTTGCAACACAGGATGATACTCCCAGGAACAGGAGATTATAATAGGTCAGTTTCACAAGGTTAGTCTGTGGTGGTTAATTTCTGTATTACCAAATGAGAGACAAACTTCACACACTAATCAGTTATACTTAAAAACTTCACACACCAATCAGAGTTATACTTAAACTACATCTTTAATAATAAGATCTTTGCAATGACTTTCAACAATTCACTATTTCTAATGAACCGTTGAGAGTGGCAACACAATGGCTACTGAGATCTTTTATAGCAAAGATCCACCCCCTAGTCGACATAAACCACAGATATTAGGAACAGTTTACAAAGTGAGATTTTATAATGAGAAAGGAGTATCCCGTAGCCAGATAGCATTCTCTATAATTTATCATTCAGTTTGGTCCCTAAGACGAGGTTCTATTCTCATTCCTGGTACTTCATAGCACAAAAACACCAACTCATCCAATGGCATAACTCAATTGTCAACTCTAGATACCCCCATCTCAAGTAAAACCCCTTCTTGACCCCACTCCTGGACACGCTCACTGAGGGGAGTGAGCCTCTAGGTCATACACTATCCCAGGATAAGTGCAACATCAGAGAGGACATACAATGGTTCCAGACACTGCCATACACCTCCCCCCAATGCCAAAGGAGGGAGTGACTTGCGCACAGACATTGTGGAAACCAGTAAGTGGTTCCCCATTAATCACACCATCCCTTCACATAGTTTAACAGATACATTCACATATGAAGACAATGTTCCCTCCTGTCCTCTTCCCTTCCTGATATTCTGCATAGCACCAGGGACATGTGAAAGACAAGCCTGACCTCTGCCCTCTCTGGGACCCAGGTGACTGAGCCCCAGCTGAGGGAAGAAGTGCAACTGCCATCACCAGAGTCCGAAGGGATACATTCTAATAACAAGTATATCACATCAGCATATTATGCAGATAAGAGATCTTAATTATCTATGTTACCCAACTAATTCTGATTCATCCACCACAAGTCACATACTCAGATATGTGGACACATACAATTAACATTTTGCATTACAGAGTCTGTGAACATTTTCATTTCATTAAATCATCAGTGGGCCAACATTGCAAATGTAAACAACGGAACAAATGCATCACATCCAAATATCACTTGATTATCTGCAGTGCTGGAGGAATGACACACAGATAAACACACACACAGTGTCAGAGTTTAAAAAAGGACCATTTAAAACAGAAGGAATCTGACCTACTCTATATTCAAACTCCATATTCAATTCATGTTTTCTAATAAAAACATACAAATATATGTTTTAGTATACTTTGTACAATTCAAGTTCATATGGTAAAAACAGGTAATCATTATCAGTCAACAATATAAGACAGCAAGTCCCCTGTGTGTATTCTCTCATGACATTTCAGCTCCCCCGGCTCGTCAAAACCCTTTCCACACTGGGAGCAGTAGTAAGCCTTCTCCCCTGTGTGTATTCTCTCGTGGTAAGCCTTCTCCCCTGTGTGTATTCTCTCGTGTCGATTCAGGTTCCCTAAATCGTTAAAACTCTTTCCACACTGGGAGCAGTGGTAAGGCTTCTCCCCTGTGTGTATTCTCTCATGCCGTTTCAGCTCCCCTGGCTGTTTAAAACACTTTCCACACTGGGAGCAGTGGTAAGGCTTCTCCCCTCTGTGTATTCTCTCATGTTCATTCAGATGACCTTTCTGGTTAAACCGCTTTCCACACTGGGAGCAGTGGTAAGGCTTCTCCCCTGTGTGTATTCTCTTGTGTTGTTTCAGGTCCCATAATCGGTTCCATCCCTTTCCACAGTGGGAGCACTGGTGTCGTCTTGCTGGTTTGGACATCCCTGGCTCTGGTTCCTCTGAGTCTGGTCTTTCTCCTGCCAAAGACAGTGTGTTTTTAAAAAATAGAGACCTGAATGAAACCTCCACATGATAAATCAACCTTGCTATGAGGGCAAATCCTAATCAGATCCCTCAATAACCTGAGGCCAGTTTTAACAATCTTAGTGTGATTTTAAAATAAATGTAGAGCTTCCTGGTAATTACTGATATGTTTACATTACTTATTTTACTCATCCTGTTTTACCAGTCCGAACACAAAAAACTAAACAGTTCTAGGACACAGACGTCGCTGGATTCCAATTGAGCAGGTGGTTCTAAATATATAACTTTCATAGCTGTTCTAAATATATAACTTTCATAGCTGTATGATACAGAATGCGACCTACACACTTCCTTAACCTGTCTAGGACAGGGGTTCCTCTAGCGCCACTCCTCCCACATTCCACTGAAAAGGCAGAGCGCGAAATTCAAAAAATATATTTTTTTAATATTTAACTTTCACACATTAACAAGTCCAATACAGCTAATGAAAGATAAACATCTTGTGAATCCAGCCAACATGTCCGATTTTTAAAATGTTTTACAGCGAAAACACCACGTATATTTATGTTAGCTCACCACCAAATACAAATATAAAAGCACAGACATTTTTCAGAGACCAAATTGAAATACCTAAATACTCATCATAAAACATTTATGAAAAATACATGGTGTACAGCAAATTAAAGACAAACATCTTGTGAATCCAGCCAATATTTCCGATTCTTTAAGTGTTTTACAGCGAAAACACAATATAGCATTATATTAGCTTACCACAATAGCCAGAAACACAAGACATTTACCAGCAGCAAAAGCTAGCGATCGTAACAAACCAGCAAAAGATATATAATTTTTGACTAACCTCGACAAGCTTCATCAGATGACAGTCCTATAACATCAGGTTATACATACACTTATGTTTTGTTCGAAAATGTGCATATTTAGAGCTGAAATCAGTGGTTATACATTGTGCTAACGTAGCATCTTTTTCCCAGAAAGTCCGGATATTTTTAGGACACTCACCTATTCTGACCAAATAACTATTCATAAACGTTACTAAAAAATACATGTTGTATAGGAAATTATAGATACACTAGTTCTTAATGCAATCGCCGTGTTAGAATTCTAAAAATAACTTCATTACGACATCCAGCTTACGTTATGGCGAGAGAGTGCCCAAAATCTGGGCGCAAACTAATAGTACACATGTACGACAGATATATGAAATAGCATCATAAAATGGGTCCTACTTTTGATGATCTTCCATCAGAATGTTGTACAATGGGTCCTTTGTCGGGAACAATCGTTGTTTGGTTTTAGAATGTCCTCTTCTGCAGTCAATTAGCACGGAAAGCTAGCAAAGTGGCGCGAAGCTCTCCTTCGTGAACAAACGCAGACAAAGCAACACGCCTAACGTCCCGAAAAAATTTCAATAATCTAATAAAACTATATTGAAAAAACATACTTTACGATGATATTGTCACATTTATCAAATAAAATCAAAGCCGGAGATATTAGTCGTCTATAACGACAGCTTTTCAGAAGGCAATACCAGGTCCCTTCTCGCGCGCTCCAGAAAACAGGAAACTGGTGTCACGTCATGCCAAGAGCTTTTATTCGACCTCAGATCAAGTTATACACTCCATTTCTTCTCTCACTGCCTGTTGACATCTAGTGGAAGGCGTATGAAGTGCATGTATACTAATATATATCAAGCACATTTATAGGCAAGCCCTAGAACAGAGCCTCGATTTGAGATTTTTCACTTTCTGACAGGAAGTTTGCTGCAAAATGAGTTCTGTTTTACTCACAGATATAATTCAAACGGTTTTAGAAACTTGAGTGTTTTCTATCCAATAGTAATAATAATATGCATATTGTACGAGCAAGAATAGAGTACGAGGCCGTTTAAATTGGGCACGACTTTTCCCCAAAGTGTAAATAGCGCCCTCTATCCTCAACAGGTTAAACATAAAATAAGTAAAGAAGTAATTTTGTGTGGAAGTCTAAAACTTGTTTTTACGTCGAAGACACAAAGCACATCAAAAAATTCTCCCCGTTGTCTAAAGTGTTCGACACCTGCTGTTTAAATGGCCCAATTTCTTATTTAGACATTCACAGGTTTTCAACATGTTGACTATCGCTGAAGTCATATATTGAGTAAAGTAAAAAATAAGTTGAAATATTTTTCCTAAAACTGATAGTTACTACAATAAACAAAAATATAATTGCAACATGTAAAGTGTTGGATGTTTCATGAGCTAAAAAAAAAGATTGCAGAATTTTTTACATCCCTGTTGGTTAACATTTATTCTTTGCCAAGATAATTCATCCACCTGACAGGTGTGGCATATCAAGAAGCTGACTGAACAGCATGATCATTACACAGGTGCACCTTGTGCTGGGGACAATAAAAGGCCACTCTAAAATGTGCAGTTTTATCACAACACAATGCCACAGATGTCTCAAGTTTTGAGGGAGTGTGCAATTGGTATGCTGACTGCAGGAATATCCACTGGAGCTGTTACCAGATAATTGAATGTTCAATTCTCTACCAGAAGCCGCCTCCAACGTCGTTTTAGAGAATTTGGCAGTACATCCAACTGGCCTCACAACCACAGACCACATATAACGCCGCCAGCCAAGGACCTCCACATCGTCTGAGACCAGCCACCCGACTTGTATTTCTCTTTGTAATGAAGCCCTTTTGTGGGGAAAACCTCATTCTGATTGGCTGGGCCTGGCTCCGCAATGGGTGGGCGTATGCCCTCCAGGGCCCACCAATGGCTGCGCCCCTGCCCAGTCATGTAAAGTCCATAGATTAGTGCCTAATTTATTTATTTACAATGACTGACTTATATGAACTGTAAATCGTTGAAATTGTTGTTTATATTTTGGTTCAGTATACACACACGTGCATTCGTTAAGTATTCAGACCCCTTCACCTTTTCCAAATGTTGTTATATTTCAGCATTATTCTAAAATTGATTCAATTGTTTTCCCCCCCAATGTAAACAATGGAGCAAATGCATCACATCCAAATATCACTGTACTATCTGTAGTGCTGGAGGAATGACACACCCAGATAAACACACAGTCAGAGTTTAAAAAAGGACCATTTAAACACATGGAATCTGATCTACTCTATATTCAAACTGACAGACTCCATATTCACTTCATGTTTTCTCGTAAAAACATACAAATATATGTTTAAGACTACTTTGTACAATTCAATATGGTATAAACAAGTAAACACATTCTCAGTCAACAATATAAATTGGAGCACTGTGTATGTTCTCTAATGAATTTTAAGTCAATGTGATGTGAAACATGAATTTACACACGAGGAGAAGTAATTATTCTCCCGTGTGGATTCTCACATGACGTTTAAGTGACCGTGATGAGTAATATGTCTTCCCACAGTCTGAGCATTTGCAAGGGTTCTCCCCTGTGTGCAGTCTCATGTGTTCTTTCAGCTTTTCTGAATGGTTAAAACGCTTTCCGCAGTGGGAGCAGCGGTAAGGCTTTTCCCCTGTGTGTATTTGCTTATGAGCGTTCAGCTTTCCTGACTCTCTGAAACTCTTTCCACAATGGGAGCAGTGGTAAGGCTTCTCCCCTGTGTGTATTCGCTCATGAGATTTCATGTTTCCTAACTTGTTAAAACTCTTTCCACACTGGGCGCAATGGTGTGGCTTCGCTCCTGTGTGTATCCTCTCATGTCTTTTCAGGCTTCCTAATTTGGTAAACCTAGTTCCACACTGGGAGCAGTGGTAAGGCAACTCCCCTGTGTGTATTCGCTCATGAGCTTTCAGGCTTCCTAACTGGTTAAAACTCTTTCCACATTGGGGGCAGAGGTGTCGTCTTGCTGGTTTGGACATCTTTGGTTCCTCGAAGTTTGGTTTTCCTCCTGCCAAAGACAGTGTTTATTTAAAGAGAGACCTGAATGAAACCTCTTCATGATAATGCTGCCTTGTATGAGGTGTCATGACCGTACCGATTATCTCTCACCCCCAACTTAGGAGAGATCTAGGGGTATGAAGATGTGGGGGGTTTTTGACCCCTCACACCCATTGTAAATCTTAGGCAACAGACAAAATTCTTTTGTCCTCTCACTATGGAGAACCGGCCTCAGAACATTAAACATGGAATAAATGGACTTTGGAACAATGGTTTCCGTCAGCCACAATGGTGGTAATGACGATAGATGGAATATGAAAATTTATGTCATTTTTGTTTTGTTATTAAAGGTTAAAGGACGACGTCATTATGAAAACATTGTAACTTTAAGAGTTTTCCTAGTATATGCTTGATGTTTATACATTGTACGTTGTGTGGAAAATGTTCAAATCAAAGAGAATGTTTTGGTAAAGATGAAATGTGAAGTTAGTTGTCTAAAATTGGATTTGAGTAAAATCTAGACCTTGCCTCATAACTTGGTAGGCCCAGAGAATTGCCCTAAAGGCGGTTACGCCCACATCTGACCCGAGGGTATAAGACATGTGAGTTAAGAATTAACATATCAGACTAAGTGACCCGAGCTGCAGCAAAGGTCTGAGTAGTCAACGAACCCAAAACACAACACGAGGTTGAAGACAAAGGAATCCTTTTCTTCTCATGCTATGGATGAATAGCTGCATCTAAGCGGGTGAATTCAAGCCGGACCACCCGGTCTCAACCCCCCATCGAATCGTGGTATCTACACTGTTTTCATTCCTACGCCGTGAGCCCTGAGCTACAGGGCTGGCTGTCCTCAGAAGAATACTTTCAGAACAAGGGTGAGGAATCAGACCACTAAGCAAAAAGGACACTGACATCGTGAGGACAACCAGAGAGTTGCACCCGAGAAGTGCGTCATTTCTTGAAGCCTAAACGGCCCACGCGGAGAGACCCACAGCGGAGACCTTCAACACGTAAGTACATCATTATATTCTGACCCATAAGAGCGGCAGTTCGGGGCAAGGCTAGGGTTCAAATAAGCATAGCTGACAAATGCACCCAAATGTATATTTCTCTCGTGTACTTTCTCTTTTTCTCTCTTTTAAATCCCCATTTTGGGGAACACGCGTCAGAGTGTGTTGGCCCGTTGTACTAAGTTCTAATCAACAGCCTAGACTGTGTTTTTGTTTATGCGTATCTTCTATTATCATTTTAGCTTTCTAGTAAATAAATAGTCAACTAAAATTGGTGTGGTACGAACTCATTGGTGGGACTCGGGTTTGTGCAGATTCCCGGATTATGCGACGTTCAGAATGAGACTGTAGAGGAAATTGATTAATTAGCGACTGTTGTCAAATCGATATTCTGATATTCTTTGAGGTAATTTGGGAAATAGAAACTCAATAAAACTAATTTTCCCCATGGTGCCCAGGTTAATGAGTTAATAATTGTCTGATTCATTTAATCACGCAATTATAAACCGTTAATCATTCGATGAGCAGCAGTCGTCACATTAACTAATACAACGTCACGACATATTGGCACCCCGTGGGAGGCATCGAAGATAAAACTATGGCCGCACTTTTGGGTTAATTCCATACCAATTGTGTAGCAAGATACATATATACCATTAATAGCTATAGGCAGGACTGGTGTGGGAGAAGCGTGTGTGTGTCGTTCCATTTCACCCAGATACTGGTCGGGAGAGAACCACCCCTGTGGTACATCTGACGAAAGCCAGTGTGTCGGAGGGTCTACTGAATGCTACGAGCTAGGGCATATGTACCAGCCGATGCAGACATTCTGAGAATAATACTAGTGGCCCAACTAGTAGGTCACTTTCAGGAGTGATCTGACTCGGTCATAAGCAATTCCTAGAGCAGAGGACATATGAGCCAGCCATTACGGAAATTTGAGTAGGTATATTCGTTTGACCGAAGCGAAGCCGTTATCTTTCTACCTCTCGCATTTGGTCACGTGAAGAGTTTAAGGGTTGAACGTGAGACGTCACCTAGTAAACCCGTTCCCTTGTTGGGGGGACTTCCCTTGCGCCGCGAAGTGGAAACCCCGCGCAAGGAAAGCTAAGCATTGCGCCAGATGCTAAGCTAACAAAGGGGAGCAGCCATTTTTGTTTTCCCCTTTGTTCATAGTGAATTCCCGCGCCGGGTGGGAATCATGTGAGATCTCTGCTTGCGCTATCAGTAACCTCTGGCGAAGAATCGGCAGTCATTTTTCATGAAATAATTCAGGTTACGCTGCAGGATATCAATCCAGTCTCAACTGATTGGATATCATTGTCTCATTCAATTTAATACATACATTAAATTGATACACTACCTTTCCAGGTTGGTTATTGGAATAATACACAAACTAATGTCTTCTAACCAATGAGACATAGTAAACTTTTCAACGTTAATGAAGCAATACAGACCACATTGAAGTGTCTGGAGTTTAGTTTGTGTGTTCTACAGTCTTGTAAAGATAGGGGGGGTTGACTGGGACAGGCAATGTAACATCCATAATGTTTTAAGGAAAAGGTTTTGTAAAACAAGCACCTTACATCAGATCATCTTGAAACTTTCTCTCTAAAGCTAACTTTCATCAAGGTCTTATATGGTCTATTGGTTTCTCTCTTCATTGGCAGAATCCTTTTTCAGTGTTATATTCATAACATCCATATCCACCAGTCTATCTTCCTGTCAACTAACAGAACTCTGCTGGTTGTCCTGGTAACAGATACCAGTCTATCTTCCTGTCAACTAACAGAACTCTGCTGGTTGTCCTGGTAACAGATACCAGTCTATCTTCATGTCAACAGAACTCTGCTGGTTGTCCTGGTAACAGATACCAGTCTATCTTCCTGTCAACTAACAGAACTCTGCTGGTTGTCCTGGTAACAGATACCAGTCTATCTTCCTGTCAACGTAACAGGACTCAGCAGGTTGTCCTGGTAACAGACACCAGTCTATCTAACAGAACTCAGCAGGTTGTCCTGGGAACAGACACCAGGGGGAAGATCTATTTTATTTTTTCAAACTAAACTACAGAACTTACTTTGTGTCAAATCTGATCCTTTCTTCTCTCCTCCTCCTCTCACAGTTCCACTCAGCCCCGTTGTTTTCCTGCAGTCCACCAGCAGCACAGACAACCTCTTTATACCCAGCAGTGAGGCGCTACCGGGAGAAGCACGACATGGGGACTCCAGGAGGGAGGAAGGGCTAGCGTTGTCCTGGTAACCATAAAGAGGGGACACAGACACATATCATTATGGATGCTGATGTCACTGTTGTCATGAAGTGCTTTACAGAAACCCAGCCCAGACCCCGATAGAGCAAGCTGTATGCTAGACCAGACCAAGCTGTACCATCTGGTGTTCTGATCTGGAGAGACTCTTCTCTGCCTCGTCAGCATCAGGATGTTGTTGAGGCTCCCCAGAGGATCCACAATAGTCATGTCTCTCTCCTGTGTGAATGACAACATCAAACAGACGGTAAACTTATGAACTTCTATTATAATCATAGGGTCTTACAAGAGGCATTAATCTCTCTAAACAGCCTAAAATGCAAATGTTGAAGGGTCGTTCCACTAAATGGGTGCCTTTTGCATCCCTTTGATATTTTAAGTATAAATTATGCTCCAACATTGCATTTTAAAAGCCTGTTATACTAGTTACATGGATAAATTACATGGATAATTTAATAAATCTATTTTAAAAGTCCCCAAAATATATGTACCAATGGCAGATTAAAACTAACAAAGGCAGATGGCCCCTTTAACAATTCCTACAGTACTGAACAACATATTCAAGTGTAGAACTTCAGTAGAATGCCCCTTTAAAACCCCACATTAGTTCAACAACGGCATAGTGTGTGACTCTGTTTTTAAGACAGTACTCACTGGTGTTAATCTGATATTCTGTCTCCTCCTCTTTCACTCCCAAGACGTCTTCCTCCTTCACCTTTATTGAGATAGCATCCTCTTCCTCTGTTTCCTCTATAACATCCTCTTCTTCTTTCACGACAATGTTCAGCCTCAGAGCTTCATTCTGCATACAGCAGACCTCTTCTTTAACGGGGGATGAGTAGTTTAGTGAGCTCATGGTCTGGGATGTTAGAATTAGCGACTAGCCTAACGCTAGGCTCAGTATCAATGTTTAACAACTTTGCAAATTGAACAAGCAAATTAGGTTAAAGTTAACCAGTTGATACGTCAACAGAACTGCGTTTACAACACTGTGATTAGCTAATGTACATTAACATGGTCTAAAGCGTCAATCTTTCAGTTTTATGTTGGCTAGCAAGCTACCGAGGCGGTTGAAAGAGTAGCCGTGTTGTTGTTCCTGAAGAAGCGTCCCGTCCAGTAAATTACACGTCACGCAAGAAGCATCAATTGAAAGACGCACTTCGCCATCTGCTGGCTTGAGTGGGTAACGCAGTTTGGAAACAATAGTTACTACACTTTCTGTATTGGAAAACAACGTCATAATAATTTAACAATAAGCATATATTTTGTAAATGATGAATACATACTTCTATTCATTTTTCACATTAGTTTTTATCTAGATGTGACGGTACTATTTCCTTAAAGCTACGCTCTTTAAGACATTTTAGGCCTTGAGACAAATGAGACATGGATTGTGTATGTGTGCCATTCAGAGGGTGAATGGGGAAGACAAAATAGTTAAGAGCCTTTAAACAGGGTATGGTATTAGGTCCCAGGCGCCGGTTTGTGTCAAGAACTGCAACGCTGCTGGGGTTTTCCAGCTCAACCATTTCCCATGTGTATCAAGAATCATCCAACACCCAAACAGTGCCGTTTAAGATGAGGCAGAACTATTTGTTTTTTCATGAGCATGGCCTTAATTCTATTACAGCATATTAGATGACTGTCATTCATATTCCATTCACCCTGTTCAATGTAACAGCAATAGGTTTCGGCTACTACATGATACTATAATTTTCCCTATACCCATCATGAGATTGCTACAACCTAGCCTATGACTGAAAGTTTAGAACGTAGGTGCACACAGGTCGAGATAGGTTTTTTAGGTGACAGACAGTGACACATGGACAGACAGTCGTGAAGACATCACCAACTAATTATCATGGTCCAAACACACCAAGACAGTCGTGAAGAGGGCACAACAACAAGTTTTCCACCTCGGGAGACTGAAAAGATTTGGCATGGGTCCCCAGATCCTCAAAAAGTTCTACAGCTGCACCATCAAGAGCATCCTGGCCGGTTGCATCACCGCCTGGTATGGCAACTGCTCGGCATCTGACCGTAATGCACTACAGAGGGTAGTGAACATCACTGGGGCCAAGCTTCCTGCCTTCCAGGACTTATATAAAGAAAGACCCAAAAATTGTCAGTCACCCAAGTCATAGACTGTTTTCTCTGCTCCCGCACGTCAAGCGGTACCGGAGCACCAAGTCTAGAACCAAAAGGCTCCTTAACAGCTTCTACCCCCATAAGCCATAAGTCTGCTGAACAATTAATCAAATGGCCCCCTGGACTATTTACATTGACCCCACCTCCATTTGTTTTGTACACTGCTGCTACTTGCTGTTTATTATCTATGAAATGTCACTTCACCCCGACCTACATGTACAAATTACCTCAACTAACCTGTACCCCCGCACATTGACTCGGTACCAGTACCCCCTGTATATAGCCTTGTTATTGTTATTTTATTGTGTTACGTTTTATTATTTTTTACTTTTGGTCATTTGCTCATTTTCTTAACTCTTCTTGAACTGTACTGTTAGTTAAGGGCTTTTAAGTAAGCAAGTCACTGTAAGGTCTACACTTGTTGTATTCGGCACATTTGACAAATAAAGTTTGATTATATTTGACAAATTCAGGTATGTTTATCCCGTTTTTTTCTGTTTAAGAAACGTTTGTCTCTAGAGAGTTGAAAACAGCAGGTTTGGGACAGGTAGCACGTCTGGTGAACAGGTCAGGGTTCCATAGCCGCAGGCAGAACAGTTGAAACTGGAGCAGCAGCACGGCCATCTGGACTGGGGACAGCAAGGAGTCATCATGCCAGGTAGTCCTGAGGCATGGTCCTAGGGCTCAGGTCCTCCGAGAGAGAGAAAGAAAGAAAGAGAGAAAGAAAGAGAGAATTTGAGAGAGCATACTTAAATTCACACAGGACACCGGATAAGACAGGAGAAATACTCCAGATATAACAGACTGACCCCAGCCCCCCGACACATAAACTACTGCAGCATAAATACTGGAGGCTGAGACAGGAGGGGTCAGGAGACACTGTGGCCCCATCCGATGATACCCCCGGACAGGGCCAAACAGGCAGGATATAACCCCACCCACTTTGCCAAAGCACAGCCCTCACACCACTAGAGTGATACCTTCAACCACCAACTTACCATCCTGAGACAAGGCCGAGTATAGCCCACAAAGATCTTCGCCATGGCACAACCCAATGGGGGGTGCCAACCCATGAATACGGCTGCACAGTATTGTCTCTTCTCGATGGCGGTTATGATATCGTTTAGTACCTTGAGCGGGGTTGAGGTGCACCCATGACCAGCTCGGAAACCATATTGCACAGTGGAGAAGGTTCATGCTGAAAGAGCTCTGATAGGTTGGAGGATGTCCTCCGGAAGTTGTCATAATTACTGTTTAAGTCTATGGAAGCCTTGAGAACCATGACCCTCCTAGGTTTTGTATTGAAGTCAATGTACCCAGAGGAGGACGCAAAATATATGTTTTATTCAATTATTTGGTGATGTGATTATATTTAGTATAGTTTTATCCAAAAATTATTTTATTTTAATGTTTTACCAATTTATTTTCTTCTGAAACTCACTGAAAATCCCTTCCCACAATTATGTCATGTTGGCTCGATGTCCTTTGGGTGCAGTGGAGGCTTCTCAGAGGAGGAAGGGGAAGACAATCCTTCTCTGAGCAGCCTCCACTGCACCCAAAGGACATCCAGCCAACATGACACAATTGTGGGAAGCATTGGAGTCAACATGTGCCAGCATCCCTGTGGAAGGCTTTGGACACTTTGAAGAGTTCATGCCCCGACAAATTGAGGCTCTTCTGAGGGAAAAGGAGGAGGTTCCTAGTCCATATTAGGATGTTTATTTCTCTCCAAATGTTTGGTATGATCAGTGTATATATATATATATAAAGAAAATATTGCATGACCAAAAGCACAATTCTATTTTTGTAAAAATGAGACAAGTGTACGAGCATATGTGTGACCTCTCATGAACTTTAAGTAGCCTGTATTTGATGTTATATACTCCTTTCGAGACAGGATTGTGTCACGGCCCAGATCTGGGGAAGTGGACCAAAACATTTCTGCAGCATTGAAGGTCCCCATCATCTTAAAAGGAAGAAGTTTGAAACCACCAAGACCCTTCCTACTGCTGGCTGCCCGGCCAAACTGAACAATCGGGGGAGAAGGGCCTTGGTCAGGGAGGTGACCAAGAACCCAATGGTCACTCTGACAGAGCTCCTCTGTGGAGATGGGAGAACCTTCCAGAAGGACAACCATCTCTGCATCACTCCACCAAGCAGGACGTTATGGTAGAGTTGCCAGACGGAAGCCACTCCTCAGTAAAAGGCACATGAAAGCCAGCTTGGAGTTTGCCAAAAGGCACCTAAAGGACTATCAGACCATGAGTAACAAAATTCTCTGGTCTGATGAATGCCATGGGTCACGTCTGGAGGAAACCTGGCACCATTTCTACGGTGAAGCATGGGGTTGGCAGCATCATGCTGTGGGGATGTTTTTCAGCGACATGGACTGGGAGACTCGTCAGGTTCGAGGGAAAGATGAACGGAGCAAAATACAGAGAGATAATTTTTGAAAACTTGCTCCAGAGCACTCAGGACCTCAGACTGGGGCAAAGGTTAACCTTCCAATAGGACAACGACCCTACGCACAAAGCCAAGACAATGCAGGAGTGGCTTTGGGAGTCTCTGAATGTCCTTGAGGGGCCCAGCCAGAGCCCGGATTTGAACCCGATTTAACATCTCTGGAGAGACCTGAAAATAGCTTTGTAGTGACACTCCCCATCCAACCTGACAGAGTTTGAGAGGATCTGCAGAGAAGAATGGGAGAAACATGAGGCTCCTGCTGCTGCTGTCCTCAAGGGAAAATTGACAGATTTTTCACCTAGTTGTCTTTGGGATTCAAACCAGAGATCTTTCGGTTACTGGCCCAACACTAGTAACCGCTAGGCTACCTGCAGCAGGAGCCCCATGTTGACAGGAGAGCCCACCTTTATTTTTCCCTCATTATGAACATTCATATTGGTCAACAGTCAACCTATTGTGTGTATTGAACATTCATATTGGACTGTAGCAGCTAGCTAACTGGCTACCGATCAACCTATTGTGTGTATTGAACATTCATATTGGACTGTAGCAGCTAGCTAACTGGCAACCGATCAACCTATTGTGTGTATTGAACATTCATATTGGACTGTAGCAGCTAGCTAACTGACTACCGATAAACCTATTGTGTGTATTGAACATTCATATTGGACTGTAGCAGCTAGCTAACTGGCTACCGATCAACCTATTGTGTGTATTGAACATTCATATTGGACTGTAGCAGCTAGCTAACTGGCTACTGATCAACCTATTGTGTGTATTGAACATTCATATTGGATTGTAGCAGCTAGCTAACTGACTACTGATCAACCTATTGTGTGTATTGAACATTCATATTGGACTGTAGCAGCTAACTAACTGACTACTGATCAACCTATTGTGTGTATTGAACATTCATATTGGACTATAGCAGCTAGCTAACTGACTACTGATCAACCTATTGTGTGTATTGAACATTCATATTGGACTGTAGCAGCTAACTAACTGGCTACTGATCAACCTAGTGTGTGTATTGAATATTCATATTGGACTGTAGCAGCACAGCTAACTGGCTACTGATCAACCTATTGTGTGTATTGAACATTCATATTGGACTGTCTTACCTGTAGAGTAGCACCACCACCCATCAGCCCATTCTCTTCTTGACATCAAAGCTGCAGTGTATTGTTGGTATAGTTTTTGATGAATAATAATTCAAATTGTGAAGATAGAAGTGTACAATTTATATATATATTTAATCAACTTTAAGATACTGTTTGCCTCTATGCAGATGTAGAAGCTGAATAGGAATATACATTATCAATAAATAGTTGATTGTTCTTTTTTCACATCATACTAAGAATACTGAGCCACAACCTGTAAATGTGACCATACTATTCCTTTAAAGCCCCTCTGTCAGATATAAATCATCAGAGTGGGAAACCAACTGACATGGAAACAATGGAGCAAATGGATCACTATCAGAGTGTATTATGACATCAGATAGAACTACTCAGACATTCTAAATATCACTTGATTATCAGAGGGGTGTATTATGACATCAGATAGAACTACTCAGACATTCCAAATCAGGCTTCATCCATATCATGAAGGTGGATATTGATCCAACCATTTCAAAAGTAATGACCGGGCTGACGGAAACAGGATATACCTGTACACTTTTATTAATGCAGACAGACAATTTGTTAGTTTGTTTGACATGGTGGGGTCTTTTTGTGTCAGTAAAAATGTATGAGCAAGAAATGGCGGTGGAAACTAATTTATCCACAAATATTTATATATTAACCATCACATCTTATTTAACTTGGAGTCACGTGATGATATGTTGTGTGGTCCTCCCTCTACGACTTGGGAAACCATGCAGTTTATTAGGCTACAGACAAAATAAGTTATGAACTTCACAGGGTGGTGAAACTGCATGTGATGAGCTTGATGCTCCTTTCCAATACATTTTGTTGGTCTTATTCTGGTGACATGATGATTGATGCTTAGCTGCCATTTGACAAATAAAATAATATCGCTCTTATCCATAATAATCTCATCATGTAGGTAGCCTACCAGCACTGTATCTGTGAGCTGCAGGCTACAGTGCACGGGACAAGAGCACGTTTTCTATTTTACACAAGTTTTTAAAACCATCAGGAGAGTTGAAAATGTGATGGAAACCAATTTAACTTGTATTTTTCATTCGGTACATGTGAATTTAACAGCAAACGTTATTCTTCTTGTGCACTACGTCATAACGCAACGCCTTTAATCCACAATAAGTCTGTTTGATGCAAATATTTCTGATGGGAAAATGTGTATGTTGTTTTATGCAGATTTGAGAATATTCACATGGAAATCTGGCGCAAATTACATGGAAACTTAGCTACTAAGGTGGATATTGATCCAACACCTGCTACTTATTCAAACCAGCCCACTGGGCACAGACGTCAGTTCAACATCTAGTTTCTATTTACATTTCTTTGAGTCGTCAACTAAAGTGAATTCAACATTAAATCAACACCAAATGTCACCTGTCATTGGATTTAGGTTGCCAGTTCGTGAAAAATTAAAAATACCTGATGTTCATGGCTTTTTACAAATCCAATCAGTTTTCCACATTGATCAAACATCATCACATGGATTTGTTTTGTTGAAATGACATGGAAACAAAGTTTATTCAACCAGTGGGAGGTTTGTAAATGACCCCAGGAAAATAAAACAAAGAACTCTTCATTGAGACAATGATAAACAGCAATCCGTGGGAGAGTTGAGGTGGATATTATAAAATAAGGATCTGCTGGTGTCCAAGTCAAACCAAGATTCTCTATTTCTGAGCTCAGAGAGAATAACAGTTACACAGCGCAGTGTAGACAGTCTAAATTCCTGAAGCATTGGGTGATGAGCACATATCTTTATAGTTTCCTGTTCCTGGGAGGGACTTTATTCATACAAGGGCGCAGGTGCAGCTGGTTTGCAACACAGGATGATACTCCCAGGAACAGGAGATTATAATAGGACAGTTTCACAAGGTTAGTCTGTGGTGGTTAATTTCTGTATTACCAAATGAGGAGAGACAAACTTCACACACCAATCAGTTATACTTAAAAACTTCACACACCAATCAGAGTTATACTTAAACTACATCTTTAATAATAAGATCTTTGCAATGACTTTCAACAATTCACTATTTCTAATGAACCGTTGAGTGGCAACACAATGGCTACTGAGATCTTTTATAGCAAAGATCCACCCCCTAGTCGATATAACAAACCACAGATATTAGGAACAGTTTACAAAGTGAGACTTTATAATGAGAAAGGAGTATCCCGTAGCCAGATAGCATTCGCTATAATTTATCATTCAGTTTGGTCCCTAAAACAAGGTTCTAATCTCGTTCCTGGTACTTCATAGCACAAAAACACCAACTCATCCAATGGCATAACTCAATTGTCAACTCTAGATACTCCCATCTCAAGTAAAACCCCTTCTTGACCCCACTCCTGGACACGCTCACTGAGGGGAGTGAGCCTCTAGGTCATACACTATCCCAGGATAAGTGCAACATCAGAGAGGACATACAATGGTTCCAGACACTGCCATACACCTACCCCCAATGCCAAAGGAGGGAGTGACTTGCGCACAGACATTGTGGAAACCAGTAATTGGTTCCCCATTAATCACACCATCCCTTCACATAGTTTAACAGATACATTCACATATGAAGACAATGTTCCCTCCTGTCCTCTTCCCTTCCTGATATTCTGCATAGCACCAGGGATATGTGAAAGACAAGCCTGACTTCTCCCCTCTCTGGGCCCCAGGTGACTGAGCCCCAGCTGAGGGAAGAAGTGCAACTGCCAACACCAGAGTCCGAAGGGATACATTCTAATAACAAGTATATCACATCAGCATATTATGCAGATAAGACATCTTAATTATCTATGTTACCCAACTAATTCTGATTCATCCACCACAAGTCACATACTCAGATATGTGGACACATACAATTAACATTTTGCATTACAGAGTCTGTGAACATTTTCATTTCATTAAATCCTCAGTGGGCCAACATTGCAAATGTAAACAACGGAAAAATGCATCACATCCAAATATCACTTGATTATCTGCAGTGCTGGAGGAATGACACACAGATAAACACACACACAGTGTCAGAGTTTAAAAAAGGACCATTTAAAACAGAAGGAATCTGACCTACTCTATATTCAAACTCCATATTCAATTAATGTTTTCTAATAAAAACATACAAATATATGTTTTAGTATACTTTGTACAATTCAAGTTCTTATGGTAAAAACAGGTAATCATTATCAGTCAACAATATAAGACAGCAAGTCCCCTGTGTGTATTCTCTCATGCCATTTCAGCTCCCCCCGGCTGGTTGAAACTCATTCCACATTGGGAGCAGCGGTAAGGCTTCTCCCTGTGTGTATTCTCTCATGTTTTTTCAGATCCCCCGACCGGCCGAAAAACTTTCCACACTGAGAGCAGTGGTAAGGCTTCTGCCCTGTGTGTATTCTCTCATGTTTTTTCAGATTCCCTGACCGGTTAAAACTCTTTCCACACTGCGAGCAGTGGTAAGACTTCTCCCCTGTGTGTATTCTCTCATGTCGGTACAGGTCCTTTAACTTGTTAAAACACTTTCCACACTGGGAGCAATGGTAAGGCTTCTCCCCTGTGTGTATTCTCTCATGCCGTTTCAGATTCGCCGGCTGGCTGAAACCCTTTCCACACTGGGAGCAGTGGTAAGGCTTCTCACCTGTGTGTATTCTCTCATGTTTTTTCAGATTCCCTGACCGGTTAAAACTCTTTCCACACAAGGAGCAGTGGTAAGGCTTCTCCCCTGTGTGTATTCTCTCATGCCGTTTCAGATTCGCCGGCTGGCTGAAACCCTTTCCACACTGGGAGCAGTGGTAAGGCTTCTCACCTGTGTGTATTCTCTCATGTCGGTACAGGTCCTTTAACTTGTTAAAACACTTGCCACACTGCAAGCAGTGGTAAGAATTCTCCACTGTGTGTATTCTCTCGTGTTCTTTCAGATTCCCTAACTGGTTAAAACACTTGCCACACTGGGAGCAGTGGTAAGGCTTCTCCCCTGTGTGTGTTCTCTCGTGTTTTTTCAGGTTCCCTAAATCGTTAAAACTCTTTCCGCACTGGGAGCAGTGGTAAGGCTTCTCCCCTGTGTGTATTCTCTCATGTTTTTTCAGGTTCCCTAAATCGTTACAACTCTTTCCGCACTGGGAGCAGTGGTAAGGCTTCTCCACTGTGTGTATTCTCTCGTGTTCTTTCAGATTCCCTAACTGTTTAAAACACTTGTCGCACTGGGAGCAGTGGTAAGGCTTCTCCCCTGTGTGTATTCTCTCATGTTTTTTCAGCTCCCCCGGCTGGTTGAAACACTTTCCACACTGGGAGCAGTGGTAAGGCTTCTCCCCTGTGTGTATTCTCTCATGTTTTTTCAGCTCCCCCGGCTGGTTGAAACACTTTCCACACTGGGAGCAGTGGTAAGGCTTCTCCCCTGTGTGTATTCTCTCATGTTTTTTCAGCTCCCCCGGCTGGTTGAAACACTTTCCACACTGGGAGCAGTGGTAAGGCTTCTCCCCTGTGTGTATTCTCTCGTGTTTTTTCAGGTTCCCTAAATCGTTAAAACTCTTTTCGCACTGGGAGCAGTGGTAAGGCTTCTCCCCTGTGTGTATTCTCTCATGCCGTTTCAGATTCGCCGACTGGCTGAAACCCTTTCCACACTGGGAGCAGTGGTAAGGCTTCTCACCTGTGTGTATTCTCTCGTGTTCTTTCAGGGTACTTAAATGGTTAAAACACTTTCTACAGTGGGAACACTGGTGTCTTCTTGTTGGTTTGGACGTCCCTGGCTCTGGTTCCTCTGAGTCTGGTCTTTCTCCTGCCAAAGACAGTGTGTTTTTAAAAAAAGAGACCTGAATGAAACCTCCACATGATAAATAGGCCTTGCTACGAGGGTAAATCCTAAACAGATCGCTCAATAACCTAAGGCCAGTTTTAACAATCTTGGTGTGATTTTAAAACAAATGTTGTAGAGTTTCCTGGTAATTACTGATAATGTTTACATTACTTTTTTATTAGTTCTGTTTTACAAGTCAGAACACAAAAAACGAAACCGTTCTTGGACACTCAAGACACAGACGTCGCTTAATTGCAATCGAGCAGGTGGTTCTAAATATATAACTTTCATAGCTGTATGATACAGAATGCGAGCTACAGTTGTGGCCAAAAGTTTTGAGAATGACACAAATATTAATTTCCACAAAGTTTGCTGATTCAGTGTCTTCAGATATTTTTGTCAGATGTTACTATGAAATACTGAAGTATAATTACAAGCATTTCATAAGTGTCAAAGGCTTTTATTGGCAATGACATGAAGTTGATGCAAAGAGTCAAAATTTGCAGTGTTGACCCTTCTTTTGCAAGACCTCTGCAATCCACCCTGGTGTCAATTAACTTCTGGGCCACATCCTGTGATGGCAGCCCATTCTTGCATAATCAATGCTTGGAGTTTGTCAGAATTTGTGGGTTTTTGTTTGTCCACCCGCCTCTTGAGGATTGACCACAAGTTCTCAATGGGATTAAGGTCTGGGGAGATTCCTGGCCCTGGACCCAAAATATTGATGTTTTGTTCCCCAAGCCACTTATCACGTTTGCCTTATGGCAAGGTGCTCCTTCATGCTGGAAAAGGAATTGTTCGTCACCGAACTGTTCCTGGATGGTTGGGAGAAGTTGCTCTCGGAGGATGTGTTGGTACCATTCCTTATTCATGGCTGTGTTCTTAGACAACATTGTGAGTGAGCCCACACCCTTGGCTGAAAAGCTACCCCACACATGAATGGTCTCAGGATGCTTTACCGTTGGCAAGATACAGGACTGATGGAAGCGCTCACCTTGTCTTCTCCGGACAAGCTTTTTTCCAGATGCCCCAAACATTCGAAAATGGGATTCATCAGAGACAATGACTTTACACCAGTCCTCAGCAGTCCAATCCCTGTACCTTTTGCAGAATATCAGTTTGTGTGCAGATGCACTCACACCTGCCTGCTGCTATTCCTGAGCAAGCTCTGTACTGGTGGTGCCCCGATCCCGCAGCTGAATCAACTTTAGGAGACGGTCCTGGCGCTTGCTGGACTTTCTTGGGTGCCCTGAAGCCTTCTTCACAACAATTAAACCGCTCTGAAGCCTTCTTCACAACAATTGAACCGCTCTCCTTGAAGTTATCGATGTTCCGATAAAAGGTTGATTTAGGTGCAATCTTACTGGCAGCAATATCCTTGCCTGTGAAGTCTTTTTTTGTGCAAAGCAATGATGACGGCACGTGTTTCCTTGCAGGTAACCATGGGTGACAGAGGAAGAACAATGATTCCAAGCACCACCATCCTTCTGAAGCTTCCAGTTTTGGGGGGGGGGATTCAGTTCATTTGCATGGCAAAGAGGGACTTTGCAATTAATTACAATTCATATGATCACTCTTCATAACATTCTGGAGTATATGCAAATTGCCATCATACAAACTGAGGCAGCAGACTGAAAATTCATATTTGTGTCATTCTCAAAACTTTTGGCCACAATTGTACACACTTCCTTAAACATAAAATAAGTAAATAAGTAATTTTAAGTGGAAGTCCAAAACTTGTTTTTACGTCGAAGACACAAAACACATCAGTAAAATCTCCCCGTTGTCGAAAGGGTTCGACACATGCTGTTGAAATGGCCCAATTTCTTATTTAGACGTTCACAGATTTTCAACATTTTAACTATCGCTGATGTCATATTTTGGGTAAAGTAAAAAATAAAGTGAAATATTTGGGAAGATGTTCCTAAAACTGAGAGTAACTACAATAAACAAAAATATTAGCGCAACATGTAAAGTGTTGGATGTTTCATGAGCTGAAAAAAAAGATTGCAGAATTTTTTACATCCCTGTTAGTTAACATTTATTCTTTGCCAAGATAATCCATCCACCTGACAGGTGTGGCATATCAAGCTGATTAAACAGCATGATCATTACACAGGTGCACCTTGTGCTGGAGAGAATAAAAGGCCACTAAAATGTGCAGTTCTGTCACACAACACAATGCCACAGATGTCTCAAGTTGAGGGAGCGTGCAATTGGCATGCTGACTGCAGGAATATCCACTGGAGCTGTTACCAGATAATTGAATGTTAAAATCTCTACCAGAAGCCGCCTCCAACGTCATTTTAGAGAATTTGGCAGTACATCCAACTGGCCTCACAACCACAGACCACATATAACGACGCCAGCCCAGGACCTCCACATTGTCTGAGACCAGACACCAGAGTTGTATTTCCTCTTTGTAATGAAGCCCTTTTGTGGGGAAAAACTAATTCTGATTGGCTGGGCCTGGCTCCGCAATGGGTGGGCGTATGCCCTCCAGGGCCCACCAATGGCTGTGCCCCTGCCCAGTTATGTAAAGTCCATAGATCAGGGCCTCGTTTATTTATTTACAATCACTGACTCATATAAACTGTAAATCGTTGTTTATATTTTGGTTCAGTATACACACACAGTGCATTCGTTAAAAACTTCTCTAGGATAGGGGGCAGCAATTTCACGTTTGGATGAAAAGCATATCCAAATTAAACTGCCAGCTACTCATCTTCAGAAGATAAGATATGCATATTATTAGTATTATTGGATAGAAAACACTCTGAAGTTTCTAAAACTGTTTGAATGATGTCTGTGAGTATAACAGAACTCATATGGCAGGCGAAAACCTGAGAAAAATCCAACCAGGAAGTGGGAAATCTGAGGTTTGTAGTTTTCAACTCATTGCCTATCGAATGTACAGTGTCTATGGGGTCATATTGCACTTCCTAAGGCTTCCACGAGATGTCAACAGTCTTAGAACATTGTTTGAGGCTTCTACTGTGAAGGAGGGGGGAATGAGAGCTGTTTCAACCAGAGGTCTGCCAGAGTGGCATGAGCTGGTCATGCGCCTACACGTGAGAGCGACCTGCGTTCCATTGCAATTCTAAAGACAAAGGAATTCGCTGGTTGGAACATTATTGAAGATTTATGTTAAAAACATCCTAAAGATTGATTCTATACATCGTTTGACATGTTTCTACGAACTGTAACATACATTTTTGAACTTTTCATCGGAACTTTCGCCTGGACTTGCTCGCGCCTCGTGAGCTTGGATTTGTTTACCAAACGCGCTAACAAAAGGAGGTATTTGGAAATAAATGTTGGACTTTATCGAACAAAACAAACATTTATTGTTGAACTGGGATTCCTGGGAGTGCATTCTGATGAAGATCATCAAAGGTAGGTGAATATTTAAAACGCTATTTCTGACTCAACAACATGGCGGGTATCTGCATGGCTTGTGTCTGAGCGCCGTACTCGGATTATTGCATGGTTTGCTTTTTCCGTAAAGCTTTTTTGAAATCTGACACAGCGGTTGCATTAAGGAGAAGTATATCTATAATTCTGTGCATAATACTTGTATCTTTTATCAACTTTTACATGTTTATTATGAGTATTTCTGTAAATTGATGTGCCTCAAAATTTGCCGGATGTTTTCGATGCTCAACATTACTGACCATAAAGCGCCAATGTAAACTGAGATTTTTGGATATAAATATGAACTTTATCGAACAAAACATACATGTATTGTGTAACATGAAGTCCTATAAGTGCCATTTTATGAAGATCATCAAAGGTTAGTGATAAATTTAATTTAATCTATATTTCTGCTTTTTGTGACTCCTCTCTTTGGCTGGAAAATGGCTGTGTGTGTTTTTGTGACTAGGCTCTGACCTAACATAATTATATGGTGTGCTTTCGCTGTAAAGCTTTTTTTGAAATCGGACACGATGGGTAGATTAACAAGAAGTTAAGCTTTAATTTGGTGTATTGCACTTGTGAATGCATCAAAGTTACATATTTCTAAAAAATATTTTTGAATTTAGCGCTCTGCCTTTTCAGCGGAATGTTGTCGAGGGGTTCCACTAGCCATAAGAAGTTTTAAGACTCCATAATGTTTCATCATTAGATGCTACAGTCCTCCTTCAAGACTCCATAATGTTTCATCATTAGATGCTACAGTCCTCCTTCAAGACTCCATAATGTTGCATCATTAGATGCTACAGTCCTCATTTAAGACCCCATAATGTTTCATCATTAGATGCTACAGTCCTCCTCTAAGACCCCATAATGTATAATCATTAGATGCTACAGACCTCCTTCAAGACCCCATAATGTATAATCATTAGATGCTACAGTCCTCCTCTAAAACTCCATAATGTTTCATCATTAGATGCTACAGGCTACAAATCAACAATGGGTGTCATGAATCTTTACCACTTGCTCTGTAATATGAGTAGTATTCGGATTTCATTCAAACATTTCTTACATGAATATTGAAAATATAAATGTTGATTTTTGTATATATTGTTGAATATAATATACTGTAAGGGTATATCAGTTCCAGGATCTCTGCTAGTGTTAAAGTTATGGGCCATTATATACAGAGAAATTGTGGCGAAATCCTGCACGACTACGCTAAACTTGCCACGGTTTTGAAAATAGAATTCAGTGGTTCTGCGACTCGCAAACACGACAGCTCGTTGGCTAACAATATCAGACAAGCTCAAAATGAACACCCACAGACCTACTATCACCTGCTTCGTTCAGCTTACTTTGGCATGCTCACTGAAACGGGAATGGAAGACCTATTACCATTCAAACAACTGTTTCTGTCAAACATCTACTTCATCAACTACTTGGGCCCTACTGCCCACATTGGGTTGCCAATCTCGACGCTCTGAGAGCTTGTAAGCACCGCTTTTGAAGCATCAAAAGCAAGCCGGGCTAAGAGCCCGGACACCTCGACTTTCGAGCTTAGGCGGGAACCATCACTCCAATTAGAAGGTGCAGCATTAGGGACAGGTGCGGTAAAAGATGACGATCAAAGGGGGTGGCAACCAAGTAACCACCACACTGACAACCACTGCAGTAACAATAGCTATGATGAACGTCCCCAATCTAACAGGTCCCGTAGAGATCAACTTGGCCGATATGTCCCTGCGCCTAACCCTCACAAAGGGTCAGGACACAAGAGTAACAAGCGCAACAAAGTGTTCAACAATGATCTAAACCCTAAGCGAAATGATATAGAAACTCTGATAAGAGATGTACTGCATCGTAAGAAATTTGAGAAAGAGGACAACATAACTAGGCTTAAAATTGTTGGGAACCAAGTCAGCCGAAACTAACGCAATTCGAGAGGACGTCAACATTTCCAATACCCCCGCCCCCACTCCAATCCCTGTCCAGGGACCACTCGTTCTAGATAAGCAGCTTTGCAACAGATGATTCCTCTCCCATTCCGATAGAGGACCCACTGGGTCACATAGGTGAGTTATCCGTCTTGGAAATCGACACAGATTACAAACCGCTCGGTACTCCCAACCCACTCCATTATGTTGGGGATATGATGAGAAAACCCAACTCGAACAGGCCATACCTTAGAACAGTCCTGGAGGACTGTTTGACCTGTCACGCTCTGATAGAGTCGGGTTTGACAATTTCACTCATATCCGAAACCTTGCTGGATGAACTAAAAGGGGCAGTGGACCCAACAAACCGTTGGTTGAAAACGGAACGTTGCGACACGAAGCTTAGGGGTTTCACCGAAGCTACCTCGCCACTATTCAAGTGTCTCCTACTTAAACTCAACTTCGAAAGCGATTACCATCGACATCGAACGGATGCTTATTGGGATAGATTTAATTGACCGTTTGGTACCATTAATGGATTGGAAAACCAACCAAATCTGGTGACAAATATGTATGCCAACTCCGTTGACTTCCCCGCATTCTTCCAAGGCTACCTGTCATACATTGCGCAACGGCGTGGGTTCGACGTCAGCATCTGCCACAAACCCGGTGAACTTGGTTATGAGTTCGCCATTGGTGACAAATGACAAGGTGAGTTCAACACGGAACTTAACCGAACATGAGGTTTTCCTGTGTGGCTTGGGTGATTCACCAGCAGACACATACCGACCTCCACACGCTCCTCTGATAGGGGGCGTGTGCCTAAACGGCACTATGGTTGAGGATGCCAGACTGGCAACCTTGTCAGGAAAATCTGCAATCAGTTTGGAAATGATCAACGATGCTTGTGTAAATGTGATTTTCAGAGTATTTCTGTTATATGACCATATCCCCCGTATATCCCGCGAATCCCCCGTGCATCCCGCAAAGGCGGAGGTGTTGCTAACATTTACGATAGCAAATTTCAATTTACAAAAAAAAAAAATGACGTTTTCGTCTTTTGAGCTTCTAGTCATGAAATCTATGCAGCCTACTCAATCACTTTTTATAGCTACTGTTTACAGGCCTCCTGGTTCATATACAGCATTCCTCTCTGAGTTCCCTGAATTCCTATCAGACCTTGTAGTCATAGCAGATCATATTCTAATTTTTGGTGATTTTAATATTCATGTGGAGAAGTCCACAGACCCACTCCAAAAGTCTTTCGGAGCCATCATCGACTCAGTGGGTTTTGTCCAACATGTCTCTGGACCTACTCACTGCCACAGTCATACTCTGGACCTAGTTTTGTCCCATGGAATAAATGTTGTAGATCTTAATGTTTTTCCACATAATCCTGGACTATCGGACCACCATTTTATTACGTTTGCAATCGCAACAAATAATCTGCTCAGACCCCAACCAAGGAGCATCAAAAGTCGTGCTATAAATTCTCAGACAACACAAAAATTCCTTGATGCCCTTCCAGACTCCTTCTGCCTACCCAAGGACGTCAGAGGACAAAAATCAGTTAACCACCTAACTGAGGAACTCAATTTAACCTTGCGCAATACCCTAGATGCAGTTGCACCCCTAAAAACGAAAAACATTTGTCATAAGAAACTAGCTCCCTGGTATACAGAAAATACCCGAGCTTTGAAGCAAGCTTCCAGAAAATTGGAACGAAATGGCTCCACACCAAACTTTAAGTCTTCCGACTAGCTTGGAAAGACAGTACCGTGCAGTACCGAAGAGCCCTCACTGCTGCTCGATCATCCTACTTTTCCAACTTAATTGAGGAAAATAAGAACAATCCAAAATTTATTTTTGATACTGTTGCAAAGCTAACTAAAAAGCAGCATTCCCCAAGAGAGGATGGCTTTCACTTCAGCAGTAATAAATTCATGAACTTCTTTGAGGAAAAGATCATGACCATTAGAAAGCAAATTATGGACTCCTCTTTGAATCTGCGTATTCCTCCAGGGCTTAGCTGTCCTGGATCTGCACAGCTCTGCCAGGGCCTGGGATCGGGAGAGACACTTAAGTGTTTTAGTACTATATCTCTTGACACAATGATGAAAATAATCATGGCCTCTAAACCTTCAAGCTGCATACTGGATCCTATTCCTACTAAACTACTGAAAGAGCTGCTTCCTGTGCTTGGCCCTCCTATGTTGAACATAATAAACAGCTCTCTATCCACCGGATGTGTACCAAACTCACTAAAAGTGGCAGTAATAAAGCCTCTCTTGAAAAAGCCAAACCTTGACCCGGAAAATATAAAAAAACTATCGGCCTATATCGAATCTTCCATTCCTCTCAAAAATTTTAGAAAAAGCTGTTGCGCAGCAACTCACTGCCTTCCTGAAGACAAACAATGTGTACGAAATGCTTCAGTCTGGTTTTAGACCCCATCATAGCACTGAGACTGCACTTGTGAAGGTGGTAAATGACCTTTTAATGGCGTTAGACCGAGGCTCTGCATCTGTCCTCGTGCTACTAGACCTTAGTGCTGCCTTTGACACCATCGATCACCACATTCTTTTGGAGAGACTGGAAACCCAAATTGGTCTACACGGACAAGTTCTGGCCTGGTTTAGATCTTACCTGTCGGAAAGATATCAGTTTGTCTCTGTGAATGGTTTGTCCTCTGACAAATCAACTGTACATTTCGGTGTTCCTCAAGGTTCCGTTTTAGGACCACTATTGTTTTCACTATATATTTTACCTCTTGGGGATGTTATTCGAAAACATAGTGTTAACTTTCACTGCTATGCGGATGACACACAGCTGTACATTTCAATGAAACATGGTGAAGCCCCAAAATTGCCCTCGCTAGAAGCCTGTGTTTCAGACATAAGGAAGTGGATGGCTGAAAACGTTCTACTTTTAAACTCGGACAAAACAGAGATGCTTGTTCTAGGTCCCAAGAAACAAAGAGATCTTCTGTTAAATCTGACAATTAATCTTGATGGTTGTAAAGTCGTCTCAAATAAAACTGTGAAGGACCTCGGCGTTACTCTTGACCCTGATCTCTCTTTTCACGAACATATCAAGACTGTTTCAAGGACAGCTTTTTTCCATCTACGTAACATTGCAAAAATCAGACATTTTCTGTCCAAAAATGATGCAGAAAAATGAATCCATGCATTTGTTACTTCTAGGTTAGACTACTGCAATGCTCTACTTTCCGGCTACCCGGATAAAGCACTAAATAAACTTCAGATAGTGCTAAATACGGCTGCTAGAATCCTGACTAGAACCAAGAAATTTGATCATATTACTCCAGTGCTAGCTTCCCTACACTGGCTTCCTGTTAAGGCAAGGGCTGATTTCAAGGTTTTACTGTTAACCTATAAAGCGTTACATGGGCTTGCTCCTACCTATCTTTCCGAGTTGGTCCTGCCGTACATACCTACACGTACGCTACGGTCACAAGACGCAGGCCTCCTAATTGTCCCTAGAATTTCTAAGCAAACAGCTGGAGGCAGGGCTTTCTCCTATAGATCTCCATTTTTATGGAACGGTCTGCCTACCCATGTGAGAGACGCAGACTCGGTCTCAACCTTTAAGTCTTTACTGAAGACTTATCTCTTCAGTAGGTCATATGATTGAGTGTAGTCTGGCCCAGGAGTGTGAAGGTGAACGGAAAGGCTCTGGAGTAACGAACCGCCCTTGCTGTCTCTGCCTGGCCGGTTCCCCTCTCTCCACTGGGATTCTCTGCCTCTAACCCTATTACAGGGGCTGAGTCACTGGCTCACTGGTGCTCTTTCATGCCGTCCCTAGAAGGGGTGCGTCACTTGAGTGGGTTGAGTTACTGACGTGATCTTTCTGTCTGGGTTGGTGCCCCCCCTTGGTTTGTGCTGTGATGGAGATCTTTGTGGGCTATACTCGGCCTTGTCTCAGGATTGTAAGTTGGTGGTTGAAGATATCCCTCTAGTGGTGCGGGGGCTGTGCTTTGGCAAAGTGGGTGGGGTTATATCCTTCCTGTTTGGCCCTGTCCGGGGGTATCATCGGATGGGGCCACAGTGTCTCCTGACCCCTCCTGTCTCAGCCTCCAGTATTTATGCTGCAGTAGTTTATGTGTCGGGGGCTAGGGCCAGTTGGTTATACCTGGAGTACTTCTCCTGTCTTATCCAGTGTCCTGTGTGAATTTAAGTATGCTCTCTCTAATTCTCTCGTTCTCTCTTTCTTTCTCTCTCTCTGAGAACCTGAGCCCTAGGACCATATGTCACGGCAAACCGGGCATGATGACTCCTTGCTGTCCCCAGTCCACCTGGCCTTGCTGCTGTCCCAGTTCCAACTGCTCTGCCCGCGGTTATGGAACCCCTACCTGTCCCAGACCTGCTGCTTTCAACTCTTAATGATCGGCTATGAAAAGCCAACTGACATTTATTCCTGATTATTATTTGACCATGCTTGTAATTTATGAACATTTTGAAAATCTTGGCTCTCTCTAATTCTCTCCTTCTCTCTTTCTTTCTCTCTCTCGGAGGACCTGAGCCCTAGGACCATACGTCAGGACTACCGGGCATGATGACTCCTTGCTGTCCCCAGTCCACCTGGCCTTGCTGCTATTCCAGTTTCAACTGTTCTGCCTGCGGTTATGGAACCGCCACCTGTCCCAGACCTGCTGCTTTCAACTCTTAATGATCGGCTATGAAAAGCCAACTGAAAATTATTCATGATTATTATTTGACCATGCTTGTCACTTATGAACATTTTGAACATCTTGGCATAGTTCTGTTATAATCTCCACCCGGCACAGCCAGAAGAGGACTGGCCACCCCTCATAGCCTGGTTCCTCTCTAGGTTTCTTCCTAGGTTTTGGCCTTTCTAGGGAGTTTTTCCTAGCCACTGTGCTTCTTCACCTGCATTGCCTGCTGTTTGGGGTTTTAGGCTGGGTTTCTGTACAGCACTTCGAGATATTAGCTGATGTACGAAGGGCTATATAAAATAAACTTGATTTGATTTGAATGATGTGGCTCTCTGCAATTTCTCCGGATATTTTGTTGGCATTTCTGAACATGGTGCCAATGTAAACTGAGATTTTTGGATATAAATATGCACATTATCGAACAAAACATGCATGTATTGCGTAACATGATGTCCTATGAGTGTCATCTGATGAAGATCATCAGAGGTTAGTGATTAATTTTATCTCTATTTCTGCTTTTTGTGACTCCTATCTTTGGCTGGAAAAATGTCTGTTTTTTTGACTTGGTGGCGATCTAACATAATCATATGCTGTGCTTTCGCTGTAAAGCATTTTTGAAATCGGACACGATGGGTAGATTAACAAGATGTTTATCTTTCATTTCCTGTATTGGACTTTTTAATGTGTGAAAGTTACATATTTCAAAAAAATATTTTTGAATTACCCGTGCTGCCTTTTCAGCGGAATGTTGTCGAGGGGTTCCGCTATCGGAACGCATGTCCTAGACAGGTTTAAGGGGTATTTGTGTGTAGATTGAATCAGGCTGTAATGTAATAAAATATGGAAAAGTCAAGGGGTCTGAATACTTTCCGGAGGCACTGTATGTAGCCATGTTATGAAGTATGAAAAGGCTTGTTCAGTCACATGTCATGAATTCACTATGACATCATCATATTTATATACATTTATATCAATACAAAGTGTTTTTTTTCTCAGACATAAATAAACAATTCCAGGTGAAAACCAAAGGCCATAGCTGTAATACAATAACAAACTGGCAAAGCAGCAGAGTGAGGCCCGCATCCAGCAACGTCACAAGTCACGTTTTGCAGCTGTTTCAGTACAGCACTACAGGGAGAGAGAAAACTCCACTGGACTAGTTTCAATGTATGGAATCACTTCAGAGTTTCTGGATTTTGGGTAAACTTCTCCTTTAACCTCACTAGGGTAGGGGGCAGCATTCGGAATTTTGGATGAAAAGCGTGCCCAAAGTAATCTGCCTGCTACTCAGGCCCAGAAGCTAGGATATGCAAATTAGTAGATTTGGATAGAAACCACTCCAAAGTTTCTAAAACTGTTAAAATAATGTCTGTGAGTATAACAGAACTGAAATGGCAGGTGAGAACCTGAGGAAAATCCATCCAGGAAATGCTTTTATTTTGAAATGCCTGTTTTTCCATTGAAAGCCTATCCACCATACAAAGACTTATGACGCAGGTCACTATCTCTATTGCTTCCTCAACATGTGGCCAGTCTTTAGGCATTGTTTCAGGCTTTTACTCTGAAAAATGAGGGAGAAACAGCACGTTCAATGAGTGTACAGTGGAAATTTCCAGCCATGAGCCCAGCGCATGATCGGAAGGGCGCATTTCTTGTTTCTCCTCTTCTATTGACGAAGCTTTTGTCCGGTTGAAATATGATCGATTATTTATGACAAAAACAACAATGAGAATGGATTATAAACACTGTTTGACATGTTTCTATGAAATTTTATGGTACTTTTCAGATTTTTTGACTGCTGTGACCGCGCTTTGTTCCAATGTATTACTGAACAAAACGCACCAAGAAAACTGAGGTTTTTGGACATAAAGAGTGACTTTATCGAACAAAACAAACATTTATTGTGTAACATGGAGTCTTCGGAGTGCAACCATATGAAGATCAAAGGTAAGTGATACATTTTAACGCTATTTCTGGCTTTTGTTACTCTTCTTCTTGGCTGCTAACTGTTTGTAATGATTTGTCTGCTGGGCGCTGTTCTCAGATAATCGCATGGTTTGCTTTCGACGGAAAGCCTTTTTGAAATCTGACACAGCGGTTGGATTAACAAGAAGTTTATCTTTAAGCTGGTGTATAACATTTGTGTCTTTCATGTATGTTTATTATGAGAATTTCTGTTTTGTTGAGTTTCAAGCTCTGAAATTTCACCGGATGTTGTTTGAGACAGTGTTTTACTGAACAAAACGCGCTAACAAAACAGAGGTTTTTGGATATGAAGAGGGACTTGATCGAACAAAACAAACATTTATTGGGTAACTGGGAGTTTTGTGAGTGTAATCATATGAAGATCATCAAAGGTAAGTGATTAATTTTATCGCTATTTCTGACTTATGTTACTCGTCTACATGGCCGGTTACTGTTTGTTATGATTTGTCTGCTGGGCGCTGTTCTCAGATAATCGCATGGTTTGCTTTCGCCGTAAAGTCTTTTTTGAAATCTGACACCGTGGTTGGATGAACAAGAACTTAATCTTTAAACCGATGTATAACACTTGTATGTTTCATGAATTTTTATAATGAGTATTTCTGTTTTGGAATTTGGCGCTCTGTAATTTCACTGGATGTTGGCCAGGTGGGACGATAGCGTTCCACACCCCCTAGAGAGGTTTTAAAGCATCATTGAGAAATAATGAATTGAAGTTGGAACATTTGTGACATTTGTAGACTAGAGATTAAGAATGTTGGGCCATTAACCGAGAAGTCGCTGGTTCGAATCCGAACGCCCGCAAGGTAGAAAAAAGCTGCCGTTCTACCCTTGAGCAAGGTAGTTAACCCCCAACAACTGCTCCCCGGGCGCCGATAACGTGGACGTCGATTAAGGCAGCCCCCGCACCACTCTGATTCAGAGGGGTTGGGTTCAATGCGGAAGACACATTTAGGGTGAATGGATTCAGTTGTGATTGACTAGATATCCCCTTTCCTTTCCCATCCCAGTCCTCCTTTAAGACTCCATAATGTTTCATCATTAGATGCTAAGAGCGATCTTTGATGAAAACCTGCTCCAGAGCAGAACCTGCTGCTTGAACAGAGTTCTGAGTATAGGGTCTGAGTACTTAAGTAAATGTAATATTTCAGTTTTGTATTTTTTGATAAATTAGCAAAATTATCAAACAAAAATATTTTTGCTTTGTCAGTATGGGGTATTGTGTTTTTAGAAAAAGGCTGTAATGTAACAAAATGTGGAAAAAGTCAAGGGGTCTGAATACTTTCAGGAGGCACTGTACTCTCCGATAGCAACGGCCAATAGCAGACCACTTCCTATATCAGGGACATAGTCGCTCCCGTCTTCCATGTGTGAAAGGTAACCTGGTGAATATCATAGAATCAGGGTTCTGTTAGGTAACCTGGTGAATATCATAGAATCAGGGTTCTGTTAGGTAACCTGGTGAATATCATAGAATCAGGGTTCTGTTAGGTAACCTGGTGAATATCATAGAATCGGGGTTCTGTTAGGTAACCTGGTGAATATCATAGAATCGGGGTTCTGTTAGGTAACCTGGTGAATATCATAGAATCAGGGTTCTGTTAGGTAATCTGGTGAATATCATAGAATCAGGGTTCCGTAAGGGAACCTTCAGTTCTATTTCAGTGACTCGTTAGTCTCTCACTTTGGGGATATAGTCAACTACCACAGAGCTCATACCCTCTCTGATGCCAAGTCTAGACAGGATCATCCCTCAGAGGTCCCCACTCTACTCACCGTATGTGTAGTGATGTCCAGTCAGTAGAACCTCATGAAGGTACATCACCACAACATGCTGCATTACAGATCTCTTGAACAGAGATGCCTTTGAACAATGCCTATGTTGTAGCCATACCTCTGGTGGATTGAGCCATCAAGCCCTCCGGAGGTGTCAGATGCTTGCAACTATAGAACCTCATGAAGGTATGGGGGTGTAACTCATTATACGGATATAATGGCTTAAGTAAAGCAGTTTTAAACAAGATAAATCTAATTTCTATTCTTTCCAGCGGCTCCAACAGCAGAAATGGCCTCAAGCAAAACATAAAAACCCCAGGATGGGACTAGCTGTTTGGGTACTGGGCGTAGGTGACCCTTCATAAAACAACAGATCAGGGGGTGTTCCACTGTATAGTTGTTGCAGCCTAAATGGCAGCCAAATATACATTTATAGTTGAAAAGGCTTTCCTTCGTCAGAAAGCAGAGTAGCTCTGAAACAGAACAAACAAAGGGACTGATTTGTTTCTGATCTCACCATCTGTTAAATACACTGTGCTATAGTAATTATTGTGCTATAGTGAGTGTGTGGCTCTAGAACTCTGAATATAGGTTATTCTCAAGGAGAGCGGTCACGTGTGTTGAGAAGCAGAGGATCACTGGTTTGAGCCTGGTATGGGGACAGGGACAGTGGAGGAATTTCAACTGTTAGCATCAGTTACACATTTTATGAATAAAGTTAGTCATTTCCAAATGAACCATGTTCTTTAAGGTCAATATGTTGGAGTTCAGGCTTTACTTGACCTGTTAAAGTAGGAAATGAAATGAACTTTGTCCATTACAGAGACGGAGGTCAAGACAAAAAAGGGAGCTTGTTTTAAAATATATATTGGCCTGTTTAACAAGCTGTGTAGATCAGATATTAATGAAGCAATACAGACCACATTGAAGTGTCTGGAGTTTAGTTTGTGTGTTCTAGAGTCTTGTAAAGACAGGGGGGTTGACTGGGACAGACAATGTAACATCCATGTTTTTAGGAAAAGGTTTTGTAAAACATTCACCTTACATCAGATCATCTTGAAACTTTCTCTCCAAAGCTAACTTTCATCAAGGTTTTATATGGTCTATTGGTTTCTCTCTTTTCATTGACAGAATCCCTTTTCAGTGTTATGATATTCATAACATCCATATCCACCAGTCTATCTTCCTGTCAACTAACATAACTCTGCTGGTTGTCCTGGTAACAGATACCAGTCTATCTTCCTGTCAACTAACAGAACTCTGCTGGTTGTCCAGGTAACAGATACCAGTGGGCAGATCTATTGTATTTGTTCAAACTAAACTACAGCACTTACTTTGATGAGTTAAACCTGATCCTTTCTTCTCTTCTCTTCCTCTCACAGTTCCACTCAGCCCCGTTGTTTTCCTGCAGTCCACCAGCAGCACAGACAACCTCTTCATACCCAGCAGTGAGGCGCTACCGGGAGAGGCACGACATGGCGACTCTGGGAGGGTGGAAGGGCTAGCGTTGTCCTGGTAACCATAAAGAGGGGACACAGACACATATCATTATGAATGCTTATGTCATCACTGTCATGAAGTGGTTTACAGAAACCCAGCCCAGACCCCGATAGAGCAAGCTGTATTTTAGACCAGACCAAGCTGTACCATCTGGTGTTCTGATCTGGAGAGACTCTTCTCTTCCTCATCAGCATCAGGATGTTGTTGAGGCTCCCCAGAGGATCCACAATAGTCATGTCTCTCTCCTGTGTGAATGAGAACATCAAACAGATAGTGAACTTACGACCGTCTATTATAATCATAGGGTCTTACAAGAGGCATTAATCTCTCTAAACAGGGTCTAAAATGCAAATGTTAAAGGGTCGTTCCACTAAATGGGACCTTTTGCATACCTTTGATATTTTAAGTATAAATTATGCTCCAACATTGCATTTTAAAAGGCTGTTATACTAGATGAGATGCACTTTAATGTAGACCACATGGATAATTTAAATAATATAATTTAAAAGTCCCCAAAATATATGTACCAATGGCAGATTAAAACTAACAAAGGCAGATGGCCCCTTTAACAATTCCTACAGTACTGAACAACATATTCAAGTGTAGAACTTCAGTAGAATGCCCCTTAAAACCACACATTAGTTCAACAACGGCATAGTTTGTGTCCCTGTTTAAGACAGTACTAACTGGAGTTAATCTGATATTCTGTCTCCTCCTCTTTCACTCCCAATACGTCTTCCTTCTTCACCTCTACTGAGATAGCATCCTCTTCCTCTCTAAGAGGTTCTTCCTCTGTTTCCTCTATAACATCCTCTTCTTCTTTCACGACAATGTTCAGCCTCAGAGCTTCTTTCTGCATACAGCAGACCTCTTCTTTAACAGGGGATGAGTAGTTTAGTGAGCTCATGGTCTGGGATGTTAGAATTAGCGACTAGCCTAGTGCTAGGCTCAGTATCAATGTTTTAACAACTTTGAAAATTGAACAAGCAAATTAGGTTAAAGTTAACCAGTTGATACGTCAACTGAACTGCGTTAACAACACTGAGATTAGCTAATGTACATTAACATGGTCTAAAGCGTCAATCTTTCAGTTTTATGTTGGCTAGCAAGCTACCGAGGTGGTTAAAAGAGTAGCCGTGTTGTTGTTCCTGAAGAAGCGTCCCGTCCAGTCCATTATACGTCACGCAAGAATCAACACCTGAAAGACGCATATCGCCATCTGCTGGCTGGAGTGGGTAACGCAGTTTGGAAACAATAGTTACTACACTTTTGTATTGGAAAAAACGTCAGAATAATTTAACAATAAGCTGATATATAGTAAATGATGAATACATACTTCTATGAATAGGTAGTGTTTTAATAAACATTTGCTCTGTTAATTTTTCACATTCGTTTTTATCTAGATGTGACGGTACTATTCCATTAAAGCTACGCTCTTTAAGATACAAATCATCCTGTAAACCAGGGGTGGGCAACTCCAGTCCTCGGGGCCTGAATGGTGTCACTTTTTCTCCATCGCTAGCAAACACAGCTGATTAATCAAACTGCATCCTAAACTGAAGATTATGATTAGGTGATTATTGGAGTCTGGTGTGTTAGCTGGGGCTGGAAGCTATCATCCCTTATTGATGTCACTAGTTAAATCCCCTTCAATCAGTGTAGATGAAGGGGAGGAGACAGGTTAATTAAGGCATTTTAGGCCTTGAGACAAATGAGACATGGCTTGTGTATGTGTGCCATTCAGACGGTGAATGGGGGAAACAAAATATTTAAATGTCTTTGAACGGGGGATGGTATTAGGTCACAGGCGCCGGTTTGTGTCAAGAACTGCAACGCTGCTGAGGTTTTCCAGCTCAACGGTTTCCCATGTGTACCAAGAATCATCCACCACCCAAACAGTGGTGTTTAAGATGAGGCAGAACGATTTGTTTTTTCATGAGCATGGCCTTAATTCTATTACAGCATATTGGATGACTGTCATTCATATTCCATTCACCCTGTTCAATGTAACAGCAATAGGTTTAGGCTACTACATGATACTAACATTTTCCCTATACCCATCATGAGATTGCTACAACCTAGCCTATGACTGAAAGTTTAGAATGTAGGTGCACACAGGTCGAGATAGGTTTTTTAGGTGAGAGACAGTCTTGAAGACATCACCAACTAATTATCATGGTCCAAACACACCAAGACAGTCGTGAAGAGGGCACGACAACAACTTTTCCACCTCAGGAGACTGAAAAGATTTGGCATGGGTCTCCAGATCCTCAAAAAGACTTACAGCTGCACTATCGAGAGCATCCTGACCGGTTGCATCACCGCCTGGTATGGCAACTGCTCGGCATCTGACCGTAATGCACTACAGAGGGTAGTGAACATCGCTGGGGCCAAGCTTCCTGCCATCCAGGACAATTATAAAGAAAGCCCAAAAAATTGTCAGATGCTCCAGTCACCCAAGTCATAGACTGTTTTCTCTGCTCCCGCACGTCAAGCGGTACCGGAGCACCAAGTCTAGAACCAAAAGGCTCCTTAACAGCTTCTACCCCCATAAGCCATAAGGCTGCTGAACAATTAATCAAATGGCCACCTGGACTATTTACATTGACCCTCCATTTGTTTTGTACACTGCTGCTACTTGCTGTTTATTATCTATGAAATGTCACTTCACCCCGACCTACATGTATAAATTACCTCGACTAACCTGTACCCCTGCAGATTGACTCGGTACCAGTACCCCCTGTATATAGCCTTGTTATTGTTATTTTATTGCGTTACTTTTTACAATTTTTTACTTTTGGTCATTTGCTCATTTTCTTAACTCTTCCTGAACTGTACTGTTAGTTAAGGGCTTGTAAGCAATTCACTGTAAGGTCTACACTTGTTGTAATCGGCGCATTTGACAAATAAAGTTTGATTTTATTTGACAAATTCAGGTATGTTTATCACGTTTTTTTCTGTTTAAGAAACATTTGTCTCTAGAGAGTTGAAAACAGCAGTTCTGGGACAGGTAGCACCTCCGGTGAACAGGTCAGGGTTCCATAGCCGCAAGCAGAACAGTTGAAACTGGAGCGGCAGCATGGCCAGCTGAACAATCGGGGGAGAATGGCCTTGCTCAGGAAGGTAACCAAGAACCCAATGGTCACTCTGACAGAGCTTCTCTGTGGAGATGGGAGAACCTTCCAGAAGGACAACCATCTCTGCATCACTCCACCAAGCAGGACGTTATGGTAGAGTTGCCAGACGGAAGCCACTCCTCAGTAAAAGGCACATGAAAGCCAGCTTGGAGTTTGCCAAAAGGCACCTAAAGGACTATCAGATCATGAGTAACAAAATTCTCTGGTCTGATGAATGCCAAGGGTCACGTCTGGAGGAAACCTGGCACCATTCCTACGGTGAAGCATTGGGTTGGCAGCATCATGCTGTGGGGATGTTTTTCAGCGGCATGAACTGGGAGACTCGTCAGGATCGAGGGAAAGATGAACGGAGCAAAATACAGAGAGATAATTTTTGAAAACTTGCCCCAGAGCACTCAGGACCTCAGACTGGGGCAAAGGTTAACCTTCCAATAGGACAACGACCCTACGCACAAAGCCAAGACAACGCAGGAGTGGCTTTGGGAGATGTCTCTGAATGTCCTTGAGGGGCCCAGCCAGAGCCCGGATTTGAACCCGATTTAACATCTCTGGAGAGACCTGAAAATAGCTTTGTAGTGACACTCCCCATCCAACCTGACAGAGTTTGAGAGGATCTGCAGAGAAGAATGGGAGAAACATGAGGCTCCTGCTGCTGCTGTCCTCAAGGGCAAATTTACAGATTTTTCACCTAGTTGTCTTTGGGATTCAAACCAGAGATCTTTCGGTTACTGGCCCAACACTAGTAACCGCTAGGCTACCTGCAGCAGGAGCCCCATGTTGACAGGAGAGCCCACCTTTATTTTTCCCTCATTATGAACATTCATATTGGTCAACAGTCAACCTATTGTGTGTATTGAACATTCATATTGGACTGTAGCAGCTAGCTAACTGGCTACCGATCAACCTATTGTGTTCATTGAATATTCATATTGGACTGTAGCAGCTATCTATCTGGCTACTGATCAACCTATTGTGTGTATTGAACATTCATATTGGATTGTAGCAGCTAGCTAACTGACTACTGATCAACCTATTGTGTGTATTGAACATTCATATTGGACTGTAGCAGCTAACTAACTGACTACTGATCAACCTATTGTGTGTATTGAACATTCATATTGGACTGTAGCAGCTAGCTAACTGGCTACTGATCAACCTATTGTGTGTATTGAACATTCATATTGGACTGTCTTACCTGTATAGTAGCACCACCACCCATCAGCCCATTCTCTTCTTGACGTCAAAGCTGCAGTGTATTGTTGGTATAGTTTTTGATGAATAATAATTCAAATTGTGAAGATAGAAGTGTACAATTTATATATATATTTAATCAACTTTAAGATACTGTTTGCCTCTATGCAGATGTAGAAGCTGAATAGGAATATACATTATCAATAAATAGTTGATTGTTCTTTTTTCACATCATACTAAGAATACTGAGCCACAACCTGTAAATGTGACCATATTATTCCTTTAAAGCCCCTCTGTCAGATATAAATCATCAGAGTGGGAAACCAACTGACATGGAAACAATGGAGCAAATGGATCACTATCAGAGTGTATTATGACATCAGATAGAACTACTCAGACATTCCAAATCAGGCTTCATCCATATCATGAAGGTGGATATTGATCCAACCAATTCAAAAGTAATGACCGGGATGACGGAAACAGGATATACCTGTACACTTTTATTAATGCAGACAGACAATGTGTTAGTTTGTTTGACATGGTGGGGTCTTTTTGTGTCAGTAAAAATGTATGAGCAAGAAATGGCGGTGGAAACTAATTTATCCACAAATATTTATATATTAACCATCACATCTTATTTAACTTGGAGTCACGTGATGATATGTTGTGTGGTCCTCCCTCTACGACTTGGGAAACCATGTAGTTTATTAGGCTACAGACAAAATAAGTTATGAACTTCACAGGGTGGTGAAACTGCATGTGATGAGCTTGATGCTCCTTTCCAATATATTTTGATGGTCTTATTCTGGTGACATGATGATTGATGCTTGGCTGCCATTTGACAAATAAAATAATATCTCTCTCATCCATAATAATCTCATCATGTAGGTAGCCTACCAACACTGTATCTGTGAGCTGCTGGCTACAGTGCACGGGACAAGAGCACGTTTTCTGTTTTTAAAACCATCAGGAGAGTTGAAAATGTGATGGAAACCAATTTAACTTGTATTTTTCATTCTGTACATTGGAATTTAACAGCAAACGTTATTCTTCTTGTGCACTACGTCATAACGCAACGCCTTTAATCAGCAATAAGTCTGTTTGATGCAAACATTTCTGATGGGAAAATGTGTATATTGTTTTATGCAGATTTGAGAATATTCACATGGAAATCTGGTGCAAATTACATGGAAACTTAGCTACTAAGGTGGATATTGATCCAACACCTGCTACTTATTCAAACCAGCCCACTGGGCACAGACGTCAGTTCAACATCTAGTTTCTATTTACATTTCTTTGAGTCGTCAACTAAAGTGAATTCAACATGAAATCAACACAAAATGTCACCTGTCATTGGATTTAGGTTGCCAGTTCGTGAAAATTAAAAATACCTGATGTTCATGGCTTTTTACAAATCCAATCAGTTTTCCACATTGATCAAACATCATCACATGGATTTTTTTGTTGAAATGACATGGAAACAAAGTTTATTCAACCAGTGGGAGGCTTGTAAATGACCCCAGGAAAATAAAACAAAGAACTCTTCATTGAGACAATGATAAACAGCAATCTGTGGGAGAGTTGTGGTGGATATTATAAAATAAGGATCTGCTGGAGTCCAAGTCAAACCAAGATTCTTTATTTCTGAGCTCAGAGAGAATAACAGTTACACAGTGCAGTGTAGACAGTCTGAATTCCTGAAGCATTGGGTGATGAGCACATATCTTTATAGTTTCCTGTTCCTGGGAGGGACTTTATTCATACAAGGACGCAGGTGCAGCTGGTTTGCAACACAGGATGATACTCCCAGGAACAGGAGATTATAATAGGACAGTTTCACAAGGTTAGTCTGTGGTGGTTAATTTCTGTATTACCAAATGAGGAGAGACAAACTTCACACACCAATCAGAGTTATACTTAAACTACATCTTTAATAATAAGATCTTTGCAATGACTTTCAACAATTCACTATTTCTAATGAACCGTTGAGTGGCAACACAATGGCTACTGAGATCTTTTATAGCAAAGATCCACCCGCTAGTCGACATAAACCACAGATATTAGGAACAGTTTACAAAGTGAGACTTTATAATGAGAAAGGAGTATCCCGTAGCCAGATAGCATTCGCTATAATTTATCGTTCAGTTTGGTCCCTAACACAAGGTTCTAATCTCGTTCCTGGTACTTCATAGCACAAAAACACCAACTCATCCAATGGCATAACTCAAGTAAAACCCCTTCTTGACCCCACTCCTGGACAAGCTCACTGAGGGGAGTGAGCCTCTAGGTCATACACTATCCCAGGATAAGTGCAACATCAGAGAGGACATACAATGGTTCCAGACACTGCCATACACCTCCCCCCAATGCCAAAGGAGGGAGTGACTTGCGCACAGACATTGTGGAAACCAGTAATTGGTTCCCCATTAATCACACCATCCCTTCACATAGTTTAACAGATACATTCACATATGAAGACAATGTTCCCTCCTGTCCTCTTCCCTTCCTGATATTCTGCATAGCACCAGGGACATGTGAAAGACAAGCCTGACCTCTCCCCTCTCTGGGCCCCAGGTGACTGAGCCCCAGCTGAGGGAAGAAGTGCAACTGCCAACACCAGAGTCCAAAGGGATACATTCTAATAACAAGTATATCACATCAGCATATTATGCAGATAAGACATCTTAATTATCTATGTTACCCAACTAATTCTGATTCATCCACCACAAGTCACATACTCAGATATGTGGACACATACAATTAACATTTTGCATTACAGAGTCTGTGAACATTTTCATTTCATTAAATCATCAGTAGGCCAACATTGCAAATGTAAACAACGGAACAAATGCATCACATCCAAATATCACTTGATTATCTGTAGTGCTGGAGGAAAGACACCCAGATAAACACACATAGTCAGTTTAAAAAAGGACCATTTAAACACATGGAATCTGATCTACTCTATATTCAAACTGACATACTCCATATACAATTTGTTTTCTAATAAAAACATACAAATATATGTTTGAGTAGACTGTGTACAATTGAATTTCTTATAGTAAAAACAAGTAAACACATTCTCAGTCAACAACATAAGACAATGGGAGCAGTGTGTATGCCCTCTGATGAATTTTAAGTGTATGTGATGTGAATTACAAGTTTACACACTAGGATAAGTAATTATTCTCTCCTGTGTGGATTCTCATATGTTTTGTAAGTGACTGTGATGAGTAATATGTCTTCCCAGTCTGAACATTTGTAAGGATTCTCCCCTGTCTCATTTGTTCTTTCAGGCCTCCTAAATAGGTAAAACGCTATGAACTCTGGGAGCAGTGGTAAGGCTTCTCCCCTGTGTGTGTTCGCTCATGAACTCTCAAGCTTTCTAAAAGGCTAACACTCTTTCCACACTGGGCGCAATGGTATGGCTTCTCAAATGTGTGTAATTTTCCCAAGGGCTTTCAGGTTTCCTGAATGGCTAAAACTCTTTCCACACTGAGCACAATGGTATGGTGTCTGCCCTGTGTGTATTCGCTCATGAGCTTTGAGGGCGTCTAACCGCTTAAAACTCATTCCACACCGGGAGCAAGGGTGTGGCTTCGCTCCTGTGTGTATCCTCTCATGTCCTTTCATGCTACCTAAATGGGTAAAACTCTTTCCACAATGGGAGCAGTAGTAAGGCTTCTCCCCTGTGTGCAGTCTCATATGTTCCTTCAGGCTTCCCGAATGGCTAAAACTCTTTCCACACTGGGCGCAACGGTATGACTTCTCCCCTGTATGTATTCGCTCATGAACTTTCAGGCTTCCTGACTGGCTAAAACTCTTACCACACTGGGCGCAATGGTATGACTTATCCCCTGTATGTATTCGCTCATGAACTTTTAGGCTTCCTGAATGGCTAAAACTCTTTCCACACTGGGAGCAATGGAAAGGCCTCTCCCCTGTGTGTGTTCGCTCATGAGCTTTCAGATTTCCTAAGTGGCTAAAACTCTTTCCACAATGGGAGCAATGGAAAGGCTTCTCCACTGTGTGTGTCCTCTCATGTCTTTTCAGGCTTCCTAACTTGTTAAAACTCTTTCCAATCTGGGAGCAGAGGTGTCGTATTGCTGGTTTAGAAGTCATTGGTTCCTCCAAGTTTGGGTTTCCTCCTGCCAAAGACAGTGTTCATTTTAAGAGAAACCAGGATGAAATCTCCACATCATAAAACTGCCTTGCTATGAGGTTTAATCCAAATCAGATCCCTCAACCTGAGGCCAGCTTTCAAACATTACATAATTTAAAACAAATATTGTAGAGCTGCCTGGTAATTACTGATAATGTTTACATCACTAATTTTATTCATTCTGTTTTACAAGTCAGAACACAAAAAACTAAACAGTTCTAGGACACTCAAGACACAATCCACTGGATTATTTTCGAGCAGGTGGTTGTAAATATATAACCTTCATAGCTGTATGATACAGAATGCGACCTACACACTTCCTTAAAACTAAATTGAGTAAAGAAGTCATTTCGTGTGGAAGTCGAAAACGTTTGTTTTCTTACATTGAAGACAGACACATAACACATCAGTAACATCTCCCCGTTGTCGATAGAGTCGACACAATGGCTTTTTTTACATGTTGACACACATTTAACATTTTGACTATCATTATTGTCACAATCATTTGGGTAAAGTAAAAAAAGAATGAAATATTTTGGGTAGATGTTCCAAAAAAAATATAAATATGTAAAGTGTTGGTCCCATGTTTCATGACCTGAAATAAAAGATCCCAGAATTTTTCAATTCGCACAAAAGCTTATTTCTCTTAAATTTGGTGCACAAATTTGTTTACATCCCTGTTAGTGAACATGTATCCTTTGCCAAGATAATCCATTCACCTGACAGGTGTGGCATATCAAGAAGCTGATTAAACAGCGTGATCGTTACACAGGTGCACCTTGTGCTGGGGACAATAAAAGGACACTAAAATGTGCAGTTTTGCCACAACACAATGCCACAGACGTCTCAAGTTTTGAGGAAGCGCGCAATTGGCATGTTGACTGCAGGAATATCTACTGGAGCAGTTATCAGAGAATTGAATGTTAATTTCTCTACCAGAAGCCGCCTCAAACTTTATTTGAGAATTTGGCAGTACATCCAACCGGCCTCACCACCGCAGACCACATATAACGACGCCAGCCCAGGACCTCCACATCGTCTGAGACCAGCCACCCGAGTTGTATTTCTCTCTGTGATAAAGCCCTTTTGTGGGGAAAAACTAATTCTGATTGGCGGTTCTGGGTTATGCCCTCCCAGGGCCACCAATGGCTGCCCCCCCTCGCCAGTCATGTGAAGTCCAAGTGCCTCATTAATTAATTTACATTGACAAATTTTCTTATTTGACCTGTAAATCGTTGAAATTGTTGCATTTATATTTTTGTTCAGTATTTTTACAGTGTCTTCGGAAAGTATTCAGACTCCTTGACTTTTTCCTGAGGTACAGCCTTATTCTAAAATGTATTCAATTGTTTTTTTCCCCCTCATCAATCGACACACAATACCCCACAATGACAAAGCAAAAACGTTAAATTTTCCCCCTAATTTATTAAAAATAATACATTTAAATATCACATATACATAAGTATTCAGACCCTGTACTTTGTTGAAGCACCTTTGGCAGCGATTACAGCCTAGAGTCTTCTTGGGTATGACGAACACACCTGTATTTTGGGAGTTTCTCCCATTCTTCTTTGCAGATCCCCTCAAGCTCTGTCAGGTTGGATGGGGAGCGTCGCTACACAGGATAATCAATGGAAACATGATGAACAGCTCAGTTTCGAGTCTCATAGCAAAGGGTCTGAATACTTATGTAATAAGGTATTTCTGTTTTTAATAGATTTGCAAAAATTTCTAAAATCCTGTTTTCACTTTGTCATTAAGGGTGTAGATTGATGAGGAATATATATATATTTAAATCATTTTAGAATCAGGCTGTAACGTAACAAAATGTAGAAAAAGTCAAGGGGTCTGAATACTTTCTGAAGGCACTGTATATAGCCATGTTAGAAAGTATGAAAAAGTTTGTTCATTCACGTCATGAATTCACTATGACATCATCATATTTGTATATGTTTTATGGGTTGAAAAAAAAGCCATAACTAATAAAATAACAAATTAACTGGCAAAGTAGCAGACCAAGGCTCGTATCCAGCAATGTCACAAGTCACATTTTTGCAGCGGTTTCAGTACAGCACTACAGGGAGAGAGAGAGGGAGAGGACAAACTCCAATGGACTAGTTTCAATGTATGGAATCACTTAGGAGTTATTGGATTTTGGGGAAACTTCTCCTTTAAAGCATCAGACTCCATAGTAATTCATCATTAGAAGCTACAGTCCTCCTTTAAGACTCCATCATGTTTCATCATTAGATGCTACAGTCCTCCTTTAAGACTCCATAATGTTTCATCATTAGATGCTACAGTCCTCCATTAAGACTCCATAATGTTTCATCATTAGATGCTACAGTCCTCCTTTAAGACTCCATAATGTTTCATCATTAGATGCTACAGTCCTCCTTTAAGACTCCATAATGTTTCATCATTAGATGCTACAGTCCTCCTTTAAGACTCCATAATGTTTCATCATTAGATGCTACAGTCCTCCATTAAGACTCCATAATGTTTCATCATTAGATGCTACAGTCCTCCTTTAAGACTCCATAATGTTTCATCATTAGATACTACAGTCCTCCTGTAAGACTTCATAATGTTTCATCATTAGATGCTACAGTCCTCCTGTAAGACTCCATAATGTTTCATCATTAGATGCTACAGTCCTCCTTTAAGACTCCATAATGTTTCATCATTAGATGCTACAGTCCTCCTTTAAGACTCCATAATGTTTCATCATTAGATGCTACAGTCCTCCTTTATGACTCCATAATGTTTCATCATTAGATGCTACAGTCCTCCTGTAAGACTCCATAATGTTTCATCATTAGATGCTACAGTCCTCCTTTAAGACTCCATAATGTTTCATCATTAGATGCTACAGTCCTCCTTTAAGACTCCATAATGTTTCATCATTAGATGCTACAGTCCTCCTTTAAGACTCCATAATGTTTCATCATTACATGCTAATGTCCTCCTGTAAGACTCCATAATGTTTATCATTAGATGCTACAGGCCTCCTTTATGACTCCATAATGTTTCATCATTAGATGCTACAGTCCTCCTTTAAGACTCCATCATGTTTAGAATGTGTCTGGAAGCGCTACTCTATCTATTCTACTCTTATCCTTTCGGTTTTAATAATATATAATAATAATGTTATAATAGGTAATAACTAACTTTAATAACTAGGGTTAATACCTGCCTGGCGCCCCAACAAATTCTTTATCTTTACCCCCCCTCTAACAATACCGCTACAGAATTAGCATAGTAGGCCATGTAATTTAAGGTAATCTGAAATATTTAGGACTAACTAACTATTCCTTGCCACCCATTCTGAAACTCACTGCAGCTCTTTGTTAAGTGTTGCTGTCATTTCAGTTGCTGTGGTAGCTGACGTGTACAGTGTTGAGTCATCCGCATACATAGACACACTGGCTTTACTCAAATGTCGTTGGCATGTCGTTGGTAAAGATTGAAACAAGCAGGTGCCAAACAGCTGCCCTGGGGAATTCCTGATTCTACCTTGATTTTGTTGTACAGGCTTCCATTAAAGAACACTGTGTTCTGTTAGACAGGTAGCTCTGGGGCGGCAGGTAGCCTAGTGGTTAGAGCGCTAGGCCAGTAACCAAAAGGTTGCTGGATCGAATCCCCGAGCTGACAAGCTAAAACTCTGTTGTTCTGCCCCTGAACAAGGCAGTTAACCCACTGTTCCTAGGCCGTCATTGAAAATAAGAATTTGCTCTTAACTGACTTTCCTAGTTAAATAAAGGTAAAATAGAAATCAAACACCGGTGACATGTCATTGTTGATTTTTTTCTAACCAAAATTGAATTGAAGGTGCTCCAAAGATTTTTACAATCATTCTTCAAGTCATTTATCTTTGTTTCTATTATATTAGGCCCAGCCTTTGGAACTTTGGTTTTCCTAGACATGGCTACTATATTGTGATCACTACATCTGATGGATCTGGATACTGCTTTCAAACACATTTCTGCAGCATTAGTAAAGATATGATCAAAACATGTTGATGATTTCATTCCTCTACTGTTTGTAACTACCCTGGTAGGTTGACTGATAACCTGAACAAGGTTGACGGCACTGGTTACAGTTTGAAGCTTTCTCTTGAGTGGGCAGCCTGATCACAGCTTTCCTCCAGTATTAGTTTATTAATTAACAGTGTCTGGAGTTTAGTTTTCCTGTTCTACAGTCTTGTAAAGATGAGGGAGGGTTGACTGGGACAGACAATGTAACATCCATAATGTTTTAAGGAAAAGTTTTTGTAAAACAGGCACCTTACATCAGATTATCTTGAAACTTTCTCTCTAAAACTAACGTTCATCAAGGTTTTATATGGTCTATTGGTTTCTCTCTTTTCATTGGCAGAATTCTTTTTCAGTGTTATGATATTCACAACATCCATATCCACCAGTCCATCTTCCTGTCAACTAACAGAACTCTGCTGGTTGTCCTGGTAACAGATACCAGTTGGCAGATCTATTTTATTTGTTCAAACTAAACTACTTACTTTGATGTGTCAAATCTGATCCTTTCTTCTCTTCTCCTCCTCTCACAGTTCCACTCAGCCCCGTTGTTTTCCTGCAGTCCACCAGCAGCACAGACAACCTCTTCATACCCAGCAGTGAGGCGCTACCGGGAGAGGCACGACATGGGGACTCCAGGAGGGAGGAAGGGCTAGCGTTGTCCTGGTAACCATAAAGAGGGGACACAGACACATCATTATGGATGCTGATGTCACTGTTGTTATGAAGTGCTTTACAGAAACCCAGCCCAGACCCCGATAGAGCAAGCTGTATGCTAGACCAGACCAAGCTGTACCATCTGGTGGTCTGATCTGGAGAGACTCTTCTCTGACGCGTCAGCATCAGGATGTTGTTGAGGCTCCCCAGAGGATCCACGATAGTCATGTCTCTCTCCTGTGTGAACGAGAACATCAAACCGACTGTAAACTTATGACCATCTATTACAATCAAGAGGCATGAATATGTCTAAAATGGCCTTTTTCATCATGATTTTGTCAAATATTGTTTGTGTTGCATTACATTAGTTCAACAACGGCATAGTGTGTGACTGTTTTTCAGACAGTACTCACTGGTGTTAATCTGATATTCTGTCTCCTCCTCTTTCACTCCCAAAACGTCTTCCTCCTTCACCTTTATTGAGATAGCATCCTCTTCTTCTCTAAAAGGTTCTATCTCTTCTTTCACTGTAACAGCCTCCTCTTCTTTCACTATAACAGCCTCCTCTTCTTTCACTATAACAGCCTCCTCTTCTTTCACTGTAACAGCCTCCTCTTCTTTCACTGTAACACCCTCATCTTCCACGACATTGTTCAGTCCCAGAGCTTCTTTCTCCATACAGCAGACCCCCTCTTCTTTAGCAGGGGAGGAGTAGTTTAGTGAGCTCATGGTCGGGGATGTTAGCTAGTTAGTTAGCATTAGCGACTAGCCTAGTGCTAGGCTCAGTATCAATCTTTAACACGTTTGCAAATTGAACAAGCAAATTAGGTTAAAGGTCATCAGTTGATAAGTCAACAGAAATGTGTTCAAAACACTGAGATTAGCTAATGTACACAAACACGGTGTAAAGCGTCAATCTATCGGTTTCATGTTGGCTAGCAAGCTACCGAGGTGGTTGAAAAAGTAGGCGCCTTGTTGTTCCTGAAGAAACGTCTCGTCCACTAAATTATACGTCACACAAGAGGCATCACCTGAAAGATGCAAATCGCCATCTGCTGACTGGAGTGGGTAACGCAGTTTGGAAACAACAGTTATTACACTTTTGTATTGGAAAGAACGTCATAATAATTTAACAATAAGCTGATATATTTTCTCTTACGTCTTACAAATAATACGTTCCTGTACACAGACGTAGAAGCTTAATATGAATATGTAGATGATGAATAAATACATCTATGAATAGGTAGTGTTTTAATACAAATTTTCTCTGTTCATTTATCACATTCGTTTTTATCTAGATGTGACGGTACTTTTCCCTTAAAGTCACGCTCTATAAGATACAAATCATACTGTAAACAATAGAGCAAATGCATCACATGCAAATAGCACTTGAATATCTGTAGTTCTATACACTGGGTATACAAAACACCTGAACACCTGCTCCTTCCATGACTTAGACTGACCAGGTGAATCCAGGCTAAAGCTATGATCCCTTATTGATGTCACTAGTTAAATCCACTTCAATCAGTGTAGATGAAGGGGGGAGTCAGGTTAAATAAGGAATTTTAAGCCTTGAGACATGAGACATGGATTGTGCATGTGTGCCATTCAGAGGGTGAATGGGGAAGACAACATATTTAAGTGTCTTTGAACGGGGTATGGTAGTAGGTGCCAGGCTCATCGGTTTGTGTCAATAACTGCAAAGTTGCTGGGTTTTTCCAGCTCAACAGTTTCCCAAGAAAGGTCCACCACCCAAACAGTGGCGGTCAGTGCCGTTTAAGATGAGGCAGGACGATTTGTTTATTCATGGCCTTATTTCTATTACAGCATATTAGATGACTGTCATTCATATTCCATTCACCCTGTTCAATGTAACAGCGATAGGTTTAGGCTACTAGATGATACTAACATTTCCCCTATTCCCATCATAAGGTTGCTACAACCTGGCCTATGAATGAAAGTTTAGAATGTAGGTGCACACTGGTCGAGAAAAACATTTGAGGTGACAGACAGTGACACATGGACAGACACATTCAATACTGCCTTGCACACTCTGGCCTGCATCTAGCTGAAATAGAGATTCTATTGGACAAATTCAGGTATGTTTATCCCGGTTTTGTTCCGTTTAAGAAACGTTTGAAAACAGAACGGGCTGAATGAATTCACCCCTGATGACGCGTAAACACAGTTCACTTTCACAACTGCCACGTTGTATTTCCTCTCACGTCAATTCGCTCTCCTTTTCCCTTCGCTTGTGGACGTCAATGAACAACACATCAACTGTAGGTGACCAGGAGAAAAAACCTTTCCAAACCAAACCATTTCATAACTGCTACACACAGCATCGTTGTCACCATATTAGCTAAAGTAACGTCATAGTCAACACAGCTAATATAAATAACGTGTTAGTAAACCTGCTACAATCATGACAGAGCTCCTCTGTGGAGATGCTACATGTTTCATCATTAGATGCTACAGTCCTCCAACAATGGGTGTCATATGAAGCTTTACCACTTGCTCTGTAATAGGAGTAGTATTTTTCCTCGACTCACCTGTGTCCCCGCACATTGACTCTGTATCGGTACCTCCTGTATATAGCCTCCACATTGACTCTGTACCGGTACCTCCTGTATACAGCCTCCACATTGACTCTGTACCGGTAATACCTGTATATAGCCTCCACATTGACTCTGTACCAGTGCCTCCTGTATACAGCCCCCGCACGTTGACTCTGTACCGGTACCTCCTGTATACAGCCTCCACATTGACTCTGTACCGGTAATACCTGTATATAGCCTCCACATTGACTCTGTACCGGTAATACCTGTATACAGCCTCGCTACTGTTATTTTGCTGCTGCTCTTTAATATGAATTATTTGTATTTTATACATAACACTTATTTTTCTTAAAACTGCATTGTTGGTTAAGGGCTTGTAAGTAAGCATTCCACTGTAAGGTCGACACTTAAAATTTGATTTGATTTGTATTTTGATTTCATTCATACATTTCTTACATGAATTTATTAATATAGAAAATATAAATATTGAAAATATAAATGTTTCGATTTTTTATATATATTGTTGAACATAATATACTTTAAGGGTATATTAGTACCAGGATCTCTGCTAGTGTTAAAGTTATGGGCCATTTAATACAGAGAAATTAGCATAGTAGGACCTGTAACTTAAGGTTACCTAACATAACCCCTGTTCTATGATATTATAAGCCTCATTAGGGGCGGAGTCTAGGGAGATCCAATCAAACTACGTCTGTCAAGCAACAGCTACTAGCAGATGACTCCACCTCCTATATAAGGACCATAGTCTCTCCCGACTTCACATCTAAGTACATTTGTCTTCCATGTGTGAAAGGTAACCTAGTCAACTACCAACTACCATAGAGCTTATATACTCTCTGATGCCAAGTCTAGACAGGATCATCCCTCAGAGGTCCCCACTCTACTCACCGTATGTGTAGTGATGTCCAGTCAGTAGAACCTCATGAAGGTACATCACCACAACATGCTGCATTACAGATCTCTTGAACAGAGATGCCTTTGAACAATGCCTATGTTGTAGCCATACCTCTGGTGGATTGAGCCATCAAGCCCTCCGGAGGTGTCAGATCCTCGCTACTATAGAACCTCATGATGGTATTTATTTATTTATATTTATTTCACCTTTATTTAACCAGGTAGGCCAGTTGAGAACAAGTTCTCATTTACAACTGTGACCTGGCCAAGATAAAGCAAAGCAGTGCGACAAAAACAACAACACAGAGTTACACATAAACAAATGTGCAGTCAATAACACAATAGAAAAATCTATGTACAGTGTGTGCAAATGTAGAAGAGTAGGGAGGTCATCTCAAGGACTCAAGGACTGGAATCATCTCAAGGACTTCATCAAACTGACACTAGTGGAAGTCGTCTCGAGAATTCCAGAAAAATCTGTTTGGTCCTACGCGATGTATATATTTCACTTATACACTAACTTCATCCGTGCCGAGGGTGATGCCTGGATAAAAAAGGATTTTCCTCATTGGCTGGCTGTTCTGGAGCAGCCAGGACCTTCTGCCTGAAACTGAAGTGCTGTGTGTTATTAAAGCATGTACAGTTTAGGTCCTTCTTTGTTGAACAAAGGCTACTGACATCACCAGACATCAGCTCACCAGGAGCCATGGTGATGACCTGGTGTATTCTCATGGTGGAGGGCACCGCTTTTATGGGTCTTGGCATCATCTCCATCGCACGTTCAACATCGGCACTCTTCACACAGAACAGCTTCACTGACGTGTTTGTCTGATGGAGGCCTTGTAAAGCTCCTGTGCATCACTGATATCACGGCCCTTAGCCACCAACCTGTCTGCCGTTCTCTTCAACGTTCATGATGTGGACTTAGTGGTCAAGTTCCTCAGTGCTCCTTTCCTCTCCTTGCTTCTTTTGTATGCTGTTCTCCACTGTTTACGCTTCTGATGCTGGTCTGTCTCACTTAATAAATCAATTATCTTTTCTTTTTCCCCCTGAATCAACATTCCTTTTCCTTTTCCATCTCTCTCTCTCAAAGTACTGTTCCCTTTTTACTGGGTCAGCATTGTGACGTGCTAGACACTGCCTTTGTCGTTCTGCTGCTGATGTGGGTGCCATCATTCCCTAGATGTTTCAATGGAATAACGTTAAACAAAGATTCTTAGAATATATACATGTATACACTATAATCATTGAGTAATTTAGGATCCAGAGCAACTTAAAGGAACAACTGAAGAGTCTTGCCCAACTCTCCTACCACCAGGCTACCTGCCATAAAATATATTTTCTGTTCACATGGAACACGTTACAGCATGTTTCATAAGTGAATATAAACAATATATAATGTATAATATATTCAATTATTAATTTGTTTAGATGCAATATTCATAAATAAAGTAAATAACTCAACCCTGTCACAGATTTACAACCCGTTACATGTAGACTGAGGGACAGAGCTAAATTGTGTAAATTTAATCAATAATCATGCATTTATTTGATAAAAAATACTTTCTCAACAAAATAACACAAATTTATGTTTGCATTAAATTATGTGCACATTTTAATATTAATTTCCCAAGTAAAAATGTATTGAAACGCCTGGGGGACATGACACAATTCTTGGTGTCAGTTAAAAAAATATGATTTTGTAATAATAAAGTTTAAATTAATTCTATATTTATTTCAATTCATTATACTGGACATTTCAATTTATAATCAAAATCAGTCAGTGGGACTGAAATATTACCAGAGCTCAAGAATGACCCAAATACTGTTAGAATAGAAATAGTTTTCTCTGTCTGTTATTTATTCACATCTAAATGTGGCCATAAAACTCCCTTAAAGTGGAGGTAGCTAAATGTAACCACATGTAACATATGGATCTGCATTAGTATAGCATCACAAGTCCCAATGCAAAGTTCCACCTCTCTTTTCTAGTACATAAAACCGATCAGAATTCCAAAGAATGCCGAAGTCATGTCAGAATGTTTTTTTACAGGCTGTGAAGTAATATGGAGGACCCGGCTAGCCAGCCTATTCCCTACAATGTAAACTCTGACAGAAACATCTTCAAATAGATCACTTCAAATTAAACCAAATCGTGTGCACTCATGACTAGTGGTTTCAATAACATTTTCAGCCAACTTACAAGCAAATACTTTATGAATTGACAGTTACAGATAAGCTTGCAAGGTTGCTAGGCAACTAGCCTGCTAATGTTAGCCCTACCAGGCCTACCTACTTCAGCAAATTTGGAGAGGACAGCATTCGAAAAGTATTCAGACGCCTTGACTTTTTCCAATTTTTGTTACGTTACAGCCTCAAATTTTGTTACGTTACAGCCTTTTTCTAAAATTGATAAAAATATGTTTTTCCGTCATCACAATACCCCATAATGACATCACAATACCCCATAATGACAAAGCAAAAACAGGTTTTTAGAAATTTGAACTGAAAAACTACATTTACATAAGTATTCAGACCCTTTACTCAGTACTTTGTTGAAGCACCTTTGTCAGTGATTACAGCCTCGAGCCTTCTTGGATATGACGACACAAGCTTGGCACACCTGTATTTGGGTAGCTTCTCCCATTCTTCTCCGCAGATCCTCTCAAACTCTGTCAGGTTGGTTTGGGAACGTTGCTGCACAGCTATTTTCAGGTCTCTCCAGAGATGTTCGATCAGGTTTAAGACCGGGCTCTGGCTGGGCCACTCAAGGACATTCAGAGACTTGTCCTGAAGCCACTCCTGCGTTATCTTGGCTGTGTGCTTAGGGTCATTGTCCTGTTGGAAGGTGAACCTTAGCCCCAGTCTGAGGTCCTGAGGTCTCTGGAGGAGGTTTTCATCAAGGATCTCTCTGTACTTTGCTCTGTTCATCTTTGCCTCAATTGTGACTAGCCTCCCAGTCCCTGCCGCTGAAAAACATCCTCACAGCATGATTCTGCAACCACAATGCTTCACCGTAGGGAGGGTGCCAGGTTTCCTCCAGACGTCACGCTTGGCATTCAGGCCATTGTTCAATCTTGACTTCATCAGACCAGAGAATCTTGTTTCTCATGGCCTGAGAATCTTTTGGTTGCCTTTTGGCAAACTCTAAGTGAGCTGTCATGTGCCTTTTACTGAGGAGTGGCTTCCGTCTGGCCACTCTACAATAAAGGCCAGACTGGCAGAGTGCTGCAGAGGTGGTTGTCCTTCTGGAAGGTTCTTCCATCTCCACAGATATGACCAGCCTTTCAAAGCACTTCATGGCTACAGACGTGAGTGCTATGGGTCGGTAGTCATTTAGGTAGGTTACCTTGGTGTTCTTTGGGCACAGGGACTACGGTGGTCTGCTTGAAACATGTTGGTATTACAGACTCAGACAGGGAGAGGTTGAACATGTCAGTGAAGACACTTGCCAGTTGGTCAGCGCATGCTCAGAGTACACGTCCTAGTAATCCGTCTGGCCCTGCGTTGTGATCTAGGGACCAATGCCAAACCTTTTCAGTCTCCTGAGGGGGAATAGGTTTTGTCGTGCCCTCTTTATATAGCCAAATTATTTTTCACTCTGGAAGCTCCGGTAAACATTGGTTGTAGTGCACTGCTGCCACCACCAGGCCTGGAGTCCATTTTGACTTTGTTGATAGCGAGCTGTGTTAGCTAGCTGTGCGGCTAAAGACGTAGCAGCTAGCTAACTGGCTACCGATCAACCTAGTGTGTGTATTGAACATTCATATTGGACTGTAGCAGCTAGCTAACTGGCTACTGATCAACCTAGAGTGTATTGAACATTCATATTGGACTGTAGCAGCTAGCTAACTGGCTACCGATCAACCTATTGTGTGTATTGAACATTCATATTGGACTGTAGCAGCTAGCTAACTGGCTACCGATCAACCTATTGTGTGTATTGAACATTCATATAGGACTGTAGCAGCTAGCTATCTGGCTACCGATCAACCTATTGTGTGTGTTGAACATTCATATTGGACTGTAGCAGCTAGCTAACTGGCTACTGATCAACCTATTGTGTGTATTGAACATTCATATTGGACTGTAGCAGCTAGCTAACTGGCTACCGATCAACCTATTGTGTGTATTGAACATTCATATTGGACAACCTTACCTATATAGTAGCACCACCAACCATCAGCCCATTAATAATCCTATTCATTTCAAGCCACACTAAGATGTCACCATACTATTCTTTTGAAGCCCCACTATGTAAGACATAAATCATCAGAGTGGGCCTCCAACTTAAAAGTAAACAATGGAGCAAATGCATCACATGTGAATATCACTTGATTATCAGAGGGGTGTATTATGACATCAGATAGAACTACTCAGACATTCCAAATATCACTTGATTATCAGAGGGGTGTATTATGACATCAGAACTACTCAGACATTCCAAATCAGGCTTCATCCATATCATGAAGGTGGATATTGATCCAACCATTTCAAAAGTAATGACCGGGCTGATGGAAACAGGATATGCCTGTACACTTTTATAAATGCCGACAGACGATTTGTTAGTTCGTTTGACATGGTGGGGTCTTTTTGTGTCAGTGAAAATGTATAAACGAGAAATGGCAGCATTAATCCTTTATGCGCAAATATTGATTTAATAACGATCATATTAGTTAACTTGGAGTCAACGCGATATGTTGTGTGTGTAACAGTATAACTTTAAACCGTCCCCTCGCCCCGACACGGGCGCGAACCAGGGACCTTCTGCACACATCAACAACAGTCACCCACGAAGCGTCGTTACCCATCGCTCCACAAAACCCGCGGCCCTTGCAGAGCAAGGGGCAACACTACTTCTAGGTTTCAGAGCAAGTGACGTAACTGATTGAAATGCTAGTAGCGCGTACCCGCTAACTAGCTAGCCATTTCACATCCGTTACATGTGGTCCTCCCTCTACGACTTGGGAACCCATGCAGTTTATTAGGCTACAGATGAAATAAGTTATGAACTTCACAGGGTGGTGAAACTGCATGTGATGAGCTTGATGCTCCTTTCCAATACATTTTGATGGTCTTACTCTGGTGACATGATGATCGATGCTTGGTTACCATTTGACAAATAAAATAATATCTCTCTTATCCATAATACTCTCATCATGTAGGTAGCCTACCAACACTGTATCTGTGTGCTGCAGGATACAGTGCACGAGACAAGAGCACGTTTTCTATTTTAAGCAAGTTTTTAAAACCATCAGTGGAGTTGAAAATGTGATGGAAACCAATTTAACTTGTATTTTTCATTCGGTACATGGGAATTTAACAGGAAACGTTATTCTTCTTTATTTTGTTGTGCACTATGGAAATCTGGCACAAATTGCATGGAAACTTTGCTACTAAGGTGGATATTGATCCAACACCACGTATTCAAACCAGCCCACTGGGAACAGATGTGTTGACCGTCTAGTTTCTCTTTACATTTCTCTGAGTCGTCAACTAAAGTGAATTCAACATGAAATCAACACAAAATGTCACCTGTCATTGGATTTAGGTTGCCAGTTCGGTGAAAAATAAAAAAATACCTGATGTTCATGGCTTTTTACATATCGAATCAGTTTTCCACATTAATCAAACATCATCACATAGATTTGTTTTGTTGAAATGACGTGGAAACAAAGTTTATTCAACCAGTGGGAGGCTTGTAAATGCCCCCAGGAAAGGAAAACAAAGAACTCTTCATTGAGACAATGATAAACAGCAATCTGTGGGAGAGTTGTGGTGGATATTATAAAATAAGGATCTGCTGGAGTCCAAGTCAAACCAAGATTCTTTATTTCTGAGCTCAGAGAGAATAACAGTTACACAGCGCAGTGTAGACAGTCTTAATTCCTGAAGCATTGGGTGATGAGCACATATCTTTATAGTTTCCTGTTCCTGGGAGGGACTTTATTCATACAAGGATGCAGGTGCAAACTGGTTTGCAACGCAGGATGATACTCCCAAGAACAGGAGATTATAATAGGTCAGTTTCACAAGGTTAGTCTGTGGTGGTTAATTTCTGTATTACCAAATGAGGAGAGACAAACTTCACACACCAATCAGAGTTATACTTAAACTACATTTTTAATAATAAGATCTTTGCAATGACTTTCAACAATTCACTATTTCTAATGAACCGTTGAGAGTGGCAACACAATGGCTACTGAGATCTTTTATAGCAAAGATCCACTCCCTAGTCGACATAACAAACCACAGATATTAGGAACAGTTCACAAAGTGAGACTTTATAATGAGAAAGGAGTATCCCGTAGCCAGATAGCATTCGCTATATTTTATCATTCAGTTTGGTCCCTAAGACGAGGTTCTAATCTCTTTCCTGGTACTTCATAGCACAAAAACACCAACTCATCCAATGGCATAACTCAATTGTCAACTCTAGATACTCCCATCTCAAGTAAAACCCCTTCTTGACCCCACTCCTGGACAAGCTCACTGAGGGGAGTGAGCCTCTAGGTCATACACTATCCCAGGATAAGTGCAACATCAGAGAGGACATACAATGGTTCCAGACACTGCCATACACCTCCCCCCAATGCCAAAGGAGGGAGTGACTTGCGCACAGACATTGTGGAAACCAGTAATTGGTTCCCCATTAATCACACCATCCCTTTACATAGTTTAACAGATACATTCACATATGAAGACAATGTTCCCTCCTGTCCTCTTCCCTTCCTCTTCCCTTCCTGATATTCTGCATAGCACCAGGGACATGTGAAAGACAAGCCTGACCTCTCCCCTCTCTGGGCCCCAGATGACTGAGCCCCAGCTGAGGGAAGAAGTGCAACTGCCATCACCAGAGTCCAAAGGGATACATTCTAATAACAAGTATATCACCTCAGCATATTATGCAGATAAGAGATCTTAATTATCTATGTTACCCAACTAATTCTGATTCATCCACCACAAGTCACATACTCAGATATATGGACACATACAATTAACATTTTGCATTACAGAGTCTGTGAACATTTTCATTTCATTAAATCATCAGTGGGCCAACAATGTAAATGTACACAACGGAACAAATGCATCACATCCAAATAACACTTGATTATCTGTAGTGCTGGAGGAATGACACCCAGATAAACACACACAGTGTCAGAGTTTAAAAAAGGACCATTTAAAACAGAAGGAATCTGACCTACTCTATATTCAAACTCCATATTAAATTCATGTTTAATATGCAAATATAACATACAAATATATGTTTTAGTATACTTTGTACAATTCAAGTTCATATGGTAAAAACAGGTAATCATTATCAGTCAACAATATAAGACAGCGAGTCCCCTGTGTGTATTCTCTCATGCCGGTTGAAAAACTCTTTCCACACTGGGAGCAGTGGTAAGGCTTCTCCCCCGTGTGTATTCTCTCATGCCGTTTCAGATCCGCAGGCCAGTTGAAACCCTTTCCACACTGGGAGCAATGGTACGGCTTCTCCCCTGTGTGTATTCCTTCATGCCGTTTCAGCTTCGCCGCCTCTCTGAAACCCTTTCCACACTGGGAGCAGTGTTAAGGCTTCTCCCGTGTGTGTAATCTCTCATGCCGTTTCAGATCCGCAGGCCGGCTGAAACCCTTTCCACACTGGGGGCAGTGGTAAGGCTTCTCCCCTGTGTGTATTCCTTCATGCCGTTTCAGCTTCGCCCCAGTGGTAAGGCTTCTCCCCTGTGTGTATTCTCTCATGCTGTTTCAGATGCGCAGGCCGGTTGAAACACTTTCCACACTGGGAGCAATGGTAAGGCTTCTCCCCTGTGTGTATTCCTTCATGCCGTTTCAGCTTCGCCGCCTCTCTGAAACCCTTTCCACACTGGGAGCAGTGGTAAGGCTTCTCCAATGTGTGTATTCTCTCATGCCGTTTCAGCTTCGCAGGCCGGTTGAAACCCTTTCCACACTGGGGGCAGTGGTAAGGCTTCTCCCCTGTGTGTATTCTCTCGTGACGTTTCAGCTCCCCTGACCGGGCTGAAAAACTTTCCACACTGGGAGCAGTGGTAAGGGTTCTCACCTGTGTGTATTCTCTCGTGTTCTTTCAGGTTCCCTAACTGGTTAAAACACTTTCCACACTGGGAGCAGTGGTAAGGCTTCTCACCTGTGTGTATTCTCTCGTGTTCTTTCAGGTTCCCTAACTGGTTAAAACACTTTCCACACTGGGAGCAGTGGTAAGGCTTCTCACCTGTGTGTATTCTCTCGTGTTCTTTCAGGTTCCCTAACTGGTTAAAACACTTTCCACACTGGGAGCAGTGGTAAGGCTTCTCCCCTGTGTGTATTCTCTCATGTTGTTTCAGATTCCCTAACTTGTTAAAACACTTTCCACACTGGGAGCAGTTGTACGGCTTCTCCCCTGTGTGTATTCTCTCATGGTTTTTCAGGTACCCTAAATTGTTAAAACTCTTTCCGCACTGGGAGCAGTGGTAAGGCTTCTCCCCTGTGTGTATTCTCTCATGCCATTTCAGCTCCCCCGGCCGGTTGAAACCCTTTCCACACTGGGAGCAATGGTAATGCTTCTCCCCTGTGTGCATTCTCTCATGCCATTTCAGCTCCCCCGGCTGGTTGAAACACTTTCCACACTGGGAGCAATGGTAAGGCTTCTCCCCTGTGTGTATTCCTTCATGCCGTTTCAGCTTCGCCGCCTCTCTGAAACCCTTTCCACACTGGGAGCAGTGGTAAGGCTTCTCCCGTGTGTGTATTCTCTCATGCCGTTTCAGATCCGCAGGCCGGCTGAAACCCTTTCCACACTGGGAGCAGTGTAAGGCTTCTCCCCTGTGTGGATTCTCTCATGTTTTTTTCAGGTGTGCTATAAATTTAAAACACTTTCCACACTGGGGGCAGTGGTAAGGCTTCTCCCCTGTGTGGATTCTCTCATGTTTTTTCAGGTGTGCTATAAATTTAAAACCCTTTCCACACTGGGGGCAGTGGTAAGGCTTCTCCCCTGTGTGTATTCCTTCATGCCGTTTCAGCTTCGCCGCCTCGCTGAAACCCTTTCCACATTGGGAGCAGTGGTAAGGCTTCTCCCGTGTGTGTATTCTCTCATGCCGTTTCAGGTCCCATAACCGGTTACAACCCTTTCTAGAGTGGGAGCACTGGTGTCGTCTTGCTGGTTTGGACGTCCCTGGCTCTGGTTCCTCTGAGTCTGGTCTTTCTCCTGCCAAAGACAGTGTTTAAAAAAAAAAATAGAGACCTGAATGAAACCTCCACATGATAAAACAACCTTGCTACGAGGGTAAATCCTGAATCAGATCTCTCAATAACCTGAGGCCAGTTTTAACAATCTTTGTGTGATTTTAAAACAAATGTTGTAGAGCATCCTGGTAATTACTGATATGTTTACATTACTTATTTTATTCATCCTGTTTTACAAGTCAGAACACAAAAAACTAGACAGTTCTATGACACTAACATCGCTGGATTCCTATCAGCAGGTGGTTCTAAATATATAACCTTCATAGTTGTATGATACAGAATGTGACCTATGTGACCTACAAACTTCCTTAAACATAAAATAACTAAATAGGTAATTTTGTGTGATAATCCAAAACTGGTTTTTACGTCGAAGACACAAAGCACATCAGTAACATCTCCCCGTTGTTGAAAGGGTTCGACACATGATGTTTAAATGGACCAATTTCTTATTTAGACGTTCACAGATTTCCAATATTTTGACTATCGCCGATGTCATATTTTGGGTAAAGTAATATTTTGGGTAGATGTTCCTAAAACTGACAGTTGATACAATTAACAAAAATATAAACTCAACATGTAAAGTGTTGGATGTTTAATTCCCAACTCATCCCAAACCATCTCAATTTGGTTGAGGTCGGGGGATTGAGTAGGCCAGGTCATCTGATGCAGCACTCCATCACTCTCCTTCTTGGTCAAATAGCTCTTACACAGCCTGGAGGTGTGTTGACCAAGGTCATTGTCCTGTTGAAAAATAAATGATAGTGGGACTAAGCCCAAACCAGATGGGATGGCGTATCGCTGCAGAATGATGTGGTAGCCATGCTGGTTAAGTGTGACTTGAATAAATAAATCACTGACATTGTCAACAGCAAAGCAACCGCACACCATCACATCTCCTCCTCCATGCTTCACGGTGGGAACCACACATACGGAGATCATCTGTTCATCTACTCCGCGTCTCACAAAGACATGACGCTCGGAACCAAAAATCTCAAATTTGGACTCATCAGACCCAAGGACAGATATCCACCGGTCTAATGTCCATTGCTCGTGTTTCTTGGCACAAGCAAGTCTCTTCTTATTGGTGTCCTTTTGTAGTGGTTCCTTTGCAGCAATTCGACCATGAAGGCCTAATTCACGCAGTCTCCTCTGAACCGATGATGTTGAGATGTCTGTTGCTTGAACTTTGTGAAGCGTTTATTTGGGCTGCAATTTCTAAGGCTGGTAACTCTAATGAACTTATGCATCAGAAGTAACTCTGGGCTTTCCATTCCTGTGATGGTCCTAAAAGTAATGGACTGTTGTTTCTCTTTGCTTATTTGAGCTGTTCTTGACATAATATGGACTTCGTCTTTTACCCAACAGGGCTATTTTCTGTATACCACCCCTACCTTGTCACAACACAACTGATTGGCTCAAACACATTAAAATCTGTTATGGCTAGGGGTTCCACTAGCGGAACGTTTCGACAACATCCGGTGAAATTGCAGAGCGCAAAATATATATTTTTTTTATTAGAAATATTTAACTTTCATGCATTCACAAGTGCAATACACCAAATTAAAGCCTAACTTCTTGTTAATCTAGCCACCGTGTCAAATTTCAAAAAGGCTTTACGGGGAAAGCAAACCATGCTATTATCTGAGGACAGCACCCCATCAAACAAACACATTACAAAATCATATTTCAACCCGCCAGGCGTGAAACAAAACTCAGAAATAACTATATAATTCATGCCTTACTTTTGAAGAGCTTCTTCTGTTGGAACTCCAATATGTCCCATAAACATCACAAATGGTCCTTTTGTTCGATTAATTCCGTCGTTATATCTCCAAAATGTCCTTTTATTTGGAACACCGGTTCCAACTCGCCCAACATGAATACAAAATATCTAATAAGTTACCTGTAAACGCTGTCCAAACATTTCAAACAACTTTCCTAATCACACTTCAGGTATTTTAAAAGGTAAATAATCAATAAAATTTAAGACGGGATAAACTGTGTTCAATACAGGATAAAAACAACGTGAAGCGTGTGACCTGGAGCGCACATCAAAACATTAGAGAGCACTAGGATGGACCCTCGTTCTGAATCGCCGTACTTCTTCATTTCTCTTAAGAAAAACATCAACCAATTTCTAAAGACTGTTGACATCTACTGGAAGCAATAGGAACTGCAACCAAGTGCCACAGAAAAGTGCCACACAAAACCAATTGAAAACAGAGTCAACTCAACAACAACAAAAAATCCTCCTAGATGGTTTGTACTCGGGGTTTCACCTGCCAAATAAGTTCTGTTATACTCACATACATTATTTTAACAGTTTTAGAAACTTTAGAGTGTTTTCTATCCAAATCTACCAATTATATGCATATCCTAGCTTCTGGGCCTGAGTAGCAGGCAGTTTACTTTGGGAACGCTTTCAACCTGGATGTGAAAATACTGCCTCCAAACAGGTTTTAAGGAAAGAAATTCCACACCTTAACTTCTAAAAAGGCACACATGTTAATTGAAATGCATTCCAGGTGACTACCTCATGATGCTACAGTCCTCCTTTAAGACTCCATGCTACAGTCCTCCTTTAAGACTCCATAATGTTTCATCATTAGATGCTACAGTCCTCCTTTAAGACTCCATAATGTTTCATCATTAGATGCTACAGTCCTCCTTTAAGACTCCATCATGTTTCATCATTAGATGCTACAGTCCTCCATTAAGACTCCATCATGTTTCATCATTAGATGCTACAGTCCTCATTTAAAACTCCATAATGTTTATCATTAGATGCTACAGACCTCCTTTAAAACTCCATAATGTTTATCATTAGATGCTACAGGCCTCCTTCAAGACTACATAATGTTTCATCATTAGATGCTACAGTCCTCCTTTATGACTCCATGTTTAGAATGTGTCTGGAAGCGATACTCTATCTATTCTACTCTTATCCTTTCGGTTTTAATAATATTTAATAATAATAATGTTATAATAGGTAATAACTAACTTTAATAACTAGGGTTAATACCTGCCTGGCGCACCAACAAAATCTTTCTTTACCCCCCTCTAACAATACCGCTACAGAATTAGCATAGTAGGCCATGTAACTGAAGGTAATCTGAAATATTTAGGACTAACTTATTCCTTGCCACCCATTCTGAAACTAACTGCAACTCTATGTTAAGTGTTGCAGTCATTTCAGTCGCTGTAGTAGCTGACGTGTACAGTGTTGAGTCATCCGCATACATAGACACACTGGCTTTACTCAAATGTCATTAGCATGTCGTTGGTAAAGATTGAAAAAAGTAGGTGCCAAACAGCTGCCCTGGGGAATTCCTGATTCTACCTTGATTTTGTTGTACAGGCTTCCATTAATGAACACTCTCTGTTAGACAGGTAGCTCTGGGGTGGTAGGCCAGTAACCGAAAGATTGTTGGATTCCCGAGCTGACAAGGTAAAACTCTGTTGTTCTGTCCCTGAACAAGGCAGTTAACCCACTGTTCCTAGGCCGTCATTGAAAGTAAGAATTTGTTCTTAACTGACTTGCCTAGTTAAATAAAGGTTACATAAAAAAAAGCTCTTAAAACCTTTTCTCAATATAGGGGGTGCTGTTTCAACTTCGACATTTTGCATCTCCAAATTAAACTGCCTCGTACTCAATTCTTGCTCGTACAATATGCATATTATTATTACTATTGGATAGAAAACAATCTCTAGTTTCTAAAACCGTTTGAATTATGTCTGTGGGTGAACCAGAACTCTTTCTGCAGCGAAATCCATGACAGGACATGCGAAGCTCTGAAAAATAGTCTCTGATCTCGGATCAGTTTAAAACTCTGTGTATGCCCTATGGATGGAAATGAACTGCACCCGCCTTCCCCTGGATGTCAGTAACCAATGAGAAGTGGAATGGCGTCTCTACGTGTTTGTCAGAGTTTATAAAAGGCAATGGAGTCAGATGTACCTTCTTTTGGACGCTCGCCAGGACGCAATAGAGGATATCAGAATGGCATGCTCAAAAGCTCTCGTTATTGACCAAAGATATGTCCGTCTGTGATTTAATTCGAAATAGGTGTTAGAAACATCATAACAAAGTTATTTGAAACCGATTTATATCAGTTTATGCGAGTATATTGCTATTTTTCGGAATTTCCTTAGTATTGCGTTTGAGGATTTGGACATGTGTGTGCCGTGTAGCTATCGTTAGCTGCTAGTTCCGAAGTTGAAGAGGTCGTTTTACAACAAAGCAACGATTCTTTTGGACAAAGGACACCAAGCCCAAGATACTGATGGAAGCTCGTCCAAAAGTAAGAGTTATTTATGATTTTATTCCGTATTTATGTGGAGAAATGTAAACGCAGTTGTCGGCCATTGTTGCGGCACTAGTCTGGCTGTAGCGCACACTGGATGTCTAGAAACGTTAATTTTAAAAATCTAAATCAGCGGTTGCATTAATAACTAATGCATCTTTCATTAGCTGTCCAACCTGTATTTTTTTAGTCAATCTAATCGATAGATAATCGTAAACTTACGTGCCTTTCCAAGATGGCGCTGGCCAGAATTCATGCCATGTTTTGACAGATTACATTGCATAACCACGATTTGTGATGCTAAATATGCACATTTTCGAACAAACTCTATATGCATTGTGTAATATGATGTTACAGGACTGTCATCTGAAGAATTCTGAGAAGGTTAGTGAAACAATTAATATATTTTGGTGGCAATAACGTTATCGCTCTCTTTGCCTTGAATAAATGCTGGGGTGATGTTAGCTCATGTGGTATGCTAATATAACGATATATTGTGTTTTCGCTGTAAAACACTTAGAAAATCTGAAATATTGTCTGGATTCACAAGATGTTGGGCTTTCATTTGCTGTACGCTGTGTATTTTTCTGAAATGTTTTAAGATGAGTAATTAGGTAATACACGTTGCTCTCTGTAGTTATTCTAGTCGCTTTGGGTGAGTTTTGTGATAGTGGCTGCAATGGTAAACTGTGATTTATACCTGAAAAATGCAAATTTTTCTAAAAAAACATATGCTATACCATAAATATGTTATCAGACTGTCATCTTATGAAGTTGTTTCTTGGTTAGTGGCTATATATATCTTTATTTAGTCGAATTAGTGATAGCTACTGATGGAGTAAAAAACTGGTGGAGTAAAAAAAGTGGTGTCTTTTGCTATGGTGGTTAGCTAATAGATTTACATATTGTGTCTTCCCTGTAAAACATTTTAAAAATCAGAAATGATGGCTGGATTCACAAGATCTGTATCTTTCATCTGGTGTCTTGGACTTGTGATTTCATGAACATTTGATTATATGATATCCCTGTAGCTGTAGGCTAGGCTATGCTAGTCAGCTTTTGTGATGGGGGGGATTCCGGATCCGGGGTTGGTAGCAATGAAAGGTTAAGACTCCATAATGTTTCATCATTAGATGCTACAGTCCTCCTTCAAGACTCCATCATGGTTCATCATTAGATGCTACAGTCCTCCTTTAAGACTCCATAATGTTTCATCATTAGATGCTACAGTCCTCCTTTATGACTCCATCATGTTTAGAATGTGTCTGGAAGCGCTACTCTATCTATTGTACTCTTATCCTTTCGGTTGTAATAATATTTAATAATAATGTTATACTAAGTAATAACTAACTTTAATAACTAGGGTTAATACCTGCCAGGCGCACCAACAAAATCTTTCTTTAACCCCCTCTAACAATACCGCTACAGAATTAGCATAGTAGGCCATGTAACTGAAGGTAATCTGAAATATTTAGAACTAACTTATTCCTTGCCACCCATTCTGAAACTAACTGCAGCTCTATGTTAAGTGTTGCAGTCATTTCAGTCTCTGTAGTAGCTGACGTGTACAGTGTTGAGTCGTCCGCATACATAGACACACTGGCTTTACTCAAATGTCATTAGCATGTTGTTGGTAAAGATTGAAAAAAGTAGGTGCCAAACAGCTGCCCTGGGGAATTCCTGATTCTACCTTGATTTTGTTGTACAGGCTTCCATTAATGAACACTCTCTGTTAGACAGGTAACTCTGGGGTGGTAGGCCAGTAACCGAAAGATTGTTGGATTCCCGAGCTGACAAGGTAAAACTTTGTTGTTCTGTCCCTGAACAAGGCTGTTCACTGTTCCTAGGCCGTCATTGAAAATAAGAATTTGTTCTTAACTGACTTGCCTAGTTAAATAAAGGTTACATTTGAAAATATATATTTAAAAAATGTATCCACAATATAGCAGGGGGTGTAAGGCCATACGTCTTTTTCAGCAGCAGACTACGATCGATAATGTCAAAAGCCGCACTGAAGTCTAACAAAACAGCCCTAACAATATTTCTATCATCATCAACTTCTCTCAGCCAATCAGTCATTTGTAAGTGCTGTGCTTGTTGAATGTCCTTCCCTATAAGCTGAAAGTCTATATTTGTTTACTGTAAAATAACATTGTATCTGGCCAAACTATTTTTTCCCAAAAATGTAAGGGTTGGTAATAGGCTGATTACTGGCTTAAATAGCCGACCAAAGGGAGCTTTACTATTCTTGGGTAGTGGAATGTCTTTAGCTTCCCTCCAGGCCTGAGGGCACACATTTTCTAGTAGGCTTAAATTAAAGACAAGGCAAATAGGAGTGGCAATATCGGCCGCTATTATCCTCAATTTTCCATCCACGTTGTCAGACACCAGTGACATGTCATTGTTGATTTTTTTGCCCAAAATGTCATTGAAGATGCTCCAAAGATTTTTACTATCATTCTTCATGTCATTTATCTTTGTTTCATAGTGTAGTTTCTTCTTCTTTTTATTCAGTTTAGTCACATGATTTCTCAATTTGCAATACGTTTGCCAATCAGTTATACAGCCAGACCTATTTGCCATCTCTTTTGCCTCCCTCTTCATCATACCATTTTTTGATTCCTCATCAATCCACGTGGATTTAACAGTTTTTGCAGTCATTTTCTTAATGGGTGCATGCTTATTAGTAACTGGGATAAGCATTTTCAAATGTGTCAAGGGCAGCGTCTGGTTGCTCATCATTACACACCACGGACCAACAAATATTATTTACATCAAAAACATAGGAATCACTACAAAACGTATTGTATGACCTATTATACACAATATTAGGCCCAGCCTTTTGGAACTTTGCTTTTCCTAGATATGGCTACTATATTGTGATCACTACATCTGATGGATCTGGAAACTGCTTTAAAACACATTTCTGCAGCATTAGTAAAGATATGATCAAAATATGTTGATGATTTAATTTCTGTACTGTTTGTAACTACCCTGGTAGGTTGACTGATAACCTGAACCAGGTTGCCAGCACTGGTTACAGTTTGAAGCTTTCTCTTGAATGGGCAGCCTGATCACAGCTTTCCTCCAGTATTAGTTAATTAATTAACAGTGTCTTGAGTTTAGTTTGCCTGTTCAACAGTCTTGTAAAGATAGGGAGGGTTGACTGGGACAGACAATGTAACATCCATAATGTTTTAAGGAAAAGTTTTTGTAAAACAAGCACCTTACATCAGATTATCTTGAAACTTTCTCTCTAAATCTAACTTTCATCAAGGTTTTATATGGTCTATTGGTTTCTCTCTTTTCATTGGCAGAATTCTTTTTCAGTGTTATGATATTCATAACATCCATATCCACCAGTCTATCTTCCTGTCAACTAACAGAACTCTGCTGGTTGTCCTGGTAACAGATACCAGTCTATCTTCCTGTCAACTAACAGAACTCTGCTGGTTGTCCTGGTAACAGATACCAGTGGGCAGATCTATTGTATTTGTTCAAACTAAACTACTTACTTTGATGTGTCAAATCTGATCCTTTCTTCTCTTCTCCTCCTCTCACAGTTCCACTCAGCCCCGTTGTTTTCCTGCAGTCCGCCAGCAGCACAGACAACCTCTTCATACCCAGCAGTAAGGCGCTACCGGGAGAGGCATGACATGGGGACTCCGGGAGGGAGGAAGGGCTAGCGTTGTCCTGGTAACCATAAAGAGGGGACACAGACACATATCATTATGGATGCTGATGTCACTGTTGTCATAAAGTGCCTTACAGAAACCCAGCCCCAGATAGAGAAAGCTGTATGCTAGACCAGACCAAGCTGTACCATCTGGTGTTCTGATCTGGAGAGACTCTTCTCTGCCTCGTCAGCAGGATGTTGTTGAGGCTCCCCAGAGGGTCCACAATAGTCATGTCTCTCTCCTGTGTGAACGAGGACATCAAACAGATGGTGAACTTATGACCATCTATTATAATCATAGGGTCTTACAAGAGGCATTAATATCTCTAAACAGCCTAAAATGCAAATGTGAAGGGTAGTTCCATGAAATGGGTGCCTTTCGCGTCCCTTTGATAAATGATGCTCCAATATTGCATTTTAAAAGCCTGTTGTATTAGATGAGGGGAACTTTAATACAGACCACATGGAGAGTTCAATACATCTAATTGAAAAGTACCCAAAATATATGAACCAATGGCAGATCGAACCTTTAACAATTTATTCAGTACAGAACAACATATTCAAGTGTAGAACTTCAGTAGAATGCCCCTTTAAAACCACACATTAGTTCAACAACGGCATAGTGTGTGACTCTGTTTTTAAGACAGTACTCACTGGTGTTAATCTGTGTTAAACATGCCCCTTCATCTCCTAGAGATGAACGTACTTTGGTGCGAAAAGTGCAAATCAATCCCAGAACAGCAACAAAGGACCTTGTGAAGGTGCTGGAGGAAACGGGTACAAAAGTATCTATATCCACAGTTAAACAAGTCCTATATCGACATAACCTGAAAGGCTGCTAAGCAAGGAAGAGGCCACTGTTCCAAAACCGCCATAAAAAAGACAGACTACAGTTTGCAACTGCACATGGGGACAAAGATTGTACTTTTAGGAGAAATGTCCTCTGGTCTAATGAAACAAAAATAGAACTGTTTGGCGATAATGACCATCGTTATGTTTGGAGGAAAAAAGGGGAGGCTTGCAAGCCAAAGAACACCATCCCAATCGTTAAGCATGGGGGTGGCAGCAACATGTTGTGGGGTTGCTTTGCTGCAGGAGGGACTGGTACACTTCACTTAATAGATGGCATCATGAGGTAGAAAAATTATGTGGATATATTGAAGATATATCTCAAGACATCAGTCAAGAAGTTAAAGCTTGGTCACAAATGGGTTTTCCAAATGGACAATGACCCTAAGCATACTTCCAAAGTTGTCGCAAAATGGCTTAAGGACAACAAAGTCAATGTATTGGAGTGGCCATCACAAAGCACTGACCTCAATCCTATAGAAAATTTGTGGGCAGAACTGAAAAAGCGTGTGTGAGCAAGGAGGCCTACAAACCTGACTCAGTTACACCAGCTCTGTCAGGAGGAATGGGCCAAAATTCACCCAACTTATTGTGGGAAGCTTGTGGAAGGCTACCTGAAACGTTTGACCCAAGTTAAACAATTTGAAGGCAATGCTACCAAATACTAATTGAGTGTAAGTAAACTTCTGACTCACTGGGAATGTGATGAAAGAAATAAAAGCTGAGATCATTCTCTCTTCTGACATTTCACTTTCGTAAAATAAAGTGGTGATCCTAACTGACCTAAGACAGGGAATTTTTACTAGGATTAAATGTCAGGAATTGTGAAAAACTGAGTTTATATGTATTTGGCTAAGGTGTATGTAAACTTCTGACTTCAGCTGTATATACAGAACAAAAATATAAACACAACATGCAACTATTTCAACCATTTACTGTTCATATAAGGAAATCACTCAATGTAAATAAATTCATTAGGCCCTAATCTATGGATTTCACATGACTGGGCAGGGGCACAGCCATAGGTGGGCCTGGGAGGGCCTAAGCCCACCAACTGGGGAGCCAGGCCCAGCCAATGAGAATTTGTTTTTCCCCACAAAGGGGCTTTGTTACAGAGCTAAATACTCCTCAGGTTCATCATCTGTCTGGTGGCTGGTCTCTGGGTGGCTGGTCTCAGACGATGTGGAAGTCCTGGGCTGGCGTTGTTATACATGGTCTGCGGTTGTGAGACCGGTCGGATGTACTGCCAAATTCTCTAAAACAACGTTGGAGGCGGCATATGGTAGAGAATTCAACAGCTCCAGTGGATTTTCCTGCAGTCAGCATGCCAATTGCTCGCTCCCTCAAAACTTGAGATATCTGTGGCATTGTGTTGTGTGACAAAACTGCACATTTTAGAGTGGCCTTTTATTCTCCCCAGCACAAGGTGCACCTGTGTAATGATCATGCTGTTTAATCAGCTTGATATGCCACACCTGGAGGATGAATTATCTTGTAAAAGGAGAAATGTTCACTAACAGGGATGTAAACAAATTTGTGCACCAAATTTGAGAGAATGAAGCTTTTGTGCGTAAGTGAAGAATTCTGTGATCTTTTATTTCAGCTCATGAAACACGGGTCCAACACTTTAAATGTTGTATTTATAGTTTTTGTAACATCTTACCAAATCGACAATGGGGAGATCTTACTGTGCTTTGTGTCTGTCTCTAAGTTTTGGACTTCCACACAAAATGACTTCTTTCCCTATTTTAGGTTTAAGGAAGTGTGTAGGTCGCGTTCTGTATCATACAGCTAGTTTTATCATGTAGAGGTTTCATTCAGGTCTCTCTTTAAATAAACACTGTCTTTGGCAGGAGAAAAAACAAACCCGGAGGAACCAGGGACATCCAAACCAGCAAGACAACACCTCTGCTCCCAGATTGTAAGGAGTTTTACCAAGTTAGGAAGTCTGAAAAGACATGAGAGGAAACACACAGCAGAGAAGCTATACCATTGTGCCCAGTGTGGAAAGAGTTTTAACCACTTAGGAAACATGAAATGTCACGAGCGAATACACACTGGGGAGAAGCCATACCTTTGCGCCCAGTGCGGAAAGAGTTTTAGCCGCTTAGGACAACTGAAATGTCATGAGCGAATACACACAAGCCATACCATTGCGCCTGGTGTGGAAAGAGTTTTAAGGTGTCAGGAATGCTGACAACTCATGAGCGAATACACACAGGGGAGAAGCCTTTCAAATGCTCAGACTGTGGGAAGACATATTACTCATCACAGTCACTTAAAAGTCATGTGAGAATCCACACAGGAGAGAAGAATTACTTCTAGTGTGTACATTGATATTTCACATCACATTGACCTAATTACTTCTCCTAGTGTGTAAATTGATATTTCACATCACATTGACTTAAAATTCATCAGAGAACATACACAGTGCTCCCATTGTCTTATATTGTTGACTGAGAATGTGTTTACCTGTTTTTACCATATAAAATTGAATTGTACAAAGTATAGTAAGAAATATATGTGTATGTTTTTATTAGAAAACATGAAGTGAATATGGAGTCTGTCAGTTTGAATATAGAGTAGATCAGGTTCCATGTGTTTAAATGGTCCTTTTTTAAACTCTGACACTGTGTGTGTGTTTATCTGGGTGTCATTCCTCCAGCACTACAGATATAAAGTGATATTTGGATGTGACCGATAATGTGTTTACCTGTTTTTTCCACATGAAATTGAATTGTACAAAGTATACTCAAACATATATTTGTATGTTTTTATTAGAAAACATGAATTGAATATGGAGTATGTCAGTTTGAATATAGAGTAGGTCAGATTCCATGTGTTTAAATGGTCCTTTTTTAAACTCTGTGTGTGTTTATCTGGGTGTCTTTCCTCCAGCACTACAGATAATACAGTGATATTTGGATGTGATGCATTTGTTCCATTGTTTACATTTGCAATGTTGGTCCACTGATGATTTAATGAAATTAAAATGTTCACAGACTCTGTAATGCAAAATGTTAATTGTATGTGTCCACATAACTGAGTATGTGACTAACCTTGTGAAACTGACCTATTATAATCTCCTGTTCTTGGGAGTATCATCCTGTGTTGCAAACTAGCTGCACCTGCGTCCTTGTATGAATAAAGTCCCTCCCAGGAACAGGAAACTATAAAGATATGTGCTCATCACCCAATGCTTCAGGAATTCAGACTGTCTACACTGCGTTGTGTAACTCTGTTATTCTCTCTGAGCTCAGAAATAAAGAATCTTGGTTTGACTTGGACTCCAGCAGATCCTTATTTTATAATATCCACCACAACTCTCCCACGGATTGCTGTTTCATCATTGTCTCAATGAAGAGTTCCTCGTTCCACTTTCCTGGGGTCATTTACAAGCCTCCCACTGGTTGAATAAACGTTGTTTCCACGTCATTTCAACAAAACAAATCCACGTGATGATGATAGATGTAGAAAACTGATTGGATTTGTAAAAAGCCATCAATATCAGGTCTTTTTTATACATTTTTCACAGAACTTGCAACCTACATCCAATGTGTTGATTTCATGTTGAATTTACTTTAATTGATATGTAACTAGAAACTAGATGTTGAACTGACGTCTGTGCCTAGTGGGCTGGTTTGAATAAGCGGCAGGTGTTGGATCAATATCCACCTGCTGTTAAATCCCGAATTTAAATTTAATGCCGAATGAAAAATACAAGTTAAATGGGTTTCCATCGCAGTTTCACCTCTACTGATCTAAACCGCTGAATTATATAGCAAACGTGCTCTTGTCCAGTGCACTGTAGCCAGCAGCTCACAGATACAGTGCTGGTAGGCTACCTACATGATGAGATTATTATGGATAAGAGGGATATTATTTTATTTGTCAAACAAAATAAAAAACCATGTAAAACAAACTAACAAATCGTCTGTCGTCATTTATATAAGTGTACAGGCATATCCTGTTTCCATCAGCCCGGTCATTACTTTGGAAATGGTTGGATCAATATCCACCTTCATGATATGGATGAAGCCTGATTTGGAATGTCTGAGTAGTTCTATCTGATGTCATAATACATCCCTCTGATAATCAAGTGATATTGTTTACATTTAGGTTGGTGACCCACTCTGATGATTTATATTTTACAGCTTGGGGCTTTAAAGGAATAGCATGGAGACATCAAATAAATAGGATTATTCATCAAAAACCCCTTTACCAACAATACACTGCAGCTTTGAAGTCAAGATGAGAATGGGCTGATGGGTGGTGGTGCTACTCTATAGGTAAGGCTGTCCAATATAAATGTTCAATACACACAATAGGTTGATCAGTAGCCAGTTTGCTAGCTGCTACGTCTTTAGCCGCACAGCTAGCTAACACAGCTCGCTATCAACATTGTCAAAATGCCCTCCAGGCCTGGTGGTGGCAGCAGTGCACTACAACCACTGTTTACCGGAGCTTCCTGAGGGGAAAATAAGTAGTCTGTATACAGATTGATTAACCACGTTTCCATCCAAAGGTTATTTGTGAGTAAAGTCATACCGTATAAAAAACTCACAGAAACAGGAAGTTGTGATCAGTGGTGGTGTACACTCTATAGGTAAGGCTGTACAGGCCAATATGAATGTTCAATACACACAGTCAAAGTCCTGCAATAAAAGCTAAGACACTAATATTTGTGTAAACTATACATAGTTGTGTTCTGTGGTTGTCACTGAGTTGGCTGATATCCCATTTCACTCCGTAGTTAAGGCTGTACAGTGTTCTGTTGTCACTGAGTTGGCTGATATCCCATTTCACTCCGTAGTTAAGGCTGTCAGGTTTTGGTCACTAGATGTCCCCATTGCACCTTTTTTGTGCCTTTTGTTTTTCCTTGCTCTAATTATTGTTTGCACCTGTGTGTCGTTCCCTTGTTAGTATTTAAACCCTGTGTGTCCCTCAGTTCCTTGCTCAGTGTTTGTATGTTAGCACCCAGCCCCAGCCCAAGCCTTGTTCTGAACATATGATTCTCCTATTGGATTTTCCAGAGGTTCTCTGGTTTAGTTCTTGTGTATTTTTGAGTAGTGTTTTGAGGTTTGTTTTTCCCTGCTGTTTTTACCACTTTGTGGAGTTGCTTTGTATTTTGGAGGATATCCATTTTGTGCTTCTTGGCTTTATGTTTGGACATTGTGGATTTAGATTCTTTGCCTGAAGATTTTGTTCTTTAATTAAACCACCATCTCTAGTACTGCTGTGTCTGCCTCATCTTCTGGGTTCTGACGATTATTAGTGACTGTTTCTCGCACCGGGTCCTGACAGAAACACTGAGCCTTCTGTCAGGACCCGGTGCGAGAAACAGTCACTAATAATCGTCAGAACCCAGAAGATGAGGCAGACACAGCAGTACTAGAGATGGTGGTTTAATTAAAGAACAAAATCTTCAGGCAAAGAATCTAAATCCACAATGTCCAAACATAAAGCCAAGAAGCACAAAATGGATATCCTCCAAAATACAAAGCAACTCCACAAAGTGGTAAAAACAGCAGGGAAAAACAAACCTCAAAACACTACTCAAAAATACACAAGAACTAAACCAGAGAACCTCTGGAAAATCCAATAGGAGAATCATATGTTCAGAACAAGGCTTGAGCTGGGGCTGGGTGCTAACATACAAACACTGAGCAAGGAACTGAGGGACACACAGGGTTTAAATACTAACAAGGGAACGACACACAGGTGCAAACAATAATTAGAGCAAGGAAAAACAAAAGGTACAAAAAAGGTGCAATGGGGACATCTAGTGACCAAAACCTGACAAAGGCTGTACAGTGTTATATTGTCACTGAGTTGGCTGATATCCCATTTCCCTCCGTAGTTAAGGCTCTACAGTGTTCTGTCGTAGTTAAGGCTGTACAGTGTTCTGTTATCACTGAGTTGGCTGATATCCCATTTCACTCCGTAGTTAAGGCTGTACAGTGTTCTGTTGTAGTTAAGGCTGTACAGTGTTCTGTTGTCACTGAGTTGGCTGATATCCCATTTCACTCCGTAGTTAAGGCTGTACAGTGTTCTGTTGTCGCTGAGTTGGCTGATATCCCATTTCACTCCGTAGTTAAGGCTGTACAGTGTTCTGTTGTAGTTAAGGCTGTACAGTGTTCTGTTGTCACTGAGTTGGCTGATATCCCATTTCACTCCGTAGTTAAGGCTGTACAGTGTTCTGTTGTCACTGAGTTGGCTGATATCCCATTTCACTCCGTAGTTAAGGCTGTACAGTGTTCTGTTGTCACTGAGTTGGCTGATATCCCATTTCACTCCGTAGTTAAGGCTGTACAGTGTTCTGTTGTCACTGAGTTGGCTGATATCCCGTTTCACTCCGTAGTTAAGGCTGTACAGTGTTCTGTTGTCACTGAGTTGGCTGATATCCCGTTTCACTCCGTAGTTAAGGATGTACAGTGTTCTGTTGTAGTTAAGGCTGTACAGTGTTCTGTTGTAGTTAAGGCTGTACAGTGTTCTGTTGTCACTGAGTTGGCTGATATCCCATTTCACTCCGTAGTTAAGGCTGTATAGTGTTCTGTTGTAGTTAAGGCTGTACAGTGTTCTGTTGTCACTGAGTTGGCTGATATCCCATTTCACTCCGTAGTTAAGGCTGTACAGTGTTATATTGTCACTGAGTTGGCCGATATTATATTTCACTCCGTAGTTAAGGCTGTACAGTGTTCTGTTGTCACCGAGTTGGCTGATATCCCATTTCACTCCATAGTTAAGGCTGTACAGTGTTCTGTTGTCACTGAGTTGGCTGATATCCCATTTCACTCCGTAGTTAAGGCTGTACAGTGTTCTGTTGTCACTGAGTTGGCTGATATCCCATTTCACTCCGTAGTTAAGGCTGTACAGTGTTCTGTTGTAGTTAAGGCTGTACAGTGTTCTGTTGTCACTGAGTTGGCTGATATCCCATTTCACTCCGTAGTTAAGGCTGTACAGTGTTCTGTTGTAGTTAAGGCTGTACAGTGTTCTGTTGTCACTGAGTTGGCTGATATCCCATTTCACTCCGTAGTTAAGGCTGTACAGTGTTCTGTTGTCACTGAGTTGGCTGATATCCCATTTCACTCCGTAGTTAAGGCTGTACAGTGTTCTGTTGTCACTGAGTTGGCTGATATCCCGTTTCACTCCGTAGTTAAGGCTGTACAGTGTTCTGTTGTCACTGAGTTGGCTGATATCCCGTTTCACTCCGTAGTTAAGGATGTACAGTGTTCTGTTGTAGTTAAGGCTGTACAGTGTTCTGTTGTAGTTAAGGCTGTACAGTGTTCTGTTGTCACTGAGTTGGCTGATATCCCATTTCACTCCGTAGTTAAGGCTGTACAGTGTTCTGTTGTAGTTAAGGCTGTACAGTGTTCTGTTGTCACTGAGTTGGCTGATATCCCATTTCACTCCGTAGTTAAGGCTGTACAGTGTTCTGTTGTCACTGAGTTGGCTGATATCCCGTTTCACTCCGTAGTTAAGGCTGTACAGTGTTCTGTTGTCACTGAGTTGGCCGATATCCCATTTCACTCCGTAGTTAAGGCTGTACAGTGTTCTGTTGTCACTGAGTTGGCTGATATCCCATTTCACTCCGTAGTTAAGGCTGTACAGTGTTCTGTTGTCACTGAGTTGGCTGATATCCCATTTCACTCCGTAGTTAAGGCTGTACAGTGTTCTGTTGTAGTTAAGGCTGTACAGTGTTCTGTTGTCACTGAGTTGGCTGATATCCCATTTCACTCCGTAGTTAAGGCTCTACAGTGTTCTGTTGTAGTTAAGGCTGTACAGTGTTCTATTGTCACTGAGTTGGCTGATATCCCGTTTCACTCCGTAGTTAAGGCTCTACAGTGTTCTGTTGTAGTTAAGGCTGTACAGTGTTCTGTTATCACTGAGTTGGCTGATATCCCATTTCACTCCGTAGTTAAGGCTGTACAGTGTTCTGTTGTCACTGAGTTGGCTGATATCCCGTTTCACTCCGTAGTTAAGGCTGTACAGTGTTCTGTTGTTGTTAAGGTTGTACAGTGTTCTGTTGTCACTGAGTTGGCTGATATCCCGTTTCACTCCGTAGTTAAGGCTGTACAGTGTTCTGTTGTAGTTAAGGCTGTACAGTGTTCTGTTGTCACTGAGTTGGCTGATATCCCATTTCACTCCGTAGTTAAGGCTGTACAGTGTTCTGTTGTAGTTAAGGCTGTACAGTGTTCTGTTGTCACTGAGTTGGCCGATATCCCATTTCACTCCGTAGTTAAGGCTGTACAGTGTTCTGTTGTCACTGAGTTGGCCGATATCCCATTTCACTCCGTAGTTAAGGATGTACAGTGTTCTGTTGTCACTGAGTTGGCTGATATTCCATTTCACAGTTAAGGCTGTACAGTGTTCTGTTGTCAGGATGTACAGAGCCTATAGAAAGGCTTTTTTTCACATTTTGATGCCCAGAATAAAGAAGAGACCCGCACATAGTATCACTGCTCTTTAATAAGTACAGCGCAAGAAGAATGTCAGAGTCATCTGGGGGCATTAATTCATATTCACATGTATCCTACCATGACTATATCCAACCCAACTCCATGTTTTGCCACTATCATGTATAATACCATGACTATATCAAACCCAGCTCCATGTGTTGCCACTATCATGTATCCTACCATGACTATATCAAACCCAGCTCCATGTGTTGCCACTATCATGTATCCTACCATGACTATATCCAACCCAACTCCATGTGTTGCCACTATCATGTATCCTACCATGACTATATCCAACCCAACTCCATGTGTTGCCACTATCATGTATCCTACCATGACTATATCCAACCCAACTCCATGTTTTGCCACTATCATGTATAATACCATGACTATATCAAACCCAGCTCCATGTGTTGCCACTATCATGTATCCTACCATGACTATATCAAACCCAGCTCCATGTGTTGCCACTATCATGTATCCTACCATGACTATATCCAACCAAACTCCATGTGTTGCCACTATCATGTATCCTACCATGACTATATCCAACCCTACTCCATGTGTGTCCACTATCATGTATCCTACCATGACTATATCCAACCCAACTCCATGTGTTGCCACTATCATGTATCCTACCATGACTATATCCAACCCAGCTCCATGTGTTGCCACTATCATGTATCCTACCATGACTATATCCAACCCTACTCCATGTGTTGCCACTATCATGTATCCTACCATGACTATATCCAACCCAGCTCCATGTGTTGCCACTATCATGTATCCTACCATGACTATTTCAAACCCTACTCCATGTGTTGCAACTATCATGTATCCTACCATGACTATATCAAACCCAACTCAATGTGTTGCCACTATCATATATCCTACCATGACTATATCCAACCCAACTCCATGTGTTGCCACTATCATGTATCCTACCATGACTATATCCAACCCAACTCCATGTGTTGCCACTATCATGTATCCTACCATGACTATATCCAACCCTACTCCATGTGTTGCCACTATCATGTATCCTACTTGGCTGAAGCTTTGATCCAGTGGAAGAAGTATTGAGGAGCAGGGAGGTTAAAGGTCACTTCAGGATACAGCTGTTACTCTACACTATCCCTAGATAATCCAGTAATGAGAGAAAATGTATAGAATATTTAGGCCCTATAACATCTCTATCTATATATAACATCTCTATCTCATTTTTTTTAACCTATTTCCATTTTCTCCGTCTGGGCTTTCCAGGTTTCACATTTGTCCCTGTTTTTCTGTTTTTCTCTCTAAATCACACTGTTAATAGAATAACAACAACAATGGAAGTCCTCAACAATACTTAAACCACATCAGGAGACCACTTTTGAAGTCTGAGAAAAATCTAAGAAATTTTCATTTTTGTGTGTAGATACCCTTTAATGTAAGTGGCACCAGCAAGAGCCTTGCTTGGTTGGTGGTGTCTCTGTAGCACACATGTGATTGCAGAGTTTGCTGAACAAATCACAACTGGATTGATGCAAATAATCATGATATCATTCTGCCAGGTAGGCATAGACTACTTTCTAGTTAACATTTAATTGACAAGGTTTTTGGGAAAGCTTTTCTATCAACCAGAAGATGGTTGTCATTAGCATAATTGCTAACAACTACACATAGTGGTAGACAAATGCACACAGACAAGGGCATTTCCGGGCTGTTTCCTCTTCAGAAAGTTTAAGGAAAATACAAATCACTGAGGCAAATTTAATGACGATTTGCAGACAGTGAATATAGAATAACTATGTCAAAAAAATGAATACAGATTATACCACCACCCAAATGGGCACTTCAGAGACTGTAAGGGCAAAGGGGCATGTGCTCTACAAAGGTAGAGCCCTATCTGTCCACGTCCTATCTGTCTTTAAACAAAGCGGGCACTGCTACATGTGGCAACAGCAACACTCACCTAAATAGCCCATATGCCACTGGGTGAGAGAAGTTAGCATCGTATCGTTAGCATTGTCTCTAAAGGAATATTTCACATCAAATATAAGCTACTTAAAGTTCATGAGAGAACACACATACTGCTCGAACACTTTTTTTACAAAAATATAATTGTGCTTTTGGTCATTAAGCCACATTAAATCAAACTGTATAAAGCTGTATGTTTTCTATTTCAACACCTGCCTCTACACTGTGCCTCAGTACATTGACTCGATACATGGACCCCCTGTATATTAACTCTGTATTGTTTTCAACACCTGCCTCTACACTGTGCCTCAGTACATTGACTCGATACATGGACCCCCTGTATATTAACTCTGTATTGTTTTCAACACCTGCCTCTACACTGTGCCTCAGTACATTGACTCGATACATGGACCCCCTGTATATTAACTCTGTATTGTTTTCAACACCTGCCTCTACACTGTGCCTCAGTACATTGACTCGATACATGGACCCCCTGTATATTAGCTCTGTATTGTTTTCAACACCTGCCTCCACACTGTGCCTCAGTACATTGACTCGATACATGGACCCCCTGTATATTAACTCTGTATTGTTTTCAACACCTGCCTCTACACTGTGCCTCAGTACATTGATACATGGACCCTCTGTATATTAGCTCTGTATTGTTTTCAACACCTGCCTCCACACTGTGCCTCAGTACATTGACTCGATACATGGACCCCCTGTATATTAGCTCTGTATTGTTTTCAACACCTGCCTCCACACTGTGCCTCAGTACATTGACTCGATACATGGACCCTCTGTATATTAACTCTGTATTGTTTTCAACACCTGCCTCTACACTGTGCCTCAGTACATTGATACATGGACCCTCTGTATATTAACTCTGTATTGTTTTCAACACCTGCCTCTACACTGTGCCTCAGTACATTGATACATGGACCCTCTGTATATTAACTCTGTATTGTTTTCAACACCTGCCTCTACACTGTGCCTCAGTACATTGATACATGGACCCTCTGTATATTAACTCTGTATTGTTTTCAACACCTGCCTCCACACTGTGCCTCAGTACATTGACTCGATACATGGACCCCCTGTATATTAACTCTGTATTGTTTTCAACACCTGCCTCTACACTGTGCCTCAGTACATTGACTCGATACATGGACCCTCTGTATATTAACTCTGTATTGTTTTCAACACCTGCCTCTACACTGTGCCTCAGTACATTGATACATGGACCCTCTGTATATTAACTCTGTATTGTTTTCAACACCTGCCTCTACACTGTGCCTCAGTACATTGACTCGATACATGGACCTCTGTATATTAACTCTGTATTGTTTTCAACACCTGCCTCTACACTGTGCCTCAGTACATTGACTCGATACATGGACCTCTGTATATTAACTCTGTATTGTTTTCAACACCTGCCTCTACACTGTGCCTCAGTACATTGACTCGATACATGGACCCCCTGTATATTAACTCTGTATTGTTTTCAACACCTGCCTCTACACTGTGCCTCAGTACATTGACTCGATACATGGACCCCCTGTATATTAGCTCTGTATTGTTTTCAACACCTGCCTCTACACTGTGCCTCAGTACATTGACTCGATACATGGACCCTCTGTATATTAACTCTGTATTGTTTTCAACACCTGCCTCTACACTGTGCCTCAGTACATTGATACATGGACCCCCTGTATATTAGCTCTGTATTGTTTTCAACACCTGCCTCTACACTGTGCCTCAGTACATTGACTCGATACATGGACCCCCTGTATATTAGCTCTGTATTGTTTTTCTTATTGTGTTAATTTTTTTTCCTTTAGTTTATTCAGGAAATATTTCCTTAACCAAAAACACAGTTTTAAGAAAAATGAGTTAAGGGCTTGTCAGGGAGGATTTCACAATAAGGTCTACACTTGTTGTATTCAGCATTTCACGGTAAGGTCTGCACTTGTTGTATTCAGAATTTCACAGTAAGGTCTACACTTGTTGTATTCAGCATTTCACAGTAAGGTCTACACTTGTTGTATTCAGGATTTCACAGTAAGGTCTACACTTGTTGTATTCAGAATTTCACGGTAAGGTCTACACTTGTTGTATTCCGAATTTCACAGTAAGGTCTACGCTTGTTGTATTAATGTGACAAATAACATTTGATTTGAACTACATATGGAGTATGTCAGTTTCAATATTACGTCTTTTGATTAAATTATATTTTTCAAACTCAGGCTGTGTGTTTATGTGTTTATCTCTGCCATTCCTTGATCATTCCTTGTGGTCCTGTAGCTCAGTTGGTAAAGTATAGTGCTTGTAAAACCAGGGTAGTGGGTTTGATTCCTGGGACCACACATATGTAAAGTGTTTGCACACATGACTGCAAATATGTACACTGATTATACCAAACATTTGGAACAACTTCCTAATATGGAGTTGGACCCTCCCCTTTCTCCCTCAGAACAGCTTCAATTCGTTGGGGCATGGACTCTACAAGGTGTCGAAAGCTTTCCACAGGGATGCTGGCCCATGTTGACTCTAATTCTTCCCACAATTGTGTCAAGTTGGCTGGATGTCCTTTGGGTGCAGTGGAGGCTCCTCAGAGGAGGAAGGGGAGGACCCTCCTCCTCAGTGATTTTCATAAAAATAAAAATGGTAAACATATAAAAAGTGCTAATTTTTTAGATAAAACTATACTAAAGATAATCACGTCACCAAATAATAATTAAAATTTGAGTATCATGTAGTGGTCTAAACCTATTGCTGCTATATTGAACTGGGTGAATGGAATATGAATGACAGTCATCCAATATGGTGTAGTAAAAATAAGGCCATGCTCATGAAAAACAAAATGGTCCTCCCTCATCTTAAACGGCACTGTTAGGGTGGTGGACCATTCTTGGTACACATGGGAAACTGTTGAGCTGAAAAACCCAGCAGCGTTGCAGTTCTTGACACAAACCGGGGAGCCTGGCACCTACTACCATACCCTGTTCAAAGTAACTTAAATATTTTGTCTTCCCAATTCACCCTCTGAATGGCACACATACACAATCCATGCCTCAATTGTCTTGCGGCTTAAAAATCCTTTTTTAACCTGTCTCTCCCCCTTCATCTACACTGATTGAATTGGATTTAACTAGTGACATCAATAAGGGATCATAGCTTTAGCCTGGATTCACCTGGTCAGTCTAAGTCATGGAAGGAGCAGGTGTTCTTAATGTTTTGTAGACTCAGTGTATAGCACTACAGATAATCAAGTACTATTTGCATGTGATGCATTTGCTCTGTTGTTTACTTGTATCTTATAGAGCGTGGCTTTAAGGGAATAGTATGGTCACATCTAGATAAAAGTGTTCATACCATGTCTGAACTGGGTTCTGGCTGCAGTGTTCATACCATGTCTGAACTGGGTTCTGGCTGCCGTGTTCATACCATGTCTGAACTGGGTTCTGGCTGCCGTGTTCATACCATGTCTGAACTGGGTTCTGGCTGCCGTGTTCATACCATGTCTGAACTGGGTTCTGGCTGCCGTGTTCATACCATGTCTGAACTGGGTTCTGGCTGCCGTGTTCATACCATGTCTGAACTGGGTTCTGGCTGCCGTGTTCATACCATGTCTGAACTGGGTTCTGGCTGCAGTGTTCATACCATGTCTGAACTGGGTTCTGGCTGCAGTGTTCATACCATGTCTGAACTGGGTTCTGGCTGCAGTGTTCATACCATGTCTGAACTGGGTTCTGGCTGCAGTGTTCATACCATGTCTGAACTGGGTTCTGGCTGCAGTGTTCATACCATGTCTGAACTGGGTTCTGGCTGCAGTGTTCATACCATGTCTTAAAAACTTATTCAGGCTGCAAGCCCGACACCGGTACACTTATGACAACATCCAGCTCAAGTGCAGGGCGCGAAATTCAAAATGTATTTTTTAGAAATATTTAACTTTCACACATTAACAAGTCCAATACAGCATTTGAAAGATAAACATCTTGTGAATCCAGCCAACATGTCCGATTTTTAAAATGTTTTACAGCGAAAACACCACGTATATTTATGTTAGCTCACCACCAAATACAAAAAAGGAGAGACATTTTTCACAGCACAGGTAGCATGCACAAAGCCAACCTAACTAACCAAGATCCAACCAAACAAACCTAGAAACAACTTCCTCAGATGACAGTCTTATAACATGTTATACAATAAATCTATGTTTTGTTCGAAAAATGTGCATATTTGAGCTATAAATCAGTTTTACATTGATGCTACCATCACAGCTACAGTCAGAAATAGCACGGAAGTAGCCAGAGTAAATACAGACACCAACGTCAAATACCTAATTACTCATCATAAAACATTTCTGAAAAATATATGGTGTATAGCAAATGAAAGACAAAGATCTTGTGAATACAGCCAATATTTCCGATTTTTTAAGTGTTTTACAGCGAAAACACAATATAGCGTTATATTAGCTTACTACAATAGCTAACACACAACAGCATTGATTCCAGGTAATCGGTAGCGATAGCACAGTTCGACAGATATATGAAATAGCATCCCAAATTGGGTCCTACCTTTCTTGATCTTCCATCAGAATGTTGTACAAGGGGTCCTTTGTCCAGAACCGTCTTTGTTTGGATTCAGAACCACCTCTTTCCCTCTTGAATTAGCAAGCACACTGGCCATGCGGCGCTAAGCTGTCCATCCTGAACAAAATCAGACAACGCAACACGCCTAACGTCCCGAATAAATTTCAATAATCTAATGAAACTATATTGAAAAAACATACTTTAGGATGATATTGTAACATGTATCAAATAAAATCTAAACCGGAGATTGTATTCGCCCATAACGACAGCTTTCCAGAAGGCGATTCCAGGATCAACTACGCACTTTCGAAAAAAAAAAAAATGGTGGTCCTCTCACTCCAAGATGATGTATTCAACCTCAGAACAAGATAATAAACTCATTGGGGAAGGTGTATGACGTGTATGTAGACTCCTAAGTGTCATGCCCATTTATAGGCAAGCTCTTGAACAGAGACCTCGCGTTCAGAAATCTCACATCCGGATAGGAAATGGGCTGCAGAATGAGTTCTGTTTCACTTAGAGAAATAATTCAAACGGTTTTAGAAACTAGAGAGTGTTTTCTATCCAATAGTAATAATAATATGCATATTGTACGAGCAAGAATTGAGTACGAGGCCGTTTGAAATGGGCACCTTTTTCCTGGTTACTCAATACTGCCCCTGCAGCCAGAAGAAGTTAAAGGAGGACTGTAGCATGGAGTCTTAAAGGAGGACTGTAGCATCATGAGGTAGTCACCTGAAATGCATTTCAATTAACACGTGTGCCTTTTAGAAGTTAAGTTGTGGAATTTCTTTCCTTAACCTGTTTGGGATAGGGGGCAGTATTTTCACGTCCGGATGAAAAGCGTGCCCAAAGTAAACTGCCTGCTACTCAGGCCCAGAAGCTAGGATATGCATATAATTGGTAGATTTGGATAGAAAAAACTCAAAAGTTTCTAAAACTGTTAAAAGAATGTCTGTGAGTATAACATAACTTATTTGGCAGGTGAAACCTCGAGGACAAACCATCCAGGAGGAATTTTTTGTTGTTGAGGTGACTCTGTTTTCAAATGGCTTTGTGTGGCACTTTTCTGTGGCACTTGTTTGCAGTTCCTATTTCTTCCACTAGATGTCAACAGTCTTTAGAAATTGGTTGATGTTTTTCTTTAGAGAAATGAAGAAGTACGGCTATTGTCGTGGATAATCGTCTCAGAAATATAACACTCTTACAAGAACTTGTAAATTCAATATAGGCTTTTAATATAACATATCAGAAGCCGTGTCAGTCCGCGGAAAGACCACCTTCCATAAGCACTGGCTCTGTTCTTATACACACACATAAAAATGAGTCCATCACATACATTAATTAAATTACTTATCATACGTCATATGTTACCATTGTCTTTCATTTTCAGGCTTCCTGCTTGTTCATGCCCAATAACGCCTGTATCCGCTCTTGATTAGATTACAATGGTGCCAGGACCTTCTCAGTGTCCTAATATAAATATGTATTATGCCTATAGTCCATCTGTTGGTCATTTGGCTGGCCCCCTCCTTTGTATGTCCCTCTGACCTCGGTTTTTCCAGCTCTTCTATGTACTTATGGCCTTGCTTTAGTTTCCTTTCCTAGACAATAGACAATGTACTTTAAGTTTACCCTAAACCTTTATGCTTATAATGGCTTCGGCCATTATGTCTGTTATGTCTTAGTTTCCTGTTTTTACCAGCCTGTATCCATTCACTCATGTCTGCCTTCTCCTCCTATATTCTAATGTACACTTCTATGTCTGTCCCTAAATGTATCATTCACTCCCACACTATTCAGAACGAGGGTCCAGCCTAGTGCTCTCTAATGTTTTGATGCGCGCTCCAGGTCACACGCTTCACGTTGTTTTTATCCGGTATTGAACACAGTTTATCCCGTCTTAAATTTTATCGATTATTTACATTTTAAAATACCTAAAGTTGGATTAGGAAAGTTGTTTGAAATGTTTGGACAGCGTTTACAGGTAACTTAACTTATTAGATATTTGTAGTCATGCTGGGTGAGTTGGAACCGGTGTTTTTTTTTATTAAACGCGCCAAATAAATTGACATTTTGGAGATATAACGACGGAATTAATTGAACAAAAGGACCATTTGTGATGTTTATGGGACATATTGGAGTGCCAACAGAAGAAGCTCTTCAAAAGTAAGGCACGAATTATATCGTTATTTCTGAGTTTTGTATCGCGCCTGGCAGGTTGAAATATGATTGTCATGTGTTTGTTTGATGGGGTGCTGTCCTCAGATAATCGCATGGTTTGCTTTTGCCGTAAAGCCTTTTTGAAATCTGACACGGTGGCTAGATTAACAAGACGTTAAGCTTTAATTTGGTGTATTGCACTTGTGAATGCATGAAAGTTAAATATTTCTAATAAAAAATATATATATTTCGCGCTCTGCAATTTCACCGGATGTTGTCGAAACGTAACCATAACAACCCTAGCCATAACAGGTTTTAATGTGTTTGAGCCAATCAGTTGTGTTGTGACAAGGTAGGGGTGGTATACAGAAAATAGCCCTGTTGGGTAAAAGACGAAGTCCATATTATGTCAAGAACAGCTCAAATAAGCAAAGAGGAACAACAGTCCATCATTACTTTAAGGACCACCACAGGAATGGGAGACCCAGAGTTACTTCTGATGCATAAGTTCATTAGAGTTACCAGCCTTAGAAACTGCAGGCCAAATAAATGCTTCACAAAGTTCAAGTGCTTTGTATCTTGTGCTTTGTATCTTCGACGTAAAAACAAGTTTTGGACTTCCACACAAAATTACTTCTTTAGTTATTTTATGTTTAAGGAAGTGTGTAGGTCACATTCTGTATCATACAGCTATGAAAGTTATATATTTAGAACCACCTGCTCGATTGGAATCTAGCGACGTCTGTGTCTTCAGTGTCCTAGAACTGTCTAGTTTTTTGTGTTCTGACTTGTAAAACAGGATGAATAAAATAAGTAATGTAAACATAGCAGTAATTGCCAGGAAGCTCTACATTTGTTTTAAAATCACACTATAATTGTTAAAACTGGCCTCAGGTTATTGAGAGATCTGATTTAGGATTTACCCTCATAGCAAGGTTGTTTTATCATGTGGAGGTTTCATTCGGGTCTCTATTTAAAAATAACACAGTGTCTTTGGCAGGAGAAAGACCAGACTCAGAGGAACCAGAGCCAGGGACGTCCAAACCAGCAAGACGACACCAGTGCTCCCACTGTAGAAAGGGTTGTAACCGGTTATGGGACCTGAAACAACACGAGAAAATACACACAAGGGAGAAGCCTTACCACTGTTCCCAGTGTGGAAAGTGTTTTAAGCTTTTAGGAACCCTTAAAGCTCACGAGAAAATACACACAAGGGAACCCAAGCCTTACCACTGCTCCCAGTGTGGAAAGTGTTTCAACCAGTCAGGGGAGCTGAAACGACATGAGAGAATACACACAGGGGAGAAGCCTTACCACTGCTCCCAGTGTGGACAGTGTTTCAGCCAGAAAGGAAACCTGAACCAACACGAGAGAATACACACAGGGGAGAAGCCTTACCACTGCTCCCAGTGTGGAAATAGTTTTAAACAGAAATCACACCTAAAAGGTCATGAGATAATACACACAGGGGAGAAGCCTTACCACTGCGGAAAGTGATTCAATCAGCCAGGGCATCTGAAACGGCATGAGAGAATACACGAATACACACAGGGGAAAAGCCTTTTCACTGCTCCCAGTTTGGAAAGAGTTTTATGCTTTTAGGAACCCTTAAAGCTCACGAGAGAATACACACAGTAGAGAAGCCTTACCATTGCTCCCAGTGTGGAAAGAGTTTTAACCAGAAAAGCAATCTGATCAAACACGAGAAAATACACAGAGGGGAGAAGCCTTACCACTCCTCCCAGGGTGCAAAGCGTTTGCCCATTTAGGAAGCCTGAAAGAACACATGAGACTACACACAGAGGAGAAGGCTTAGAAATTGCTCAGACTGGGAAAACATATTACTCATCACAGTCACTTAAACGTCATGAGAGAATCCACACAGAAGAGAAGAATTACTTGTATATTGATATTTCACATCTCATTGACTTAAAATTCATCAGAGAACATACACAGTGCTCCCGTTGTCTTATATTGTTGACTGATAATGTGTTTACCTGTTTTTACCATATGAAATTGAATTGTACAAAGTATACTAAAACATGTTTGTTTGTTTTTATTAGAAAACATGAATTTAATATGGAGTATGTCAGTTTGAATATAAAGATCAGTTTCCTTGTTTTAAATGGTCCTTTTTTAAAACTCTTTGTATGTGTTTATCTGGGGGTGTCATTCCTCCAGCACTACAGATAATCAAGTTTTGGATGTGATGCATTTGTTCCATTGTTTACATTTGCATTGTTGGTCCACTGATGATTTAATGAAATGAAAATATTCAGACTGTAACGGAAAATTTTAATTGTATGTGTGTCCACATAACTGATTATGTGACTAACCTTGTGAAACTGTCCTATTATAATCTCCTGTTCTTGGGACCATCATTATGTGTTGCAAACCAGCTGCACCTGCGTCCTTGTAAGAGTAACTGTGTAACTCTGTTAGTCTCTCTGAGCTCAGAAATAAAGAATCTTGGTTTGACTTGGACTCCAGCAGATCCTTATTTTATAATATCCACCACAACTCTCCCACGGATTGCTGTTTATCATTGTGTTAATGAAGAGTTCTTTGTTTTACTTTCCTGGGGTCATTTACAAACCTCCCACTGGTTGAATAAACGTTGTTTCCACGTCATTTCAACAAAACACCTTTTGTTTCATGGACTTGCAACCTAAATCCAATGACAGGTGACATTTTGTGTTGATTTCATGTAGAATGTAAATAGAAAGAAATGTAAATAGAAACTAGATGTTGAACTGACGTCTGTGCCCAGTGGGCTGGTTTGAATAAGCAGCAGGTGTTGGATCAATATCCACCTTAGTAGTTAAGTTTCCATGTAATTTGCAACAGATTTTCATGTGAATATTCAAAAATCTGCATTAAACAATATATGCATTTTTGCACAAGAAATGTTTCTATCAGACAGACTTATTGCTGATCAAAGGCTTTACGAGACAAAAAAATACGTTTGCTGTTGAATTCCCATGTGCCGAATGGAAAAATACAAGTTAAATGGGTTTCCATCACATTTTCAACTCTACTGATGTATTTAAAAACTTGCGTAAAATAGAAAACGTGCTCTTGTCCCGTGCACTGTAGCCAACAGCTCACATATACAGTGTTGGTAGGCTACCTACATGATGAGATTATTATGGATGAGAGCAATATTATTTTATTTGTCAAATGGCAACCAAGCATCAATCATCATGTCACCAGAATAAGACCCTCAAAATGTATTGGAAAGGAGCATCAAGCTCATCACATGTAGTTTCACCACCCTGTGAAGTTCATAACTTATTTAGTCTGTAGCCTAATAAACTGCATGGTTTCCCAAGTCGTAGTGGGAGGACCACACAACATATCATCACGTGACTTCAAGTTAACTAAGATGTGATGGTTATTAAATCAATATTTGCTCATGAAGGAGTTTCCACCATTTCTCGCTCATAAATGTTTACTGACACAAAATGATCCCACCATGTAAAACAAGCTAGCTGCTACAGTCCAATATGAATGTTCAATACACACAATAGGTTGATCAGTAGCCAGATAGCTAGCTGCTACAGTCCAATATGAATGTGCAATACACACAATAGGTTGATCAGTAGTCAGTTAGCTAGCTGCTTCAGTCCAATATGAATGTTCAATACACATAATAGGTTGATCAGTAGCCAGTTAGCTAGCTGCTACAGTCCAATATGAATGTTCAATACACACAATAGGTTGATCAGTAGCCAGTTAGCTAGCTGATACAGTCCAATATGAATGTTCAATACACACTAGGTTGATCAGTAGCCAGTTAGCTAGCTGCTACAGTCCAATATGAATGTTCAATACACACAATAGGTTGATCGGTAGCCAGTTAGCTAGCTGCTACAGTCCAATATCTCTTATGTTGCTCTATAACATCTCTATCTCCTTTTCTTCTACCTAATTCCATTTTCTCCGTTTAGTTTTTCCAGGTTTCTGACTTGTCCCTGTTTTTCTGTTTTTCGCTCTCTAAATCACACTGTTAATAGAATAACAACAACATTGGATGTTCTAAGTCCACAACAATACTTAAACCACATCAGGAGACCACTTTTGAAGTCTGAGAAAAATCTAAGAAATTTTCATTTTTGGGTGTAGATACCATTTAATTCAAGTGGCACCAGCAAAAACCTTGCTTGGTTAGTGGTGTCTCTGTAGCACACATGTGATTGCAGAGTTTGCTGAACAAATCACAACTGGATTGATGCAAATAATCATGATATTATTCTGCCAGGTAAGCATAGACTACTTTGTAGTTAACATTTAATTGACAAGGTTTTTGGGGAAAGCTTTTCCATCAACCAGAAGATGGTTGTCATTAGCATCATCGCTAACAGCTACACATAGTGGTAGACAAGTGCACTCAGACAGGGGCATTTCAGGGCTGTTTCCTCTTCAGAAAGTTGAAGGAAAATACAAATCACTGAGGCTAATTTAGACGACTTGCAGGCAGTGGGTTCAGAATAACTATGACATAAAAATGAAAACTCTTTAATCTGTCACCTAATCCTCCCTAATGGGCAGGTCAGCCCTGGAGGAAAGTATTGGCTGTAAGAAGGAAGAGAAAACATAACATCTGTTTTTTTATTTTTTATTACCTCTCATGACATTGCTTGCAAGAATAAACATTGTAAATAATATTTTTCCAATCTGCGTTACCCACTCCAGTCAACAGATGGCGATTTGAGTCTTTCACGTGATGCTGCTTGCGTGACGTATAATCTAGTGGACGGAACTGGAGGCTTCTTCAACAGCAACAAAAGGCTTCTGATTCAACCAAAGTGGTGGTTTGCTAGCGAACCTAAAACCGAAACATTGAAGCGCTTTAGACCAATCTTGTGTATTTTACTCTTAGTGTTTTGAATATAATTCTGTTTACTTGTCTACTAGTTCATATAACGTAATTTGCTTGTTAAATTAGCAAATGTGGTAAACTAGGCTAATCGACCGGAGTATGAGTTCACTAAGCTCGACGGAGAAAGAAGCTCTGATGAAAGGAGAGGAAGAAGCTTTCAGGATGAGGAAGGGGAAGCTATCACATTGAAAGAAGAAGAGGATGATATTACAGTGAAAGAGGAAGATGGGAAAGAGGTTGTCAAAGTGGAAGAGGAGGAGGTAGAAGCTTTCAGAATCAAAAAGGAGGAAGATGCCATAACATTGAAAGAAGAGAATGTAGTGAAAGAAGAGGAAGAACCTTTTAGAGTAAAAGTGGAAGAGGAGGCTATCTCAATAAAAGAGGAGGAAGACGTTTTGGGAGTGAAAAGGGAGGAGGGTCAAGATCGGGTTACAAACGGTGAGTACTGTCACAAAAACAGGGGCACTATGAAGTTCTTGATTTAATGTATTGTTTTAACGGGGCATTCTAAATCAAATCAAATGTATTTATATAGCCCTTCGTACATCAGCTGATATCTCAAAGTGCTGTACAGAAACCCAGCCTAAAACCCCAAACAGCAAGCAATGCAGGTGTAGAAGCACGGTGGCTAGGAAAAACTCCCTAGAAAGGCCAAAACCTAGGAAGAAACCTAGAGAGGAACCAGGCTATGAGGGGTGGCCAGTCCTCTTCTGGCTGTGCCGGGTGGAGATTATAACAGAACATGGCCAAGATGTTCAAATGTTCATAAATGACCAGCATGGTCAAATAATAATAATCACAGTAGTTGTCGAGGGTGCAGCACCTCAGGAGTAAATGTCAGTTGGCTTTTCATAGCCGATCATTAAGAGTATCTCTACCGCTCCTGCGGTCTCTAGAGAGTTGAAAACAGCAGGTCTGGGACAGGTAGCACGTCCGGTGAACAGGTCAGGGTTCCATAGCCGCAGGCAGAACAGTTGAAACTGGAGCAGCAGCACGGCCAGGTGGACTGGGGACAGCAAGGAGTCATGTCAGGTCGTCCTGAGGCATGATCCTAGGGCTCAGGTCCTCCGAGAGAGAGAGAGAATTAGAGAGAGCATACTTAAATTCACACAGGACACCGGATAAGACAGAAGTACTCCAGATATAACAAACTGACCCTAGCCCCCCGACACATAAACTAATGCAGCATAAATACTGGAGGCTGAGACAGGAGGGGTCAGGAGACACTGTGGCCCCATCAGATGATACCCCCGGACAGGGCCAAACAGGAAGGATATAACCCCACCCACTTTGCCAAGGCATAGCCCCCACACCACTAGAGGGATATCTTCAACCACCAACTTACCATCCTGAGACAAGGCCGAGTATACCCCACAAAGATCTCCGCCATGGCACAACCCAAGGGGGGCGCCAACCCAGACAGGAAGATCATGTCAGTGACTCAACCCACTCAAGTGACGCACCCCTCCTAGGGACGGCATGAAAGAGCACCAGTAAGCCAGTGACTCAGCCCCTGTAATAGGGTTAGAGGCAGAGAATCCCAGTGGAGAGAATTGGAATTGACCCTATACATTTGCAACACAAACAATATTTGACAAAATCATGATGAAAAGGACCATTTTAAACATATTCATGCCTCTTGATTGTAATAGATGGTCATAAGTTTACGTCTGTTTGCTGTTCTCGTTCACACAGGAGAGAGACGTGACTATCGTGGATCCTCTGGGGAGCCTCAACAACAGCCTGATGCTGACGAGTCAGAGAAGAATCTCTCCAGATCAGAACACCAGATGGTACAGCGTGGTTTGTTCTAGCATACAGCTTGCTCTATCTCGGTCTGGGCTGGGTTTCTGTAAAGCACTTCATGAAAACAGTAACATCAGCATCCATAATGATATGTGTCTGTGTCCCCTCTTTACGGTTACCAGGACAACGCTAGCCCTTCCTCCCTCCCGGAGTACCCATGTCGTGCCTCTCCTGGTAGCACCTTACTGCTGGGTATGAAGAGGTTGTCTGTGTTGCTGGTGGACTGCAGGAAAACAACGGGGCTGAGTGGAACTGTGGGAGGAGGAGAAGAGAAGAAAGGATCAGATTTCACTCATCAAAGTAAGTGCTGTAGTTTAGTTTGAACAAATACAATAGATCTGCCCACTGGTATCTGTTACCAGGACAACCAGCAGAGTTCTGTTAGTTGACAGGAAGATGGGCTGGTATCTGTTACCAGGACAACCAGCAGAGTTCTGTTAGTTGACAGGAAGATGGACTGGTAGATATGGATGTTATGAATATCATAACACTGAAAAAGGATTCTGCCAATGAAAAGAGAGAAACCAATAGACCGTATTAAACCTTGATGAAAGTTAGCTTTAGAGAGAAAGTTCTAAGATGATCCAATGTAAGGTGCTCATTTTTCAAAAACATTTTCTCAAAATATTATGGATGTTACAATGTCTGTCCCAGTCAACCCCCCTATCTTTACAAGACTGTAGAACAGGAAAACTAAACTCCAGACACTGGTAATTAATTAACTAATACTGGAGGAGCTGTGATCAGGCTGCCCACTCAAGAGAAAGCTTCAAACTGTAACCAGTGCCTCCAACCTGGTTCAGGTTATCAATCAACCTACCAAGGTAGTTACAAACAGTACAGAAATGTAATCATCAACATGTTTTGGTCATATCTTTACTAATGCTGCAGAAATGTGTTTTAAAGCAGTTTCCAGATCCATCAGATGTAGTGATCACAATATAGTAGCCATGTCTAGGAAAACCACAGTTCCAAAGGCTGGGCCTAATATTGTGTAAAAGAGGTCATACAATCTTTTGTAGTGATTCCTATGTTGTCGATGTAAATAATATTTTTTTATGAAACAAAGATAAATGACATGAAGAATGATTGTAAAAATCTTTGGAGCACCTTCAATTCAATTTTGGTTAAAAAAAAATCAACAATGACATGTCACCGGTGTTTGATTTCTATTTTACCTTTATTTAACTAGGAAAGTCAGTTAAGAGCAAATTCTTATTTTCAATGACGGCCTAGGAACAGTGGGTTAACTGTCTTGTTCAGGGGCAGAACAACAGAGTTTTACCTTGTCAGCTCGGGGATTCGATCCAGCAACCTTTTGGTTACTGGCCTAACGCTCTAACCACTAGGCTACCTGCCGCCCCAGAGCTACATGTCTAACAGAACACAGAGAGTGTTCTTTAATGGAAGCCTGTACAACAAAATCAAGGTAGAATCAGGAATTCCCCAGGGCAGCTGTTTGGCACCTGCTTGTTTCAATCTTTACCAACAACATGCCAATGACATTTGAGTAAAGCCAGTGTGTCTATGTATGCGGATGACTCAACACTGTACACGTCAGCTACCACAGCAACTGAAATGACAGCAACACTTAACATAGAGCTGCAGTTAGTTTCAGAATGGGTGGCAAGGAATAAGTTAGTCCTAAATGTTTCTGATTACCTTAAGTTACATGGCCTACTATGCTAATTCTGTAGCGGTATTGTTAGAGGGGGGTAAATATAAAGATTTTGTTGGGGCGCCAGGCAGGTATTAACCCTAGTTATTAAAGTTAGTTATTACCTATTATAACATTCTTATTATTATTAAATATTATTAAAACCGAAAGGATAAGAGTAGAATAGGTGTCACGTTCCTGACCTGTTTTCTGTTGTTTTGTATGTGTTTAGTTGGTCAGGACGTGAGCTGGGTGGGAATTCTATGTTGCGTGTCTAGTTTGTCTGTTTCTATGTCAGCCTAGTGTGGGTTCTCAATCAGAGACAGATGGTAGTCGTTGTGTCTGATTGAGACTCATATATAGGAGGCTTGTTTTGTGTTGGGATTTTGTGGGTGTTTGTTACCTGTCTCTGTGTTTGTGTTCTGCACCAGATAGGTCTGTATCGGTTTTGCACATTTGTTATTTTGTATGTTGTTTGTAGTGTTTCACTTGTTCTGGTATTAAACATGTTTAACACTAGCCGCGCTGCACTTTGGTCCTCTCCTTCACCCCTGGAAGAAAACCTTTACAGAGACACCCACCAAACCCGGACCAAGCAGCGTGGCAACGGGCAGCAGCAACAGCAGCAGCGGTACCAGGAGGAATGGTCATGGGAGGAAATCATAAACGGAAAAGGACCCTGGGCAAAGGTGGGAGAGAATCGCCACTCTTGGGAGGAGAAGGAGGCAGCCACAGCCCAGGAGCGCTGGATTGAGGAGGCAGCACGTAAGAGAGGCTGGAAGCCCGAGAGGCTCACCCAAAAATTTCTTGGGGGGGGGGGGGGGGGGGGGGGGGGCTAAAGGGGAGTGTGGCGAAGCCGGGTTGGATACCTGAGCCAACTCCCCGGGCTTACCGTGGAGTGAGAGGGCGTCGTACTAGTCAGACACCGTGTTATGCGGTAAAGCGCACGGTGTCCCCAGTACGCGTGCTTAGCCCAGTGCGGGCTATTCCACCTTGCCGCACTGGGAGGGCTAGGTTGGGCATCGAGCTGGATGTCATGAAGCCGGCCCAACGTATCTGGCCTCCAGTACGTCTCCTCGGGCCGGCGTACATGGCACCAGCCTTACAGGTGGTGTCCCCGGTTCGCCTGCATAGCCCAGTGCGGGTTGTTCCACCTCGCCGCACTGGCAGGGCTACGGGGACCATTCAACCTGGTAAGGTTGGAGAGGCTCGGTGCTCAAGAGCGCGTGTCCTCCTTCACGGTCCGGTATATCCGGCGCCACCTTCCCGCCCCAGCCCAGTACCACCAGTGCCTACACCACGCACCAGGCTTCCAGTGCATCGCCAGAGCCCTGTTCCTCCTCCCCGCACTCGCCCTGAGGTGCGTGCCCTCAGCCCGGTACCTCCAGTTCCGGCACCACGCATCAGGCCTATAGTGCGTCTCAGCCGGCCAGAGTCTGCCGTCTGCCCAGCGGTGCCTGAACTGCCCGTCTGCCCAGCGGCGCCTGAACTGCCCGACTGCCCAGCGCCGTCTGAGCCGTCCGTCTGCCCAGCGCCGTCTGAGCCATCCGTCTGCCCAGCGCCGTCTGAGCCATCCGTCTGCCCAGCGCCGTCTGAGCCATCCGTCTGCCCAGCGCCGTCTGAGCCATCCGTCTGCCCAGCGCCATCTGAGCCATCCGTCTGCCCAGCGCCGTCTGAGCCATCTGTCTGCCCAGCGCCATCTGAGTCATCCGTCTGCCACGAGCCATTAGAGCCGCCCGTCTGTCCCGAGCCATTAGAGCCGTCCGTCAGTCAGGAGCCGCTAGAGCCGCCAGCCAGTCAGGAGCTGCCAGAGCCGCCAGCCAGTCAGGAGCTGCCAGAGCCACCAGCCAGTCAGGAGCTGCCAGAGCCGCCAGCCAGTCAGGAGCTGCCAGAGACGCCAGCCAGTCAGGAGCTGCCAGAGACGCCAGCCAGTCAGGAGCTGCCAGAGACGCCAGCCAGTCAGGAGCTGCCAGAGACGCCAGCCAGTCAGGAGCTGCCAGAGACGCCAGCCAGTCAGGAGCTGCCAGAGACGCCAGCCAGTCAGGAGCTGCCAGAGCTGCCCTACAGTCATGTGCTGCCCTCCAGTCATGAGCTGCCCTCCGGTCATGAGCTGCCCTCCGGTCATGAGCTGCCCTTCGGTCATGAGCTGCCCTTCGGTCATGAGCTGCCCTCCGGTCATGAGCTGCCCTCCGGTCATGAGCTGCCCTCCGGTCATGAGCTGCCCTCCGGTCATGAGCTGCCCTCCAGTCATGAGCTGCCCTCCAGTCATGAGCTGCCACTCAGTCCGGAGCTGCCACTCAGTCCAGAGCTGCCACTAGTCCGGAGTTGTCCCTCTGTCCTGAGCTACCTCTCTGTCCTGGGCTACCTCTCTGTCCTGGGCTACCTCTCTGTCCTGAGCTACCTCTTTGTCCTGAACTACCTCTCTGTCCTGAGTTGTCTCCTCTATTGTAGAGGGGAGTTGGTGAAGGTTCCTGGACCATGGTCGGGGGCGAGGGTCGCCACTCAAGGGACGCTAAGGAGGTGGACAAAGACAATGGTGGAGTGGTGCCCTCGTCCACCGCCGGAGCCGCCACCTCGGACAGATGCCCACCCAGACCCTCCCCTTGAGTTTTAGGGGTGCGCCCGGAGTTCGCACCTTGAGGGGGGGGTTCTGTCACGTTCCTGACCTGTTTTCTGTTGTTTTGTATGTGTTTAGTTGGTCAGGACGTGAGCTGGGTGGGAATTCTATGTTGTGTGTCTAGTTTGTCTGTTTCTATGTCAGCCTAGTGTGGGTTCTCAATCAGAGACAGATGGTAGTCGTTGTCTCTGATTGAGACTCATATATAGGAGGCTTGTTTTGTGTTGGGATTTTGTGGGTGTTTGTTACCTGTCTCTGTGTTTGTGTTCTGCACCAGATAGGTCTGTATCGGTTTTGCACATTTGTTATTTTGTATGTTGTTTGTAGTGTTTCACTTGTTCTGGTATTAAACATGTTTAACACTAGCCGCGCTGCACTTTGGTCCTCTCCTTCACCCCTGGAAGAAAACCTTTACAATAGGTAGAGTAGCGCTTCCAGACACATTCTAAACATGATGGCGTCTTAAAGGAGGACTGTAGCATCTAATGATTAATTACTATGGAGTCTGATGCTTTAAAGGAGAAGTTTACCCAAAATCCAGAAACTCCTAAATGATTCCATACTATGAAACTAGTCCAGTGGAGTTTGCCCTCTCCCTCTCCCTGTAGTGCTGTACTGAAACAGCTGCAAAAACGTGACTCGTGACGTTGCTGGATGCGGGCCTCGCTCTGCTGCTTTGCCAGTTAATTTGTTATTTTATTACAGCTATGGCCTTTGTCTTTCACCTGGAGTTGTTTATTTATGTCTGAGAAAAAAACACTTTTCAACCCATAAAACATATACAAATAAACTCAGCAAAAAGATGTACGTATCTTTTTCAGGACCCTGTTTTACAAAGATTATTCATAAAAATCACAGATCTTCATTGTAAAGGGTTGAAACACTGTTTCCCATGCTTGTTCAATGAACCATGAACAATTAATTAACATGCACCTGTGGAACGGTCATTAAGACACAAACAGCTTACAGACGGTAGGCAATTAAGGTCACAGTTATGAAAACTTAGGACTCGAAAGAGGCCTTTCTACTGACTGAAAAACACAAAAAGAAAGATGCCCAGGGTCCCTGCTCATCTGTGGGAACGTGCCTTAGGCATGCTGCAAGGAGGCATGAGGACTGCAGATGTGTCCAGGGCAATAAATTGCAATATCTGTACTGTCAGACAGCTTATCGTCCTCGCAGTGGCAGACCACTTGTAACAACACCTGCACAGGATCGGTACATCCGAACATCACACCTACAGGTACCTACAGGATGGCAACAACAACTGCCCAAGTTACACCAGGAACGCACAATCCCTCCATCAGTGCTCAGACTGTCCACAATAGGCTGAGAGAGGCTGGACTTGGGGCTTGTATGCCTGTTGAAAGGCAGGTCCTCACCAGACATCACCGGCAACAACGTAACCTCTGGGCAAAAACCCACCGTTACTGGACCAGACAAGACCGGCAAAAAGTGCTCTTCACTGACAAGTCGTGGTTTTGTCTCCAGGGGTAATGGTCGGATTTGCGTTTATCGTCGGAGGAATGAGTGTTACACCAAGGCCTGTACTCTGGAGCGGAATCGATTTGGAGGTGGAGGGGCCGTCATGGTCTGGGGCGGTGTGTCCCAGAATCATCGGACTGTGCTTGTTGTCATTGAAGGCAAACTCAACGCTGTGCATTACAGAGAAGACATCCTCCCTCATGTGGTACCCTTCCTGCAGTCTCATCTTGACATGACCCTCCAGCATGATAATGACACCAGCCATACAGCTCGTTCTGTGCATGATTTCCTGCAAGACAGGAATGTTAGTGTTCTGCCATGGCCAGCGAAGAGCCCGGATCTCAATCCCATTGAGCACGTCTGGGACCTGTTTGATCGGAGCGTGAGGGCTAGGGCTAAGGCCATTCCCCCCAGAAATGTCTGGGAACTTGCAGGTGCCTTGGTGGAAGAGTGGGGTAACATCTCATAGCAAGAACTGGCAAATCTGGTGTAGTCCATGAGGAGGAGATGCACTGCAGTACTTAACTTCTTGCGAATATAGGGGGTGCTGTTTCGACTTAGCATAAATCGGGCTCCAGATTAAACGGCTTCCTACTCAATTCTTGCTCGTACAATATGCATATTATTATTATTGGATAGAAAACACTCTCTAGTTTCTATAGCCGTTGGAATTTTGTCTCTGAGTGAAACAGAACTCCTTCTACAGCACTTTTCATGACAGGGAGTGAGATTTCAGAAATCTTGGCCCCTGTTCCCAGGTCGGTTGTAAAGTCCCTGTAAATGCTATGGAGAAACACACACTGCCTACGTCTTCCTCTGGATGTCAGTACGTGGTGACGCTTTGAATGGAGTCGATTGCGCAATCAGGGCCTCTATAAAACACCAAAGACCGGAAGTAGCTTTCTTTTCCTGCCCGCGCCTGACGCACGATGGACATCGGACTTGCCTCCTTCCAAGCTGTTGTTTAGCCAGTAATATTTCTCCGGTCATGTTTTTACTCGTTATAGGTGTTAAAAACATCATAAGGTAGTTAATTTGAACCGTTTTATAGCAATTTATATCCGTTTAGGGCGATTTTATGGCATTTCTGTGTAATGCACTTTGAAGCGCTGGGCACTTTTCGAGTGCATGGTGAACGTTAGTGGCCATTTCGACGGGACAAGAGGAGATCTTTCGACCAAAAGACGATTAGACCGGAGAAAGGATTCATTGCCCAAGATTCTGATGGAAGAACAGCTCATAGTAAGAACTATTTATGATGATAAATCGTGTTTCTGTCGAAAAATGTTAAACGCTTATGCCGCCATTTTGTTTGGTATAGCTTCGCTTGGCGCAACCTGTATTGAAAAGTAAGGATAATTTAAAAAATGTAATTCAGCGATTGCATTAAGATTTAAATTGTCTATCAATCGCTGTCCACCCTGTATTTTTTAGTCAAGTTTATGAGTATTTATGTATAAGACTAGATCACTGTCTAATATGGCGCACGACATTTTCTGACCAGTTGGGCTACTTTTCTCATTGTCTAACCATGATTTTGGTGGCTAAATATGCACATTTTCGAACAAACTCTATATGTATGTTGTAATATGATGTTACAGGAGTGTCATCTGAAGAATTCTGAGAAGGTTAGTGAAAAAATTAATACATTTTGGTGGTGATAATGCTATCGCTCTTTTTGCCGTGAATCAATGCTGGGGTAATGTTTGCACATGTGCTATGGTAATATAACGATTTATTGTGTTTTCGCTGTAAGACACTTAGAAAATCTGAAATATTGTCTGGATTCACAGGATCTGTGTCTTTCAATTAGTGTACGCTGTGTATTTTTAAGAAATGTTTTATGATTAGTAATTAGGTAATACACGTTGCTCTCTGTATTTTTTCTAGTCGAGTTGTGATGGTGGGTGCAATTGTAAACTATGATTTATACCTGAAATATGCACATTTTTCTAACAAAACCTATCCTATACAATAAATATGTTATCAGACTGTCATCTGATGAGGTTTTTTCTTGGTTAGTGGCTATCAATATCTTTATTTGGCCGAATTGGTGATAGCTACTGATGCAGTAAGAAAATGGTGGAGTAAGAAAATTGTTGTCTTTTGCTAACAGTGGTTAGCTAATAGATTTACATATTGTGTCTTCCCTGTAAAACATTTTACAAATCAGAGATGATGGCTTGAATCACAAGATCTGTATCTTTCATTTGGTGTCTTGGACTTGTGATTTCATGAACATTTTTTTTTATGATATCTCTGTAACTTTAGGCTAGGCTATGCTAGTCAGCTTTTGTGTTGGGGGGGATCCCGGATCCGGGTTTGGTAGGCGTTAGAGGTTAATGCAGCTGGTGGCCACACCAGATACTGACTGTTACTTTTGATTTGGACCCCCCCCCTTTGTTCAAGGACACATAATTCCATTTCTGTTAGTCACTTGTGTGGAACTTGTTCAGTTTATGTATGTTGTTGAATCTTGTTATGTTCATACAAATATTTACACATGTTAAGTTTGCTGAAAATAAAAGAAGTTGACAGTGAGAGGACGATTCTTTTTTTTGCTGAGTTTAGATTGACAATGGGGGAAAAAACTATTTAATCAATTTTAGAATAATCCTGAAAAGTAACAACATTTGGAAAAGGACAAGGGGTCTGAATACTTAACGAATGCACTGTGTGTGTGTATACTGAACCAAAATATAAACAACAATTTCAACAATTTACAGTTCATATAAGTCAGTCATTGTAAATAAATAAATTAGGCCCTAATCTATGGACTTTACATGACTGGGCAGGGACGCAGCCATTGGTGGGCCCTGAAGGGCATACGCCCACCCATTGCGGGGCCAAGCCCAGCCAATCAGAATGAGTTTTTCCCAAAAAAAGGGCTTCATTACAAAGAGAAATACAACTCGGTTGGCTGGTCTCAGACGACGTGGAGGTCCTGGGCTGGCGTCGTTATATGTGGTCTGTGGTTGTGAGGCCAGTTGGATGGACTGACAAATTCTCTAAAATGACGTTGGAGGCGGCTTCTGGTAGAGATTTGAACATTAAATTATCTGGTAACAGCTCTAGTGGATATTCTCGCAGTCAGCATGCCAATTGCACACTCCCTCAACTTGAGACATCTGTGGCATTGTGTTGTGACAAAACTGAACATTTTAGTGGCCTTTTATTCTCCCCAGCACAAGGTGCACCTGTGTAATGATCATGCTGTTTAATCAGCTTGATATGCCACACCTGTCAGGTGGATGAATTATCTTGGCAAAGGAGAAATGTTCACTAACCGGGATGTAAACAAATTTGTGCACAACATTTTTGAGAAATAAGCTTCTGTGCTTATGGAAAAATTCTGGGGTCTTTTATTTCAGATCATTAAACATCCAACACTTTACATGTTGCGTTTATATTTTTGTTTATTGTAGCTACTCTCAGTTTTAGGAACATCTTCCCAAATATTTCACTTTATTTTTTACTTTACCCAAAATATGACATCAGCGTTACTCAAAATGTTGAAAATCTGTGAACGTCTAAATAAGAAATTGGGCCATTTAAACAGCAGGTGTCGAACCCTTTCGACAACGGGGAGATTTTACTGATGTGCTTTGTGTCTTCAACGTAAAAGCAAGTTTTGGACTTCCACTTAAAATTACTTATTTACTTATTTTATGTTTAAGGAAGTGTGTACAATTGTGGCCAAAAGTTTTGAGAATGACACAAATATGAATTTTCAGTCTGCTGCCTCAGTTTGTATGATGGCAATTTGCATATACTCCAGAATGTTATGAAGAGTGATCAGATGAATTGCAATTAATTGCCAAGTCCCTCTTTGCCATTCAAATGAACTGAATCCCCCCCAAAACGGGACGCTTCAAAAGGAGTGTGGTGCTTGGAATCATTGTTCTTCCTCTGTCACCCATGGTTACCTGCAAGGAAACACGTGCCGTCATCATTTCTTTGCACAAAAAAGGCTTCACAGGCAAGGATATTGCTGCCAGTAAGATTGCACCTAAATCAACCATTTATCGGATCATCAAGAACTTCAAGGAGAGCGGTTCAATTGTTGTGAAGAAGGCTTCAGGGCACCCAAGAAAGTCCAGCAAGCGCCAGGACCGTCTCCTAAAGTTGATTCAGCTGCGGGATCGGGGCACCACCAGTACAGAGCTTGCTCAGGAATGGCAGCAGGCAGGTGTGAGTGCATCTGCACACAGACTGATATTCTGCAAAAGGTACAGGGATTGGACTGCTGAGGACTGGGGTCAAGTCATTTTCTCTGATGAATCCCCTTTTCGATTGTTTGGGGCATCTGGAAAAAAGCTTGTCCGGAGAAGACAAGGTCAGCGCTTCCAACAGTCCTGTGTCATGCCAACGGTAAAGCATCCTGAGACCATTCATGTGTGTGGTTGCTTTTCAGCCAAGGGTGTGTGCCCACTCACAATGTTGCCTAAGAACACAGCCATGAATAAGGAATGCTACCAACACATCCTCCGAGAGCAACTTCTCCCAACCATCCAGGAACAGTTCTGTGACGAACAATGCCTTTTCCAGCATGAAGGAGCACCTTGCCATAAGGCAAAAGTGATAAGTGGCTCGGGGAACAAAACATCAATATTTTGGGTCCATGGCCAGGAATCTCCCCAGACCTTAATCCCATTGAGAACTTGTGGTCAATCCTCAAGAGGCGGGTGGAAAAACAAAAACCCACAAATTCTGACAAACTCCAAGCATTGATTATGCAAGAATGGGCTGCCATCAGTCAGGATGTTTTAGCCCAGAAGTTAATTGACACCAGGGTGGATTGCAGAGGTCTTGAAAAAGAAGGGTCAACACTGCAAATATTGACTCTTTGCATCAACTTCATGTCATTGCCAATAAAAGCCTTTGATACTTATGAAATGTTTGTAATTATACTTCAGTATTTCATAGTAACATCTGACAAAAATATCTGAAGACACTGAAGCAGCAAACTTTGTGGAAATTAATATTTGTGTCATTCTCAAAACTTTTGGCCACGACTGTAGGTCGCATTCTGTATCATACAGCTATGAAAGTTATATATTTAGAACCACCTGCTCGATTGGAATTAAGCGACGTCTGTGTCTTGAGTGTCCTAGAACGGTTTAGTTTTTTGTGTTCTGACTTGTAAAACAGAATGAATAAATAAGTAAGTAATGTAAATATTATCAGTAATTACCAGGAAACTCTACAACATTTGTTTTAAAATCACACCAAGATTGTTAAAACTGGCCTTATGTTATTGAGGGATCTGATTAGGATTTACCCTCGTAGCAAGGCCTATTTATCATGTGGAGCTTTCATTCATGTCTCTTTTTTTAAAAACACACTGTCTTTGGCAGGAGAAAGACCAGACTCAGAGGAACCAGAGCCAGGGACGTCCAAACCAACAAGAAGACACCAGTGTTCCCACTGTGGAAAGAGTTTTAACCTGTTAGGGTCTCTGAAACGACATGAGAGAATACACACAGGGGAGAAGCCTTACCACTGCTCCCAGTGTGGAAAGAGTTTTAACCAATTAAGGAGCCTGAAAGTCCATGGGATAATACACACAGGGGAGAAGCCTTACCACTGCTCCCAGTGTGGCAAGTGTTTTAACCAGTTAGGGAACCTGAAACAACATGAGAGAATACACACAGGGGAGAAGCCTTACCACTGCTCCCAGTGTGGCAAGTGTTTTAACCAGCCAGGGCACCTGAAAGCTCACTAGAAAATTCACACAGGGGAGAAGCCTTAACACTGCTCCCAGTGTGGAAGGAGTTTTAACCAGAAAAGCAACCTCAACCAACATGAGATAATACACAACGGGGAGAAGCCTTACCACTCCTCCCAGGTGCAAAGCTTTTGCCCATTTAGGAAGCCTGAAAGAATACGAGACTGCACATAGAGGAGAAGGCTTACAAAAGCTCGGACTGTGGGAAAACATATTACTCATAACAGTCACTTTAACGTCATTAGAGAATCCACACAGGAGAGAGAAATTACTTCTCTTAGCATGTATTATGATATTTCACATCACATTGACTAAAAATTCATCAGAGGACATACACAGTTCTCCCGTTGTCTTATATTGTTGACTGATAATGTGTTTACCTGTTTTTACCATATGAAATTGCTTCTTCCAATTATTGATAAACATGTACCTGTTAAGAAACTGACTGTTAGAACTGTAAAGACTCCGTGGATTTATGAGGAATTTAAAAACTGTATGTTTGAAAGAGTTGGGGCAAAAGGAGTGGCTAATAAGTCTGGCTGCACATCTGGCTGGCTTATGTACTGAAAATTGAGAAATGATGTGACCAAACTCAACAAAATAATACACTTTATTAGGAAGCCAAGATCAATGATATAAAGAATGATGGGGGAAAAAAACGTATAAAAAATCATAATGAAAGAAAAGCAGTGCAAGTATTGAATGTTGTAAAGTTAGTGTGGGAGAGGTGGAAAAATTGTTATCGATCAATAATGACATTGACAACTTAGATGGAAAGCTACTAAGGACGGTAGCTGACTCTATAGCCTCTCCTATCAGTCATATTTTTAATCTGAGCCTAGAGGAAAGTCTTTGTCCTCAGGCCTGGAGGAAAGCCAAAGTAATTCCATTACCCAAGAGTGGTAAACACGGCCTTTACTGGTTCTAACAGCAGACCTATAAGCTTGCTGCCAGCTCTTAGCAAACTGTTGGAAAAAATTGTGTTTGACCAAATACAGTGCTATTTCTCTGTAAACAAATTAACAACAGACTTTCAGCATGCTTATAGAGAAGGGCACTCAAAACTGACACAAATGACTGATGATTGGTTGAGAGAAATTGATGACAAGAAGATTGTGGGAGGTGTACTGTTAGATTTCAGTGCAGCCTTTGATATTATTGACCATAACCTGTTTTTTAAGAATGTCTGTGCTGTGGCTTTTCAACCTCTGCCATAATGTGGATTCAGAGCTATCTATCTACTAGAACTCAGAGGGTTGTTAATGGAATCTTCTCTATTGTCAAACATGTGAAGTGTGATGTACCGCAGGGCAGCGCTCTAGGCCCTCTACTCTTCTATTTTTACTAATGACCTGCCACTGGCATTAAACAAAGCATGTGTGTCCATGTATGCTGATGGTTCAACCATATAAGCATCAGTAACCACAGCTAATGAGGTCACTGAAACCCTTAATAACCTCTCTGGGAAGTTAGCTTCCCACCTGGCCAACATCCGGTGAAATGGCAGAGCGCCAAATTCAAATTAAATTACTATAAATATTAATCTTTCATGAAATCACAAGTGCAATACATCAAAATAAAGCTTAACTTGTTGTTAATCCAACCACAGTGTCCGATTTTAAAAACGCTTCACGTCGAAAGCACACCATGCGATTATGTTAGGACAGCGCCTAGCCACAGAAAAACAGATATTTTCTAGCAAAGGAGAGGACTCACAAAAATCAGAAATAGTGATTAAATTAATCACTAACTTTTGATGATCTTCTTCAGATGGCACTCCCAGGACTCCATGTTACACAATACATGTTTGTTTTGTTCGATAAAGTTCATCTTTATATCCAAAAACCTCAGTTTACATTGGTGCGTTATGTTCAGTAATGCATTTTCTCAAAAACATCCGGTGAAATTGCAGAAAGCCAAATCAAATAACAGAAAATACTCATCATAAACATTGATGAAAGATACAAGTGTTATACATAGGATTAAAGATAAACCTCTTCTTAATGCAACCGCTGTGTCAGATTTCAAAAAAGCTTTACGGCGAAAGCACGCTATGCGATAATCTGAGTACAGCGCTCAGCTTGCAAAACAATACATACAGTTACCCGCCAAGTTGTGGAGTCAGCAAAAGTCAGAAATAGCGTTTTAAATATTCACTTACCTTTGATGATCTTCATCGGATGGCACTCCCAGGAATCCCAGTTCCACAATAAATGTTTGTTTTGTTCGATAAAGTCTTTATGTCCAAAAACCTCCTTATTGTTCGCGCGTTTAGTTCAGTATTCCAAAGGCACAAAGCGCGGTCCCAATATCCAGACGAAAAGTCATTAAATTAAAGTTCAGACGCTTCTAAAGCCATGACATAATTTTCTGGAATTTTCCTAAGCTGTTTAAAGGCACAGTCAATTTAGCGTATGTAAACTTCTGATTCACTGGAATTGTGAATTATAAGTGAAATAATCTGTCTGTAAACAATTGTTGGAAAAATTACTTGTGTCATGCACAAAGTGGATGTCCTAACCGACTTGCCAAAACTATAGTTCGTGAACAAGAAATTTGTGGAGTGGTTGAAAAATGAGTTTTAATGACTCCAACCTAAGTGTATGTAAACTTCTGACTTCAACTGTATCCTTCACTATCTATTCTTTACTATCTATTGCATCTTAGCCGCTCTGTTACTGCTCATACATATGTTTTATACTTGTATATATCCCATTCCTTTACTAGATTATATGTATTAGGTTTAGTTGTGGAATTTGTTAGATATTATCTGTTTTATACTGCTGCACTGTCGGATCTAGAAGCATAAGCATTTTGCTACACTCACAATAACATCTGCTAACCATGTGTATGTGACCAATAACATCTGCTAACCATGTGTATGTGAGCAATAACATCTGCTAACCATGTGTATGTAAGCAATAACATCTGCTAACCATGTGTATGTGACCAATAACATCTGCTAACCATTTGTATGTGACCAATAACATCTGCTAACCATGTGTATGTGACCAATAACATCTGCTAACCATGTGTATGTGACCAATAACATCTGCTAATTATGTGTATGTGACCAATAACATCTGCTAACCATGTGTATGTGACCAATAACATCTGCTAACCATGTGTATGTGACCAATAACATCTGCTAACCATGTGTATGTGACCAATAACATCTGCTAACCATGTGTATGTGACCAATAACATCTGCTAACCATGTGTATGTAACCAAAAACATCTGCTAGCCATGTGTATGTGACCAATAACATTTTATTTGATTTTAACAAAACAAATCCATGTGATGATGTTTGATTAATGTGGAAAACTGATTGGATTTGTAAAAAGCCATCAACATCAGGTATTCTTATTAATTTTCACACAACTGGCAACCTAAATCCAGTGACAGGTGACATTTTGTGTTGATTTCATGTTGAATTCACTTTAGTTGACGAATCAAAGAAATGCAAATAGAAACTAGATGTTGAACTGATGTCTGTGCCTAGTGGGCTGGTGTGAATAAGCAGCAGATGTTGGATCAATATCCACCTTAGTAGCTACATTTCCATGCAATTTGCGACAGATTTTCATGTGAATATTCTCAAATCTGCATAAAACAATATATGCATTTTCCCCACCGGAAATGTTTGCATCAAACAGATTTATTGTGGATAAAAGTCTGCTGATGAAGTAGTGCACGGAACAAAATGTTTTTCTGTTGAATTCCCATGTACTGAATGAAAAATACAGTTAAATGGGTTTCCATTGCATTTTCAACTCTGCTGATGGTTTTGAAAAACCGTTGAGTTATATAGCAAACGTGCTCTTGTCCCGTGCACTGTAGCCAACATCTCACAGATACAGTGTTGGTAGGCTACCTACATGATGAGATTATTATGGATAAGAGAGATATTATTTTATTTGTCAAATGGCAACCAAGCATCGATCATCATGTCACCAGAATAAGACCAACAAAATGTATTGGAAAGGAGCATCAAGCTCATCACATGCAGTTTCACCACCCTGTGAAGTTCATAACTTATTTCATCTGTAGCCTAATAAACTGCATGGTTTCCCAAGTCGTAGAGGGAGGACCACACAACATATGATCACGTGACTCCAAGTTAACTAAGATATTATCGTTATTAAATCAATATTTGCATAAAGGATTAATGCCGCCATTTCTCGTTTACACATTTTTACTGACACAAAAAGACCCAACCATGTCAAACGAAATAACAAATCGTTTGTCTGCATTTATAAAAGTGTACAGGCATATCCTGTTTCCATCAGCCCAGTCATTACTTTGGAAATGGTTGGATCAATATCCACCTTCATTATATGGATGAAGCCTGATTTGGAATGTCTGAGTAGTTCTATCTGATGTCATAATACACCCCTCTGATAATCAAGTGATATTCACATGTGATGCATTTGCTCCATTGTTTACATTTAAGTTGGAGGCCCACTCTGATGATTTATGTCTTACATAGTGGGGCTTTAAAAGAATAGTATGGTGACATCTTAGTGTGGCTTGAAATGAATAGGATTATTAATGAACTGATGGTTGGTGGTGCTACTATATAGGTAAGGTTGTCCAATATGAATGTTCTATGTTGCTCTGCCTGTATGCTACGTCTTGCTTGTCCTATGTTGCTATGTCTGTATGCTATGTCTTGTTCTATGTTGCTATTGTCTATATTGTAATTGTTTTTAATAACCTGCCCAGGGACTGCGGTTGAAAATTAGCCGGCTGGCTAAAACCGGCACTTTTACTGAAACGTTGATTAATGTGCACTGTCCCTGTAAAAATAAAATAAACTCAAACTCAAACACAATAGGTTGATCGGTAGCCAGTTAGCTAGCTGCTACAGTCCAATATGAATGTTCAATAAACACAATAGGTTGATCGGTAGCCAGTTAGCTAGCTGCTACAGTCCAATATGAATGTTCAATACACACAATAGGTTGATCAGTAGCCAGTTAGCTAGCTGCTACAGTCCAATATGAATGTTCAATACACACAATAGGTTGATCAGTAGCCAGTTAGCTAGCTGCTACAGTCCAATATGAATGTTCAATACACACACTAGGTTGATCAGTAGCCAGTTAGCTAGCTGCTACAGTCCAATATGAATGTTCAATACACACACTAGGTTGATCGGTAGCCAGTTAGCTAGCTGCTACGTCTTTAGCCGCACAGCTAGCTAACACAGCTCGCTATCAACAAAGTCAAAATGGACTCCAGGCCTGGTGGTGGCAGCAGTGCACTAGAATCAATGTTTACCGTAGCTTCCAGAGTGAAAAATAATTTGGCTATATAAAGAGGGCACGACAAAACCTATTCCCCCTCAGGAGACTGAAAAGGTTTGGCATGGGTCCTCAGATCACAACGCAGGGCCAGACGGATTACTAGGATGTGTACTCTGAGCATGCGCTGACCAACTGGCAAGTGTCTTCACTGACATTTACAACCTCTCCCTGTCTGAGTCTGTAATACCAACATGTTTCAAGCAGACCACCATAGTCCCTGTGCCCAAGAACACCAAGGTAACCTACCTAAATGACTACGGACCCATAGCACTCACGTCTGTAGCCATGAAGTGCTTTGAAAGGCTGGTCATATCTGTGGAGATGGGAGAACCTTCCAGAAGGAAAACCACCTCTGCAGCACTCTGCCAGTCTGGCCTTTATTGTAGAGTGGCCAGACGGAAGCCACTCCTCAGTAAAAGGCACATGACAGCTCACTTAGAGTTTGCCAAAAGGCAACCAAAAGATTCTCAGACCATGAGAAACAAGATTCTCTGGTCTGATGAAGTCAAGATTGAACAATGGCCTGAATGCCAAGCGTGACATCTGGAGGAAACCTGGCACCCTCCCTACGGTGAAGCATTGTGGTTGCAGAATCATGCTGTGAGGATGTTTTTCAGCGGCAGGGACTGGGAGGCTAGTCACAATTGAGGCAAAGATGAACAGAGCAAAGTACAGAGAGATCCTTGATGAAAACCTCCTCCAGAGACCTCAGGACCTCAGACTGGGGCTAAGGTTCACCTTCCAACAGGACAACGACCCTAAGCACACAGCCAAGATAACGCAGGAGTGGCTTCAGGACAAGTCTCTGAATGTCCTTGAGTGGCCCAGCCAGAGCCCGGTCTTAAACCTGATCGAACATCTCTGGAGAGACCTGAAAATAGCTGTGCAGCAACGTTCCCAAACCAACCTGACAGAGTTTGAGAGGATCTGCGGAGAAGAATGGGAGAAGCTACCCAAATACAGGTGTGCCAAGCTTGTGTCGTCATATCCAAGAAGGCTCGAGGCTGTAATCACTGACAAAGGTGCTTCAACAAAGTACTGAGTAAAGGGTCTGAATACTTATGTAAATGTAGTTTTTCAGTTCAAATTTCTAAAAACCTGTTTTTGCTTTGTCATTATGGGGTATTGTGATGTCATTATGGGGTATTGTGATGACGGAAAAACATATTTTTATCAATTTTAGAAAAAGGCTGTAACGTAACAAAATTTGAGGCTGTAACGTAACAAAAATTGGAAAAAGTCAAGGCGTCTGAATACTTTTTGAATGCTGTCCTCTCCAAATTTGCTGAAGTAGGTAGGCCTGGTAGGGCTAACATTAGCAGGCTAGTTGCCTAGCAACCTTGCAAGCTTATCTGTAACCGTCAATTCATAAAGTATTTGCTTGTAAGTTGGCTGAAAATGTTATTGAAACCACTATTCATGAGTGCACACGATTTGGTTTAATTTGAAGTGATCTATTTGAAGATGTTTCTGTCAGAGTTTACATTGTAGGGAATAGGCTGGCAAGCCGGGTCCTCCATATTACTTCACAGCCTGTAAAAAAAACTTTCTGACATGACTTCGGCATTCTTTGGAATTCTGATCCGTTTTATGTACTCTAAAGATAGAAAAGAGAGGTGTAACTTTGCATTGGGACGTGTGATGCTATACTAATGCAGATCCATATGTTACATGTGGTTACATTTAGCTACCTTCACTTTAAGGGAGTTGTATGGCCACATTTAGATGTGAATAAATAACAGACAGAGAAAACTATTTCTATTCTAACAGTATTTGGGTCATTCTTGAGCTCTGGTAATATTTCAGTCCCACTGACTGATTTTGATTATAAATTGAAATGTCCAGTATAATGAATTGAAATAAATATAGAATTAATTTAAACTTTATTATTACAAAATCATATTTTTTTAACTGACACCAAGAATTGTTTCATGTCCCCCAGGCGTTTCAATACATTTTTACTTGGGAAATTAATATTAAAATGTGCACATAATTTAATGCAAACATAAATTTGTGTTATTTTGTTGAGAAAGTATTTTTTATCAAATAAATGCATGATTATTGATTAAATTTACACAATTTAGCTCTGTCCCTCAGTCTACATGTAACGGGTTGTAAATCTGTGACAGGGTTGAGTTATTTACTTTATTTATGAATATTGCATCTAAACAAATTAATAATTGAATATATTATACATTATATATTGTTTATATTCACTTATGAAACATGCTGTAACGTGTTCCATGTGAACAGAAAATATATTTTATGGCAGGTAGCCTGGTGGTAGGAGAGTTGGGCAAGACTCTTCAGTTGTTCCTTTAAGTTGCTCTGGATCCTAAATTACTCAATGATTATAGTGTATACATGTATATATTCGAAGAATCTTTGATTTAATGTTATTCCATTGAAACATCTAGGGAATGATGGCACCCACATCAGCAGCAGAACGACAAAGGCAGTGTCTAGCACGTCACAGTGCTGACCCAGTAAAAAGGGAACAGTACTTTGAGAGGGAGAGATGGAAAAGGAATGTTGATTCAGGGGGAAAAAGAAAAGATAATTGATTTATTAAGTGAGACAGACCAGCATCAGAAGCGTAAACAGTGGAGAACAGCTTACAAAAGAAGCAAGGAGAGGAAAGGAGCACTGAGGAACTTGACGACTAAGTCCACATCATGAACGTTGAAGAGAACGGCGGACAGGTTGGTGACTAAAGGCCGTGATATCAGTGATGCACAGGAGCTTTACAAGGCCTCCATCAGACAAACACGTCAGTGAAGCTGTTCTGTGTGAAGAGTGCCGATGTTGAACGTGCGATGGAGATGATGCCAAGACCCATTAAAAGCAGTGCCCTCCACCATGAGAATACACCAGGTCATCACCATGGCTCCTGGTGAGCTGATGTCTGGTGATGTCAGTTGCCTTTGTTCAACAACGAAGGACCTAAACTGTACATGCTTTAATAACACACAGCACTTCAGTTTCAGGCAGAAGGTCCTGGCTGCTCCAGAACATCCAGCCAATGAGGAAAATCCTTTTTTATCCAGGCATCATCCTCGGCACGGATGAAGTTAGTGTATAAGTGAAATATATACATCGCGTAGGACCAAACAGATTTTTCTGGAATTCTCCAGACGACTTCCACTAGTGTCAGTTTGATGAAGTCCTTGAGATGATTCCAGTCCTTGAGTCCTTGAGATGACCTCCCTACTCTTCTACATTTGCACACACTGTACATAGATTTTTCTATTGTGTTATTGACTGCACATTTGTTTATGTGTAACTCTGTGTTGTTGTTTTTGTCGCACTGCTTTGCTTTATCTTGGCCAGGTCACAGTTGTAAATGAGAACTTGTTCTCAATTGGCCTACCTGGTTAAATAAAGGTGAAATGAATACAAATAAAAAAATACCTTCATGAGGTTCTATAGTAGCAAGGATCTGACACTTCCGGAGGGCTTGATGGCTCAATCCACCAGAGGTATGGCTACAACATAGGCATTGTTCATAGGCATCTCTGTTCAAGAGATCTGTAATGCAGCATGTTGTGGTGATGTACCTTCATGAGGTTCTACTGACTGGACATCACTACACATACGGTGAGTAGAATGGGGACCTCTGAGGGATGATCCTGTCTAGACTTGGCATCAGAGAGTATATGAGCTCTATGGTAGTTGACTAGGTTACCTTTCACACATGGAAGACAAACGTACTTAGAAGCAAAGACGGGAGTGACTATGGCCCTTATATAGGAAGTGGAGTCGTCCGCTATTAGCTGTTACTTGACAGACGTTGTTTGATTGGATCTCCCTAGACCCCACCCCTAACGAGGCTTATAATATCATAGAACCGGGGTTATCTTAGGTAACCTTAAGTTACATGTCCTACTATGCTAATTTCTCTGTATTAAATGGCCCATAACTTTAACACTAGCAGAGATCCTGGAACTAATATACCCTTAAAGTATATTATGTTCAACAATATATATAAAAAATCTAAACATTTATATTTTCTATATTAATAAATTCATGTAAGAAATGTATGAATGAAATCAAAATACAAATAAAATAAAATTTTAAGTGTCGACCTTACAGTGGAATGCTTACTTACAAGCCCTTAACCAACAATGCAGTTTTAAGAACAATAAGTGTTATGTAGAAAATACAAATAAATAATTAAAGAGCAGCGGTAAAATAACAGTAGCGAGGCTGTATACAGGTATTACCGGTACAGAGTCAATGTGGAGGCTATACAGAGGGGGTACCAGTCCAGAGTCAATGTGGAGGCTATATACAGGTATTACCGGTACAGAGTCAATGTGGAGGCTGTATACAGGGGGTACCGGTACAGAGTCAATGTGGAGGCTATATACAGGTATTACCGGTACAGAGTCAATGTGGAGGCTGTATACAGGAGGTACCGGTACAGAGTCAATGTGGAGGCTATATACAGGTATTACCGGTACAGAGTCAATGTGGAGGCTGTATACAGGTATTACCGGTACAGAGTCAATGTGGAGGCTGTATACAGGTATTACCGGTACAGAGTCAATGTGGAGGCTGTATACAGGTATTACCGGTACAGAGTCAATGTGGAGTCTGTATACAGGTATTACCGGTACAGAGTCAATGTGGAGGCTATATACAGGAGGTACCGGTACAGAGTCAATGTGGACTCTATATACAGGTATTACCGGTACAGAGTCAATGTGGAGGCTATATACAGGAGGTACCGGTTCAGAGTCAATGTGGAGGCTATATACAGGTATTACCGCTACAGAGTCAATGTGGAGGCTGTATACAGGAGGCACTGGTACAGAGTCAATGTGGAGGCTATATACAGGAGGCACTGGTACAGAGTCAATGTGGAGGCTGTATACAGGAGGTACCGATACAGCGTCAATGTGGAGGCTGTATACAGGAGGTACCGGTACAGAGTCAATGTGGAGGCTATATACAGGTATTACCGGTACAGAGTCAATGTGGAGGCTATATACAGGAGGCACCGGTACAGAGTCAATGTGGAGGCTATATACAGGTATTACCGGTACAGAGTCAATGTGGAGGCTATATACAGGTATTACCGGTACAGAGTCAATGTGGAGGCTGTATACAGGAGGTACCGATACAGAGTCAATGTGGAGGCTGTATACAGGAGGTACCGGTACAGAGTCAATGTGGAGGCTATATACAGGTATTACCGGTACAGAGTCAATGTGGAGGCTATATACAGGAGGCACCGGTACAGAGTCAATGTGGAGGCTATATACAGGTATTACCGGTACAGAGTCAATGTGGAGGCTGTATACAGGAGGTACCGATACAGAGTCAATGTGCGGGGACACAGGTGAGTCGAGGAAAAATACTACTCCTATTACAGAGCAAGTGGTAAAGCTTCATATGACACCCATTGTTGGAGGACTGTAGCATCTAATGATGAAACATGTAGCATCTCCACAGAGGAGCTCTGTCATGATTGTAGCAGGTTTACTAACATGTTACTTATATTAGCTGTGTTGACTATGACGTTACTTTAGCTAATATGGTGACAACGATGCTGTGTGTAGCAGTTATGAAATGGTTTGGTTTGGAAAGGTTTTTTCTCCTGGTCACCTACAGCTGATGTGTTGTGCATTGACATCCACAAGCGAAGGGAAAAGGTGAACGAATTGACGTGAGAGGAAATACAACGTGGCAGTTGTGAAAGTGAACTGTGTTTACGCGTCATCAGGGGTGAATTCATTCAGCCGATTCTGTTGACAAACGTTTCTTAAACAGAACAAAACCGGGATAAACATACCTGAATTTGTGCAATAGAATCTCTATTTCAGCTAGATGCAGGCGAGAGTGTGCAAGGCAGTATTGAATGTGTCTGTCCATGTGTCACTGTCTGTCACCTCAAATGTTTCTCTCGACCTGTGTGAACCTACATTCTAAACTTTCATTCATAGGTGGGGTTGTAGCAACCTTATGATGGGTATAGGGGAAATGTTAGTATCATGTAGTAGCCTAAACCTATCGCTGTTACATTGAACAGGGTGAATGGAATATGAATGACAGTCATCTAATATGCTGTAATAGAAATAAGGCCTTGAATAAACAAATCGTCCTGCCTCATCTTAAACGGCACTGACCGCCACTGTTTGGATGGTGGAAAACCCAGCAACTTTGCAGTTCTTGACACAAACCGATGAGCCTGGCACCTACTACCATACCCCGTTCAAAGACACTTAAATATTTTGTCTTCCCCATTCACCCTCTGAATGGCACACATGCACAATCCATGTCTCATGTCTCAAGGCTTAAAATTCCTTATTTAACCTGACTCCCCCCTTCATCTACACTGATTGAAGTGGATTTAACTAGTGACATCAATAAGGGATCATAGCTTTAGCCTGGATTCACCTGGTCAGTCTAAGTCATGGAAGGAGCAGGTGTTCTTAATGTTTTGTAGACTCAGTGTAAAGCACTACAGATAATCAAGTGCTATTTGCATGTGATGCATTTGCTCTATTGTTTACAGGATGATTTGTATCTTATAGAGAGTGGCTTTAAGGGAAAAGTACCGTCACACCTAGATAAAAACGAATGTGAAAAATGAACAGAGTATTAACACAAATGTGTTTTAACACACTACCTATTCATAGAAGTATTTATTCATCATCCACATATTCATATTAAGCTTCTACGTCTGTGTACAAGAACGTATTATTTGTAAGACGTAAGAGAAAATATATCAGTTTATTGTTAAATTATTATGACGTTCTTTCCAATACAAAAGTGTAGTAACTAGTGTTTCCAAACTGCGTTACCCACTCCAGCCAGCAGATGGCGATTTGCATCTTTCGGGTGATGCTTCTTGCATGACGTATAATTTACTGGACGGGATGCTTATTCAGGAACAACAAGGCGTCTACTTTTTCAACCACCTCGGTAGCTTGCTAGCCAACATAACACCGATAGATTGACGCGTTACACCGTGTTAATGTACATTAGCTAATCTCAGTGTTTTAAACACATTTCTGTTGATTTATCAATTGATGACATTTAGCCTAATTTGCTTGTTCAATTTGCAAACTTGTTTAAGATTGATACTGAGCCTAGCGTTAGGCTATTCGCTAATGCTAACTAACTAGCTAACATCCCCGACCATGAGCTCACTAAACTACTTATCCTCTGCTAAAGAAGAGGGGGTCTGCTGTATGGAGAAAGAAGCTCTGGGACTGAACAATGTCGTGGAAGATGAGGGTGTTACAGTGAAAGAAGAGGAGGCTGTTATAGTGAAAGAAGAGGAGGCTGTTATGGTGAAAGAAGAGGAGGCTGTTACAGTGAAAGAAGAGGAGGCTGTTACAGTGAAAGAAGAGATAGCATCCTCTTCCTCTCTAAAAGTTTATATCTCAATAAAGGTGAAGGAGGAAGACGTTTTGGGAGTGAAAGAGGAGGAGACAGAATATCAGATTAACTCCAGTGAGTACTGTCTTAAAAACAGGAACACACACTATGCAGTTGTTGAACTAATGTGGGGGTTTTAAGGGGCATTCTACTGAAGTTCTACACTTGAATATGTTGTTCATTACTGTAGGAATTGTTTCAGGGTCCATCTGCTGTTGGTACATATATTTTTGGGACTTTTAAATTAGATGAATCGAATTCTCCATGTGGTCGACATTAAAGTGCACCTCATCTAATATAGCAGGCTTTTCAAATTCAATATTGTTGCATATTTTGTACATGAAATATCAAAGGGACACAAAAGGCACCCATTTCGTGAAACTACCCTTTCACATTTGCAACACAAACATTTTTTTTTTTTAAATCATGATGAAGTGGCCATTTTAGGCCCTTTTTAGACATATTAATACCTCTTGTAAAACCCTATGATTGCAAGATCATAAGCTTACAATCGGTTTGATGTTCTTGTTCACACAGGAGAGAGACATGACTATCGTGGATCCTCTGGGGAGCCTCAACAACATCCTGATGCTGAAGAGGCAGAGAAGAGTCTCTCCAGATCAGAACACCAGATGGTACAGCTTGGTCTGGTCTAGCATACAGCTTGCTCAATCAGGGTCTGGGCTGGGTTTCTGTAAAGCACTTCATGACAGCGGTGACATAAGCATCCATAATGATATGTGTCTGTGTCCCCTCTTAATGGTTACCAGGACAACGCTAGCCCTTCCTCCCTCCCGGAGTCCCCATTTCGTGCCTCTCCCGGTAGCACCTTACTGCTGGGTATGAAGAGGTTGTCTGTGCTGCTGGTGGACTGCAGGAAAACAACGGGGCTGAGTGTAACTGTGAGAGGAGGAGAAGAGAAGAAAGGATCAGATTTGACACATCAAAGTAAGTGCTGTGGTTTAGTTTGAACAAATAAAATAGATCTGCCCACTGGTATCTGTTACCAGGACAACCAGCAGAGTTCTGTTAGTTGACAGGAAGATGGACTGGTATCTGTTACCAGGACAACCAGCAGAGTTCTGTTAGTTGACAGGAAGATAGACTGGTATCTGTTACCAGGACAACCAACAGAGTTCTGTTAGTTGACAGGAAGATAGACTGGTATCTGTTACCAGGACAACCAGCAGAGTTCTGTTAGTTAACAGGAAGATAGACTGGTGGATATGGATGTTATGAATATCATAACACTGGAAAAGGATTCTGCCAATGAAAAGAGAGAAACCAATAGACCATATAAAACCTTGATGAAAGGTAGCTTTAGAGAGACAGTTATAAGAGGATCCTATGTAAGGTGCTTGTTTTTCAAAAACATTTTCTCAAAATATTATGGATGTTACATTGCCTGTCCCAGTCAACCCCCCTATCTTTACAAGACTGTAGAACAGGAAAACTAAACTCAAGACACTGTTAATTTTATTAACTAATACTGGAGGAAAGCTCAACCTTGTTCAGGTTATCAGTCAACCTACCAGGGTAGTTACAAACAGTAGAGGAATGAAATCATCATGTTTTGATCATATCTTTACTAATGCTGCAGAAATGTGTTTTAAAGCAGTATCCAGATCCATCAGATGTAGTGATGACAATATAGTAGCCATGTCTAGGAAAACCACAGTTCCAAAGGCTGGGCCTAATATTGTGTAAAAGAGGTCATACAATCTTTTGTAGTGATTCCTATGTTGTTGATGTAAATAAAAAAATGTTTTAAACAAAGATAAATGACAAAGAATGATTGTAAAAATCTTTGGAGCATCTTCAATGAAATTTTGGTTAAAAAAAATCAACAATGACATGTCACCGGTGTTTGATTTCTATTTTACCTTTATTTAACTAGGAAAGTCAGTTAAGAGCAAATTCTTATTTTCAATGACGGCCTAGGAACAGTGGGTTAACTGCCTTGTTCAGGGGCAGAACAACAGAGTTTTAGCTTGTCAGCTTGGGGATTCGATCCAGCAACCTTTTGGTTACTGGCCTAGCGCTCTAACCACTAGGCTACCTGCCGCCCCAGAGCTACCTGTCTAACAGAACACAGAGAGTGTTCTTTAATGGAAGCCTGTACAACAAAATCAAGGTAGAATCAGGAATTCCCCAGGGCAGCTGTTTGGCACCTGCTTGTTTCAATCTTTACCAACGACATGCCAATGACATTTAAGTAAAGCCAGTGTGTCTATGTATGCGGATGACTCAACACTGTACACGTCAGCTACCATGGCAACTGAAATGACAGCAACACTTAACAAAGAGCTGCAGTTAGTTTCAGAATGGGTGTCAAGGAATAAATTAGTCCTAAATATTTCAGATTACCTTAAATTACATGGCCTACAATGCTAATTCTGTAGCGGTATTGTTAGAGGGGGGTAAAGATAAAGATTTTGTTGGGGAGCCAGGCAGGTATTAACCCTAGTTATTAAAGTTAGTTATTACCTAGTATAACATTATTATTATTATTAAATATTATTAAAACCGAAAGGATGAGAGTAGAATAGATAGAGTAGCGCTTCCAGACACATTCTAAACATGATGGTGTCTTAAAGGAGGACTGTAGCATCTAATGATGAAACATTGTGGAGTCTTAGAGGACTGTAGCATCTAATGATGAAACATTATGGAGTCTTAAAGGAGGCCTGTAGCATCTAATGATGAAACATTATGGAGTCTTAAAGGAGGACTGTAGCATCTAATGATTAAACATTGTGGAGTCTTAAAGGAGGACTGTAGCATCTAATGATTAAACATTGTGGAGTCTTAAAGGAGGACTGTAGCATCTAATGATGAAACATTATGGGGTCTTAAAGGAGGACTTTAGCATCTAATGATGAAACATTATGGAGTCTTAAAGGAGGCCTGTAGCATCTAATGATGAAACATTATGGAGTCTTAAAGGAGGACTGTAGCATCGAATGATGAAACATTATGGGGTCTTAAAGAAGGACTGTAGCATCTAATGATGAAACATAATGGAGTCTTAAAGGAGGACTGTAGCATCTAATGATGAAGCATTATAGAGTGTTAAAGGAGAACTGTAGCATCTAATGATGAATTACTATGGAGTCTGATGCTCTAACGGAGAAGTTTACCCAAAATCCAGAAACTCCTAAGTGATTCCATACATTGAAACTAGCCCAGTGGATTTTTTCTCTCTCCCTGTAGTGCTGTAATGAAACCGCTGCAAAAACGTGACTCGTGACGTTGCTGGATGCGGGCCTTGCTCTGCTGCTTTGCCAGTTAATTTGTTATTTTATTACAGCTAAGGCCTTTGTCTTTCACCTGGAGTTGTTTATTTATGTCTGAGAAAAAAAAAACTTTTCAACCCATAAAACATATACAAAATAAACCCAGCCAAAAAATGTACCTATCTTTTTCAGGACCCTGTCTTTCAAAGATTATTTTTAAAAATCAAAATAGCGTCACAGATCTTTATTGTAAAGGGTTTAAACACGGTTTCCCATGCTTGTTCAATGAACCATAAACAATTCATGAACATGCACCTGTGGAACGGTCGTTAAGACACAAACAGCTTACAGATGGTAGGCAATTAAGGTCACAGTTATGATATCTTAGGACTCTAAAGAGGCCTTTCTACTGGCTCTGAAAAACACCAAAAGAAAGATGCCCAGGGTCCCTGCTCATCTCCGTGAATGTGCCTTAGGCATGCTGCAAGGAGGCATGAGGACTGCAGATGTGGCCAGGGCAATAAGTTGCAATGTCCGTACTGTGAGACGCCTAAGACAGCGCTACAGGGAGACAGGATGGACAGATTATCGTCCTCGTAGTGGCAGACCACGTGTAACAACACCTGCATGGGATTGGTACATCCAAACATCACACCTGCGGGACAGGTACAGGATGGCAACAACAACTGCCCAAGTTACACCAGGAACACACCAATCCCTCCATCGGTGCTCAGACTGTCCGCAATAGGCTGAGAGAGGCTGGACTGAGGGCTTGTAGGCCTGTTGAAAGGCAGGTCCTCACCAGACATCACCGGCAACAACGTCGCCTCTGGGCACAAACCCACCGTCACTGGACCAGACAGGACTGGCAAAAAGTGGTCTTCACTGACAAGTCGCGGTTGTCAGTGGTGATGGTCGGATTTGCGTTTATTGTCGAAGGAATGCGCATTACACCGAAGCCTGTCTGGATAGGGATCGATTTGGAGGTGGAGAGGCCGTCGTGGTCTGGGGCGGTGTGTCACAGCATCATCAGACTGAGCTTGTTGTCATTGCAGGCAATCTCAAAGCTGTGTGTTACAGGGAAGACATCCTCCTCCCTCATGTGGTACCCTTCCTGCAGGCTCATCCTGACATGACCCTCCAGCATGACAATGCCACCAGCCATACTGCTCGTTCTGTGCGTGATTTCCTGCAAGACCGGAATGTCAGTGTTCTGCCATGGCCAGCGAAGAGCCCGGATCTCAATCCCATTGAGCACGTCTGGGACCTGTTGGATCGGAGGGTGAGGGCTAGGGCCATTCCCCCCAGAAATGTCCGGGAACTTGCAGGTGCCTTGGTGGAAGAGTGGGGTAACATCTCACAGCAAGTACTGTCAAATCTGGTGCAGTCCATGAGGAGGAGATGCACTGCAGTACTTAATGCAACAGGTGGCCACACCAGATACTGACTGTTACTTTTGATTTTGACCCCCCCTTTGTTCAGGGACAAATTATTAAATTTCAGTTAGTCACATGTCTGTGGAACTTGTTCAGTTTATGTCTCAGTTGTTGAATCTTGTTATGTTCCAACAAATATTTACACATGTTAGGTTTGCTGAAAATAAACACAGTTGACAGTGAGAGGACGTTTCTTTTTTTTGCTGAGTTTAGATTGACGAGGGAAAAAACAATTTAATAAATTTTAGAATAATGCTGAAATGTAACAAAATTTGGAAAAGGTGAAGGGGTCTGAATACTTAACGAATGCACTGTGTGTGTATACTGAACCAAAATATAAACAACAATTTTAACGATTTACAGTTCATATAAGTCAGTCATGGACTTTACATGACTGGGCAGGGGCGCAGCCATTGGTGGGCCCTGGAGGGCATTGGCCCAGCCAATCAGAATTCGTTTTTCCCCACAAAGGGCTTCATTACAAAGAGAAATACAACTCGGGTGGCTGGTCTCAGACGATGTGGAGGTCCTGGGCTGGCGTCGTTACATGTGTTCTGTGGTTGTGAGGCCAGTTGGATGTACTGCCAAATTCTCTAAAATGACATTGGAGGCGGCTTCTGGTAGAGAATTTAACATTCAATTATCTGGTAACAGCTCCAGTGGATATTCCTGCAGTCAGCATGCCAATTGCTCGCTCCCTCAAAACCTGAGACATCTGTGGCATTGTGTTGTGTGACAGAACTGCACATTTTAGTGGCCTTTTATTCTCCCCAGCACAAGGTGCACCTGTGTAATGATCATGCTGTTTAATCAGCTTGATATGCCACACCTGTCAGGTGGATGAATTATCTTGGCAAATGATAAATGTTCACTAACAGGATGTAAACACATTTGTGCACAACATTCATGAGAAATAATCTTTCATGCTTATGGAAAAATTCTGGTGTCTTTTATTTCAGCTCATGAAACATGGGACCAACACTTTACATGTTGTGTTTTATATTTTTTAGCAACATCTACCCCCAAATTGTTTTTACTTTACACAAACTATCATGACATTTGTGATAGTCAAAATGTACAAAATTTGTGAACGTCTAAATAAAAGAAATTGTCACAGCTGGCGTTGTTGTGGAAATTCATGTATACTGAGAGAGACTTTGTCATTTCTTCAAACAATCATCTTGATTTAATATTGATTAATTATTGCAATAATGAAGCTGTTGACCCCACACTCTTGAGTGTGTTGCCGAGAGCTTAACCTTGAATGAAAACAGAGCTCTTATAAATGCTTAGTCAGGGCTGGTTCCACCCCTCCCATGCTGATCGGGGGGCATCACAAGCCATCCTGGGTTCATCCTGTGGTCATCTGCACCTGGTGTTGTTTTAACCCCCCAACCCGGCTGTAGGTTTTTATCAGTAAGTCATGAATCAATTGTCAGCTCAAGCTCCAGAGGCCCAACTCAGTCCCATAGACACAGATGAGAGAGTACCCATCAAAGCTATTCGATGGCTAAACAGTATTAATACAATCTTGTCATTTTTCTCAGTGTCCACCCTATCGACAATGGGGAAATGTTACTGTGCTTTGTGTCTGTCTCCAATGTAAAAAATATATATATAAAATTGACATTCCTGCAGTCAGCATGCCAATTGCACGCTCCCTCTGAGACATCTGTGGCATTGTTGTGTGAAAAAGCTGCACATTTTAGAGTGGCCTGTTATTGTCCCCAGCACAAGGTGCAACTGTGTAATAATCAAGCTGTTCAATCAGCTTCTTGATATGCCACACCTGTCAGGTGCATGGATTATCTTGGCAAAGAATAAATGTTAACTAACAGGGATGTAAAAAATTCTGCAATCTTTTTTTTCAGCTCATGAAACATCCAACACTTTACATGTTGCGTTAATATTTTTGTTTATTGTAGTTACTCTCAGTTTTAGGAACATCTTCCCAAATATTTCACTTTATTTTTTACTTTACCCAAAATATGACATCAGCATTAGTCAAAATGTTAAATCTGTGAACGTCTAAATAAGAAATTGGGCCATTTAAACAGCAGGTGTCGAACCCTTTCGACAACGGGGAGAAGATACTGATGTGCTTTGTGTCTTTGACGTAAAACAAGTTTTGGACTTCCACTTAAAATTACTTATTTACTTATTTTATGTTTAAGGAAGTGTGTACAATTGTGGCCAAAAGTTTTGAGAATGACACAAATATGAATTTTCACAAAGTCTGCTGCCTCAGTTTGTATGATGGCAATTTGCATATACTCCAGAATGTTATGAAGAGTGATCAGATGAATTGCAATGAATTGCCAAGTCCCTGTTTGCCATGCAAATTAACTGAATCCCCCCCAAAAACTGTAAGCTTCAAAAGGAGGGTGGTGCTTGGAATCATTGTTTTTCCTCTGTCACCCATGGTTACCTGCAAGGAAACACGAGCCGTCATCATTGCTTTGCACAAAAAGGGCTTCACAGGCAAGGATATTGCTGCCAGTAAGATTGCACCTAAATCGACCATTTATCGGATCATCAAGAACTTCAAGGAGAGCGGTGCAATTGTTGTGAAGAAGGCTTCAGGGCACTCAAGAAAGTCCAGCAAGCGCCAGGACTGTCTCCTAAAGTTGATTCAGCTGCGGGATTGGGGCACCACCAGTACAGAGCTTGCTCAGGAATGGCAGCAGGCAGGTGTGAGTGCATCTGCATGCACAGTGAGGCAAAGACTTTTGGAGGATGGCCTGGTGTCAGGAAGGGCAGCAAAGAAGCCTTTTCTCTCCAGGAAAAACATCAGGGACAGACTGATATTCTTCAAAAGGTACAGGGATTGGACTGCTGAGGACTGGGGTAAAGTCATTTTCTCTGATGAATCCCCTTTCCGATTGTTTGGGGCATCCGTAAAAAAGCTTGTCCGGAGAAGACAAGGTGAGCGCTACCATCAGTCCTGTGTCATGCCAACAGTAAAGCATCCTGAGACCATTCATGTGTGGGGTCGCTTCTCAGCCAAGGGTGTGGGCTCACTCACAATGTTGCCTAAGAACACAGCCATGAATAAAGAATGGTACCAACACATCCTCCGAGAGCAACTTCTCCCAACCATCCAGGAACAGTTTGGTGACGAATAATGCATTTTCCAGCATGATGAAGCACCTTGTCATAACGAAAAAGTGATAACTAAGTGGCTCGGGGAACAAAACATCAATATTTTGGGTCCATGGCCAGGAATCTCCCCAGACCTTAATCTCATTGAGAACTTGTGGTCAATCCTCAAGAGGCGGTTGGACAAACAAAACCCCACAAATTCTGACAAACTCCAAGCATTGATTACGCAAGAATGGGCTGCCATCAGTCAGGATGTGGCCCAGAAGTTAATTGACAGCGTGCCAGGGTGGATTGCAGAGGTCTTGAAAAAGAAGGGTCATCACTGCAAGTATTGACTCTTTGCATCAACTTCATGTCATTGCCAACAAAAGCCTTTGACACTTATGAAATGCTTGTAATTATACTTCAGCATTCCATAGTAACATCTGACAAAAATATCTAAAGACACTGAAGCAGCAAACTTTATGGAAATTAATATGTGTCATTCTCAAAACATTTGGCCACGACTGTAGGTCGCATTCTGTATCATACAGCTATGAAAGTTATATATTTAGAACCACCTGCTCTATTGGAATCCAGTGACGCCTGTGTCTTAAGTGTCCGAGAACTGTTTCGTTTTTTGTGTTCTAATTTGTAAAACAGAATGAATAAGTAATGTAAACATTATCAGTAATTACCAGGATACTCTACATTTGTTTTAAAATCACACCAAGGTTGTTAAAACTAGCCTTAGGTTATTGAGGGATCTTATTAGGATTTACCCTCGTAGCAAGGCCGTTTTATCATGTGGAGGTTTCATTCAGGTCTCTATTTTAAAAAACACATTGTCTTTGGCAGGAGAAAGACCAGACTCAGAGGAACCAGAGCCAGGGACGTCCAAACCAGCAAGACGACACCAGTGCTCCCACTGTGGAAAGGCTTGTAACCACTTATGGGAGCTGAAACAACATGAGAAAATACACACAGGGGAGAAGCCCTACCACTGTTCCGAGTATGGAAAGAATTTGAGCCATAAAGGAAACCTGAACCAACATGAGAGAATACACACAGGGGAGAAGCCTTACCACTGCTTCCAGTGTGGAAAGAGTTTTAACCTGTTAGGGTCCCTGAAACGACATGAGCGATTACACACAGGGCAGAAGCCATACCACTGTTCCCAGTGTGGAAAGGGTTGTAACCTCTTATGGGAGCTTAAACAACATGAGAGAATACACAGGGGAGAAGCCTTACCACTGCTCGCAGTGTGGAAAGAGTTTTAACCAGAAAGGACACATGAAAGCCCATAAGAGAATACACACAGGGGAGAAGCCTTACCAGTGCTCCCAGTGTGGAAAGAGTTTTAACAAGTTAAGGAACCTGAACGTTCATGAGATAATACACACAGGGGAGAAGACTTACCAGTGCTCCCATTGTGGCAAGTGTTTTAACCAGTTAGGGGCCGTGAAACAACATGAGAGAATACACACAGGGGAGAAGCCTTACCACTGCTCCCAGTGTGGAAAGTGTTTCAACTGGTCAGGCGATCTGAGAAAACATGAGAGATTACACACAGGGGAGAATCTTTACAACTGTTACCAGTGTGAAAAGGGTTGTAACCTCTTATGGGAGCTGAAACAACATGAGAGAATACACACAGGGGAGAAGCCTTACCACTGCTTGCAGTGTGGAAAGAGTTTTAACCAGAAAGGACACCTGAAAGCTCATGAGAAAATTCACACAGGGGAGAAGCCTTACCACTGCTCCCAGTGTGGAAAGTGTTTCAACCGGTCAGGTGATCTGAAGAAACATGAGAGAATACACACAGGGGAGAAGCCTAACACTGCTCCCATTGTGGAAGGAGTTTTAACCAGAAAAGCAACCTGAACCAACATGAGATAATACACAAAGGGGAGAAGCCTTACCACTCCTCCCAGGGTGCAAAGCTTTTGCCCATTTAGGAAGCCTGAAAGAACACATGAGACTGCACACAGAGGAGAAGGCTTACAAAAGCTCAGACTGTGGGAAAACATATTACTCATAACAGTCACTAAAACGTCATAAGAGAATCCACACAGGAGAGAGAAATTATTTCTCTTAGCGTGTATATTGATATTTTACATCTCATTGACTTAAAATTCATCAGAGAACATACACAGTGCTCCCGTTAACTGATATTGTTGACTGATAATGTGTTTACCTGTTTTTACCATATGAAATTGCTTCTTCCAATTATTGATAAACATGTACCTGTTAAGAAACTGACTGTTAGGTATGTTAGGGCTCCATGGATTGATGAGGAGTTTAAAAACTGTATGTTTGAAAGAGATGGGGCAAAAGGAGTGGCTAATAAGTCTGGATGCACATCTGTACTGCAAATTGAGAAATTATGTGACCAAACTCAACAAAAAGAATAAACTTTATTATGAAGCCAAGATAAATGATATAAAGAATGATAGAAAAAGAACTTGGGGGGATAAAATGAAAGAAAAGCACTGCAAGTATTGAATTTTGTCAAGTTAGTGTGGGAGAGGTGGATAAATTGTTATCGATCAATAATGTCAAACCTCCTGGCATTGACAACAGATGGAAAGCTACTGAGGACAGTAGCTGACTCTATAGCCTCTCCTATCTGTCATATTTTTAATCTGAGCCTGAAGGAAAGTCTTTGTCCTCAGGCCTGGAGGGAAGCCAAAGTAATTCCACTACCCAAGAGTGGTAAAGCGGCCTTTACTGGTTCTAACAGGTCTTAGAAAACTGTTGGAAAAAAATGTGTTTCACCAAATAAAATGCTATTTCTCTGTAAACAAATTAACAAACTTTCAGCATGCTTATAGAGAAGGACACTCAACATGTGCTGCACTGACACAAATGACTGATGATTGGTTGAGAGAAATTGATAACAAGAAGATTGTGGGAGCTGTACTGTTAGATTTCAGTGCAGCCTTTGATATTATTGATCAAAACCTGTTGTTGAAAAAACGTATATGCTATGGCTTTTCAACCTATCTAACATAACTCAAAGGGTTTTTAATGGAAGCTTCTTTAATGTCGAACATGTAAAGTACTGCAAGGCAGCTCTCTAGGCCCTCTACTCTTTTCTATTTTTACCAATGACCTTCCACTGGCATTAAACAAAGCATGTGTGTCCATGTATGCTGATGATTCAACCATATAAGCATCAGCAACCACAGCTAATGAGGTCACTGAAACACTTAACAAAGAGTTGCAGTCTGTTTTGGAATGGGTGGCCAGTAATAAACTGGTCCTGAACATCTCTAAAACTAAGAGCATTGTATTTGGTACAAATTATTCCTTAAGTTCTAGACCTCAGCTGAATCTGGTAATGAATTGTGTTGCTGTTGAACAAGTTGAGGAGACTAAATTACTTGGCATTACCTTAGATTGTAAACTGTCATGGTCAAAACATATAGATTCAATGGTTGTAAAGATGGGGAGAGGTCTAGCCGCAATAAAGAGATGCTCTGCTTTTTTGACACCACACTCCAAAAAGCAAGTTCTGCAGGCTCTAGTTTTGTCTAATCTTGATTATTGTCCAGTCGTGTGGTCCAGTGCTGCAAGGAAAGACCTAGTAAAGCTGCAGCTGGCCCAGAACAGAGCGGCACGTTTTGCTCTTAATTGTAATCAGAAGACTGCTATAGATACTATGCATGTCAGTCTCTCTTGGCTAAGAGTTGAGGAGAGACTGAGTGCATCACTTCTTCTTTTTATAAGAAACATGAATGTGTTGAAAATACCAAATTGTTTGCGTAGTCTGTAAGGGAATTCTGCCCTATGTGCACACAAGAGACCACAGGAAAACTTATTTGATCAGAGGTTAGTTTGTTTAATAAGGATTGCAACCCGGAGTTTACACTTACAGAAATTTGCAAGCAAGACACTCAGTTCAAAAGATGGTGTTTTCCCTTTTTATCCACTACTGAGGATCACCCCGCCCAGGGTGATGTCCCTTAACTTTAACACCATATAAGCTCATAATTAATAGTTGCTAATACAAAGATGTCTCTGCTAGGCGGAGTTCAGCTTATTGCGTTATTGGCTGTTAGTTTCCCAATCACTCTTCCCCTTATTGCTATCATGTCAGACTGGAAGTAAGACTGGAACATAGTATCAACAGGAACTCTTAGTTCCCTTTATCCATCTGTTACCTAAAATATAGTTTCAACACATAGACATCTGACTTTGTACAGTTGACCTTTTCATGCACTTGCAAGGTGTCAACCACTGATTCTTAATCTCAAGAAAATGCAACACAAGAATCATTGTACTTTTGTCATCACAGGTGCTCCTATAATGTACAGATATCATCAAAGTTCTTACAAGTCAACTTACACACAGCTCTGACACACACACTTATCCCACCAGACATGCCACCGGGGGTCTTTTCACAGTCCCCAAGTTTCCAGAACAAATTCAAGAAAGCGTACAGTATTATATAGGGCCCTTATTGCATGGAACTTCCTTCCATCTCATATTGCTCAAATAAACAGCAAACCTGGTTTCAAAAAACAGATCAAGCAACACCTCATGGCACAACCCCTCTCCCCTATTTGACCTAGATAGTTTGTGTGTATGTATTGATATGTAGGCTACGTGTGCCTTTTACAAAATGTATGTAGTTCTGTCCTTGAGCTGTTCTTGTCTATTGATGTGCTGTATTATGTGTCATGTTTTGTGTGGACCCCAGGAAGAGTAGCTGCTGCTTTTGCAACAGCTAATGGGGATCCTAATAAAATACCAAACTCTGTTATTCTCTCTGAGCTCAGAAATAAAGAATCTTGGTTTGACTTGGACTCCAGCAGATCCTTATTTTATAATATCCACTACAACTCTCCCACGGATTGCTGTTTCATCATTGTCTCAGTAAAGAGTTCTTTGTTTTACTTTCCTGGGGGCATTTACAAGCCTACCACTGGTTGAATAAACGTTGTTTCCACGTCATTAAAAAACATCTTTAACATTGATGAACCTTCACTATCTTCATCCCTAAACTAGCAACAATAACTATTGTCTATTGTTATTCTCAATAACTTCCTGGCCATATGAAATCCTAGCTAAATACAATGTCGGTGCCAGTTTTCATGTCTTTGATTATGCAAACATTTGTTTATTAGATTATATTTGTCATATAGCAATGATGCTCTCTCCTCAATCACTTACAGTTTCTTTGGAAAGACCCCTTGACTTTTTTCACATTTGTTACGTTACAGCCTTATTCTAAAATGTAATAATTAAAACCATTTCCTCAGCAATCTACACACAATACCCCATAATGACAAAGCGGAAACAGGCTTTTTGTAAATTTCTGCAAATGTATTAATCACAAAAAAATTATTTAAATAGGTATTCAGACCCTTTACTATGAGACTCGAAATAGAGCTCAGGTGCATCCTTTTTCCATTGATCATCCTTGAGATGTTTCTACAACTAGATTGGAGTCCACCTGTGGTAAATTCAATTGATTGGACATGATTTGGAAAGGCACACACCTGTCTATATAAGGTCCCACAGTTGAAAGTGCAGATCAGAGCAAAAACCTAGCCATGAGGTTGAAGGAACTGTCCGTAGAGCTCCGAGACAGGATTGTGTTGAGGCACAGATCTGGGGAAGGGTACCAAAACATTTCTGCAGCATTGAAGGCCCCTGATTTAGCCCCCTGCAGTAAAAGGTTATTCATGGAGTAAAATTATCTGTTTAAGTCATTAGTAAAGGGCACATCGTTAAGAATACAGTTATCTTTTTTTGTTGTTTTGTGGTCTATATCCTGTCAATAATTTATTCCTTCATAAACAGAAAAAATATGTGTACCTCAACACAACATGTGTTCAAGGGCCCCTCTAGGTTCACAATCTCTTGACCATTACATCTGGATAGCTGACAACTATTTTTGAAAGGGTAAAAGTGATCTGTTTAGGTCATCAGTAAAGGAAGCATAGTTAAAGAGTACAATTACCCTTTCAAAGAGGATGGTGTGAGGCCTCTGGGGCATTTTTGGTGGGGTTGACTGAGACATCCCTCGGACACTCTTTTATGGGGGGTAAGATGTATCTGTTTAGGTCATCAGTAAAGGGGACATCTTAATATTACAATGACCCTTTCAAAGACAGAGACATCCCCCGGACATCTCCCCTATAACTATTTTTGAAAGGGTAAAAGTGATCTGTTTAGGTCGTTAGTAAAACATATGTTTTGAAAGACACCTGGGGGTCCAGGTTGTTAGTTATTTCGTGTACATATAGTTCCCCTGTGTGCAAGAGCCCCCCTAGATTCACAACTTCTTGACCCTTAACATTCCCAGCCAAGGGGAGAGAAAGAGAGGAAGATTTAATTTATTGAAAGTAATTTAAATTCTTTCAAACTTTTTTCAAAAACTTTAGTACAGACAAACATACATATTACAATTATTAATGTTTACTATGTAATATTAAATTATATCACTAATGTTTTATTACTAAAGAACTTTATATAAATCACACGTTATTATTACATGTAGAAACACCACATGACAACAACATGGTAGCAACACAACATGACAACAACATGGTGGCAACCCCACATAACAACAACATGGTAGCAACACAACATGACAACATGGTAGCAACCCCACATAACAACATGGTAGCAACACAACATGGTAGCAACACCACATAACAACAACATGGTAGCAACACAACATAACAACATGGTAGCAACACAACATAACAACAACATGGTAGCAACACAACATGGTGGCACCACACATGACAACAACATGACAACATGGTGGCACCACAACATGACAACATGGTGGCACCACACATGACAACAACATGACAACATGGTGGCAGCACAACATGACAACACGGTGGCAGCACAACATGACAACACGGTGGCACCACACATCACAACATGACGGCAGCACAACATGGCGGCACCATAACATGACAACACGGCGGCACCACAACATGACAACACGGCGGCAGCACAACATGACAACACGGCGGCAGCACAACATGACAACACGGCGGCAGCACAACATGACAACACGGCGGCAGCACAACATGACAACACGGCGGCAGCACAACATGACAACACGGTGGCAGCACAACATGACAACACGGTGGCAGCACAACATGACAACACGGTGGCAGCACAACATGACAACACGGTGGCAGCACAACATGACAGCAACACAACAACAACAACATGGTAGCAGCACAACATGACAACAACACGGTGGCAGCACAACATGACAGCAACACAACAACATGGTAGCAACACAACAACATGGTAGCAGCACAACAACATGGTAGCAGCACAACAACATGGTAGCAGCACAACATGACAACAACATGGTGGCAACACAACAACATGGTGGCAACACAACAACATGGTAGCAGCACAACATAACATAGTGGCAGCACAACATGACAACATAGTGGCAACACAACATGACAACAACATGGTAGCAGCACAACAACAACATGGTAGCAGCACAACAACATGGTAGCAGCACAACATGACAACAACATGGTAGCAGCACAACAACATGGTAGCAGCACAACATGACAACAACATGGTAGCAGCACAACATGACAACAACATGGTAGCAGCACAACATGACAACAACATGGTAGCAGCACAACATGACAACAACATGGTAGCAGCACAACATGACAACAACATGGTGGCAGCACAACATGACAACATGGTAGCAGCACAACATGACAACAACATGGTAGCAGCACAACATGGTAGCAACACAACATGACAACAACATGGTAGCAGCACAACATGACAACATGGTAGCAGCACAACATGACAACATGGTAGCAGCACAACATGACAACATGGTAGCAGCACAACATGACAACAACATGGTAGCAGCACAACATGGTAGCAACACAACATGACAACAACATGGTAGCAGCACAACATGACAACATGGTAGCAGCACAACATGACAACATGGTAGCAGCACAACATGACAACATGGTAGCAGCACAACATGGTGTTACGCACGCCTCTAAAAAGAGGGAACGCAACTCCCTGCTGCAACTCAACTCTCCGTGAAGCGAAAGAGGTATGGACCGTAGGTGCGAGAAAGGATGACAAAAGTCAGAATTTACCGTTACTAGGATTTATTTCCTTAAACAGTAATATGGGGAAAAGGGGCTGGACGGAACCAAATCAAAGAAAGTAAATATCAAAGCTTCCCCCTCTCCTATCTAACCTGCCTACCCACTACTTACCTATCTTAACACCACCTGGTGCCCTAACCAAAATACAGGGGGTGGTCCGCCCAGGTCTTACCTAGTGTGCCTAGACATTGAATGTACTACGGGTATATGTATGCCCGCGGGCCTCTTGCCTAAGCACTCCCAAAGTGCCTTCTCCTTCCCCCCTGGGAACAAATGAAACACAACAATAAACAATTTCAATAATCAAAACAGTGCGTCCTATAACATATAACAGACATAACCAATCAGCTCCCTCAGCAACAACTTACATAGTACATACCAAATATCTTTGAGAAACAACCAACACTTTATCACTATCAAATTCTCCAGAAAAAAAATCGCTCTAAAATCTCTCTCTAATCATTTCTCTAACCATTTCTCTTTCCTTCTGAACAGAACACTGGCTTTTATATCTTCTGGTGGCAATGGTGATTAGAGTCAGCTGCTTCTTGACGAGGGGGCGGAGTCAGCTCCAATCATCAATTAGCCTGGGGTCGACCAATCAGCTGGTTGGTGAGGCTTCCAGGAAGCCATCTCCTGAAACACACACACTCAAATACAACACAGAAACTGGGGAACGTAACACATGGCAGCAACACAACATGGCTGCAACACCACATGACAACAACATTGTAGCAACACAACATAACAACAACATGGTAGCAACCCCACATAACAACAACATGGTGGCAACACCACATGACAACAACATGGTAGCAGCACCACATGGTAGCAACACCACATGGTAGCAACACAACATGGCAACAACATGGTAGCAACACCACATGACAACAACATGGTAGCAACACAACATGGCAGCAACACAACATGGTAGCAACACAACATGGTACAAACATTATTTGGCACAGACAAGAGCACAAAGGCAAGAAGGTAGAGACAACAATACATCACGCGAAGCAGCCACAACTGTCAGTAAGAGTGTCCATGATTGAGTCCTTGAATGAAGAGATGGAGATAAAACTGTCCAGTTTAAGTGTTTCTTGCAGCTTGTTCCCGTCGCTAGCTGCAGCGAACTGAAAACAGGAGCAACCCAGGGATGTGTGTGCTTTGGGGACCTTTAACAGAATGTGACTGGCAGAACGGGTGTTGTATGTGGAGGATGAGGGCTGCAATAGATATCTTAGATAGGGGTGAGTGAGGCCTAAGAGGGTTTTATAAATAAGCATTAAACCAGTGGGTCTTGCGACTGGTATACAGAGATAACCAGTTTACAGAGGAGTATAGAGTGCAGTGAGGTGTCCTACAAGGAGCATTGGTGGCAAATCTGATGGCCGAATGGTAAAGAACATCTTGCCGCTCAATGTATCCTACCATGACTATATCCACCCAGCTCCATGTGTTGCCACTATCATGTATCCTACCACGACTATATCCAACCCAACTCCATGTGTTGCCACTATCATGTATCCTACTTGGCTGAAGCTTTGATCCAGTGGAAGAAGTATTGAGGAGCAGGGAGGTTAAAGGTCACTTCAGGATACAGCTGTTACTCTACACTATCCCTAGATAATCCAGTAATGAGAGAAACTGAATAGAATATTTAGGGCCCTATCAAATCCGTTTTCTTTTCTTTTTTTAACCTAATTCCATTTTTTCCGTTTTTCCAGGTTTCTGATTTGTCTCTGTTTTTCTGTTTTTCTCTCTAAATCACACTGTTAATAGAAAAACAACAACATTGGATGTTCTAAGTCCACAATAATACTTAAACCACATCAGGAGACCACTTTTGAAGTCTGAGAAAAATCTAAGAAATGTTCATTTTTGTGTGTAGATACCCTTTAATTCAAGTGGCACCAGCAAGAGCCTTGCTTGTTTGGTGGTGTCTCTGTAGCACACATGCGATTGCAGAGTCTGCTGAACAAATCACAACTGGATTAATGCAAATAATCATGATATCATTATGCCAGGTAGGCATAGACTACTTTGTAGTTAACATTTAATTGACAAGGTTTTTGGGAAAGCTTTTCCATCAACCAGAAGATGGTTGTCATTAGCATAATCGCCCAACAGCTAAACATAATGGTAGACAAATGCACTCAGATAGGGGCATTTCAGGGCTTTTTCCTCTTCAGAAAGTTGAAGGAAAATACAAATCACTTAGGCTAATTTAGACGACTTGCATGCAGTGGGTTCAGAATAACTATGACATAAAAATGAAAACTCTTTTATCTGTCACCTAATCCTACCTAATGGGCAGGTCAGCCCTGGAGTAAAGTATTGGCTGTAAGAAGTAAGAGAAAACATAACATCTGTTTTTTTATTTTTTATTAGCTCTCATGACATTGCTTGCAAGAATAAACATTGTAATTAATATTTTTCCAATCTGCGTTACCCACTCCAGTCAACAGATGGCGATTTGAGTCTTTCAGGTGATGCTGCTTGCGTGACGTATAATCTAGTGGACGGAACTGGAGGCTTCTTCAACAGCGACAAAAGGCTTCTGATTCAACCAACGTGGTGATTTGCTAGCGAACCTAAAACCGAAACATTGAAGCGCTTTAGACCAATCTTGTGTATTTTACTCTTAGTGTTTAATTTGTCTACTCGTTCATTTAAACGTAATTTGCTTGTTAAATTAGCAAATGTGGTAAACTGATAATGCACTAGGCTAATCGACCGGAGCATGAGTTCACTAAGCTCGACGGAGAAAGAAGCTCTGATGAAAGGAGAGGAAGAAGCTTTCAGGATGAAAAAGGAGAAAGAGGAAGCTATCACATTGAAAGAAGAAGAGGATGATATTACAGTGAAAGAGGAAGATGGGAAAGAGGTTGTCAAAGTGGAAGAGGAGGAGGTAGAAGCTTTCAGAATCAAAAAGGAGGAAGATGCCATAACATTGAAAGAAGAGAATGTAGTGAAAGAAGAGGAAGAACCTTTTAGAGCAAAAGAGGAAGAGGAGGCTATCTCAATAAAAGAGGAGGAAGACGTTTTGGGAGTGAAAAAGGAGGAGGCTGAAGATCGGATTACAAACAGTGAGTACTGTCTTAAAAACAGGGGCACTATGAAGTTCTTGAAATAATGTATTGTTTTAACGGGGCATTCTAAATCAAATCAAATGTATTTATATAGCCCTTCGTACATCAGCTGATATCTCAAAGTGCTGTACAGAAACCCAGCCTAAAACCCCAAACAGCAAGCAATGCAGGTGTAGAAGCACGGTGGCTAGGAAAAACTCCCTAGAAAGGCCAAAACCTAGGAAGAAACCTAGAGAGGAACCAGGCTATGAGGGGTGGCCAGTCTGCTGGCTGTGCCGGGTGGAGATTATAACAGAACATGGCCAAGATGTTCAAATGTTCATAAATGACAAGCATGGTCAAATAATAATAATCACTGTAGTTGTCGAGGGTGCAGCATCTCAGGAGTAAATGTCAGTTGGCTTTTCATAGCCGATCATTAAGAGTATCTCTAATGCTCCTGCGGTCTCTAGAGAGTTGAAAACAGCAGGTCTGGGACAGGTAGCACGTCCGGTGAACAGGTCAGGGTTCCTTAGCCGCAGGCAGAACAGTTGAAACTGGAGCAGCAGCACGGCCAGGTGGACTGGGGACAGCAAGGAGTCATCATGTCAGGTCGTCCTGAGGCATGGTCCTAGGGCTCAGGTCCTCCGATAGAGAAAGAGAGAATTAGAGAGAGCATAATTAAATTCACACAGGACACCGGATAAGACAGAAGTACTCCAGATATTAAAAACTGACCCTAGCCCCCCGACACATAAACTAATGCAGCATAAATACTGGAGGCTGAGACAGGAGGGGTCAGGAGACACTGTGGCCCCATCCGATGATACCCCCGGACAGGGCCAAACAGGAAGGATATAACCCCACCCACTTTGCCAAGGCACAGCCCCCACACCACTAGAGGGATATCTTCAACCACCAACTTACCATCCTGAGACAAGGCCGAGTATAGCCCACAAAGATCTCAGCCACGGCACAACCAAAGGGGGAGCGCCAACCCAGACAGGAAGATCAAGTCAGTGACTCAACCCACTCAAGTGACGCTCCCCTCCAAGGGACGACATGAAAGAGCATCAGTAAGCCAGTGACTCAGCCCCTGTAATAGGGTTAGAGGCAGAGAATCCCAGTGGAGAGAATTGGAATTGACCCTATACATTTGCAACACAAACAATATTTGACAAAATCATGATGAAAAAGGCCATTTTAGACATATTCATGCCTCTTGATTGTAATAGATGGTCATAAGTTTACGTCTGTTTGCTATTCTCGTTCACACAGGAGAGAGACTTGACTATGGTGGATCCTCTGGAGAGCCTCAACAACATCCTGATGCTGAAGAGGCAGAGAAGAGTCTCTCCAGATCAGAACACCAGAGGGTACAGCTTGGTTTGTTCTAGCATACAGCTTGCTCTATCGGGGTCTGGGCTGGGTTTCTGTAAAGCACTTTATGACAACAGTGGCTTCAGCATCCATAATGATATGTGTCTGTGTCCCCTCTTTATGGTTACCAGGACAACGCTAGCCCTTCCTCCTTCCCGGAGTCCCCGTGTCGTGCCTCTCCCGGTAGCACCTTACTGCTGGGTATGAAGAGGTTGTCTGTGCTGCTGGTGGACTGCAGGAAAACAACGGGGCTGAGTGGAACTGTGAGAGGAGGAGAAGAGAAGAAGGGATCAGATTTGGCTCATCAAAGTAAGTGCTGTAGTTCAGTTTGAACAAATAAAATAGATCTGCCCACTGGTATCTGTTACCAGGACAACCAGCAGAGTTCTGTTAGTTGACAGGAAGATAGACTGGTGGATATGGATGTTATGAATATAACACTGAAAAAGGATTCTGCCAATGAAAAGAGAGAATCCAATAGACCATATAAAACCTTGATGAAAGTTATCTTTAGAGAGAAAGTTAAAAGATGATCCAATGTAAAGTGCTTGTTTTACAAAAACTTCCATAAAATATTATGGATGTTACATTGCCTGTCTCAGTCAACCCCCCTATCTTTACAAGACTGTTGAACAGGCAAACTAAACTCCAGACACTGTTAATTAATTAACTAATACTGGAGGAAAGCTGTGATCAGGCTGCCCACTCAAGAGAAAGCTTCAAACTGTAACCAGTGCTGTCAACCTTGTTCAGGTTATCAGTCAACCTACCAGGGTAGTTACAAACAGTAGAGGAATGAAATCATCAACATGTTTTGATCATATCTTTACTAATGCTGCAGGAATGTGTTTTAAAGCAGTTTCCAGATCCATCAGATGTAGTGATCACAATATAGTAGCCATGTCTAGGAAAACCACAGTTCCAAAGGCTGGGCCTAATATTGTGTAAAAGAGGTCATACAATCTTTTGTAGTGATTCCTATGTTGTTGATGTAAATAATATTTGTTGGTCCGTGGTGTGTAATGATGAGCAACCAGACGCTGCCCTTGACACATTTATGAAATTGCTTATCCCAGTTACTAATAAGCATGCACCCGATAAGAAAATGACTGTAAAAACTGTTAAATCCACGTGGATTGATGAGGAATCAAAAAATGGTATGATGAAGAGGGAGGCAAAAGAGATGGCAAATAGGTCTGGCTGTATAACTGATTGGCAAACGTATTGCAAATTGAGAAATCATGTGACTAAACTGAATAAAAAGAAGAAACTACACTATGAAACAGATAAATGACATGAAGAATGATAGTAAAAATGTGCATGTCTCAGCATATGGTCTGACAAGGGGTCTGAGGATCTCATCTCGGTACCTAATGGCAGTCAGGCTACCTCTGGCGAGCACATGGAGGGCTGTGCGGCCCCACAAAGAAATGCCACCCCACACCATGACTGACCCACCGCCAAACCGGTCATGCTGGAGGAGGTTGCAGACAGCAGAACGTTCTCCACGGCGTCTCCAGACTCTGTCACGTCTGTCACATGTGCTCAGTGTGAACCTGCTTTCATCTGTGAAGAGCACAGGGCGCCAGTGGCGAATTTCCCAATCTTGGTGTTCTCTGGCAAATGCCAAACGTCCTGCACGGTGTTGGGCTGTAAGCACAACCCCCACCTGTGGACGTCGGGCCCTCATACCACCCTCATGGAGTCTGTTTCTGACCGTTTGAGCAGACACATGCACATTTGTGGCCTGCTGGAGGTCATTTTGCAGGGCTCTGGCAGTGCTCCTCCGTGCACAAAGGCGGAGGTAGCGGTCCTGCTGCTGGGTTGTTGCCCTCCTACGGCCTCCTCCACGTCTCCTGATGTACTGGCCTGTCTCCTGGTAGCGCCTCCATGCTCTGGACACTACGCTGACAGACACAGCAAACCTTCTTGCCACAGCTCGCATTGATGTGCCATCCTGGATGAGCTGCACTACCTGAGCCACTTGTGTGGGTTGTAGACTCCGTCTCATGCTACCACTAGAGTGAAAGCACCGCCAGCATTCAAAAGTGACCAAAACATCAGCCAGGAAGCATAGGAACTGAGAAGTGGTCTGTGGTCACCACCTGCAGAACCACTCCTTTATTGGGGGTGTCTTGCTAATTGCCAATAATTTCCACCTTTTGTCTATTCCATTTGCACAACAGCATGTGAAATTCAATCAGTGTTGCTTCCTAAGTGGACAGTTTGATTTCACAGAAGTGTGATTGACTTGGAGTTACATTGTGTTGTTTAAGTGTTCCCTTTATTTTTTTGAGCAGTTTATTTTTGTTTATTGTAGTTACTCTCAGTTTTAGGAACATCTTCCCAAATATTTCACTTTATTTTTTTACTTTACCCAAAATATGACATCAGTGATAGTCAAAATGTTGAAAATCTGTGAACGTCTAAATAAGAAATTGGGCCATTTAAACATCATGTGTCGAACCCTTTCAACAACGGGGAGATGTTACTGATGTGCTTTGTGTCTTCGACGTAAAAACAAGTTTTGGACTTCCACTTAAAATTACTTATTTACTTATTTTATGTTTAAGGAAGTGTGTACAGTTGTGGCCAAAAGTTTTGAGAATGACACAAATATGAATTTTCACAGTCTGCTGCCTCAGTTTGTATGATGGCAATTTGCATATATTCCAGAATGTTATGAAGAGTGATCAGATGAATTGTAATTAATTGCAAAGTCCCTCTTTGCCATGCAAATGAACTGAATCCCCCCCAAAACCGGAAGCTTCAAAAGGAGGGTGGTGCTTGGAATCATTGTTCTTCCTCTGTCACCCATGGTTACCTGCAAGGAAACACGTGTCGTCATCATTGCTTTGCACAAAAAGGGCTTCACAGGCAAGGATATTGCTGCCAGTAAGATTGCACCTATATCAACCCTTTATCGGATCATCAATAACTTCAAGGAGAGCGTTTCAATTGTTGTGAAGAAGGCTTCAGAGCGATTCAATTGTTGTGAAGAAGGCTTCAGGGTACCCAAGAAAGTCCAGCATGCGCCAGGACCGTCTCCTACAGTTGATTCAGCTGCGGGATCGCGGCGCCACCAGCACATAGCTTGCTCAGGAATGGCAGCAGGCAGGTGTGAGTGCATCTGCACACAGACTGATATTCAGCAAAAGGTAGAGCGATTGGACTGCTTAGGACTGGGGTAAAGTCATTTTCTCTGATGAATCCCCTTTTCGATTGTTTGGGGCATCTGGAAAAAAGCTTGTCCGGAGAAGACAAGGTGAGCGCTTCCATCAGTCCTGTGTCATGACAACGATAAAGCATCCTGAGACCATTCATGTGTGGGGTTGCTTTCAGCCAAGGGTGTGGGCTCACTCACAATGTTGCCTAAGAACACAGCCATGAATAAGGAATGCTACCAACACATCCTCCGAGAGCAACTTCTCCCAACCATCCAGTAACAGTTCGGTGACGAACAATGTCTTTTCCAGCATGAAGGAGCACCTTGCCATAAGGCAAACGTGATAAGTGGCTCGGGGAACAAAACATCAATATTTTGGGTCCAGGGTCAGGAATCTCCCCAGACCTTAATCCCAATGAGAACTTGTGGTCAATCCTCAAGAGGCGGGTGGACAAACAAAAACCCACATTCTGACAAACTCCAAGCATTTATTATGCAAGAATGGGATGCCATCAGTTAGGATGTGGCCCAGAAGTTAATTGACACCAGGGTGGATTGCAGAGGTCTTGAAAAAGAAGGGTCAACACTGCAAATATTGACTCTTTGCATCAACTTCATGTCATTGCCAATAAAAGCCTTTGACACTTATGAAATGCTTGTAATTATACTTCAGTATTTCATAGTAACATCTGACAAAAATATCTGAAGACACTGAAGCACCAAACTGTGGAAATTAATATTTGTGTCATTCTCAAAACTTTTGGCCACGACTGTAGGTCGCATTCTGTATCATACATACAGCTATGAAAGTTATATATTTAGAACCACCTGCTCGATTGAAATTAAGCGACATCTATGTCTTCAGTGTCCAAGAACGGTTTAGTTTTTTGTGTTCTGACTTGTAAAACAGAATGAATAAATAAGTAATGTAAACATTATCAGTAATTACCAGGAAACTCTACAACATGTGTTTTAAAATCACACCAAGATTGTTAAAACTGGCCTTAGGTTATTGAGCGATCTGATTAGGATTTACCCTCGTAGCAAGGCCGTTTTATCATGTGGAAGTTTCATTCAGATCTCTAATTTTTTTTTAAACACATTGTCTTTGGCAGGAGAAAGACCAGACTCAGAGGAACCAGAGCCAGGGACGTCCAAACCACCAAGAAGACACCAGTGTTCCCACTGTGAAAAGGGTTTTAACCACTTATCGGACCTGAAACAACATGAGAGAATACACACCGGGGAGAAGCCTTACCACTGCTCCCAGTGTGGAAAGAGTTTTAGCCAGGTAGGTAACCTGAAAAGACATGAGAGAACACACACAGGGGAGAAGCCTTACCATTGCTCCCAGTGTGGAAAGGGTTTCAAATGGCCTGCGGATCTGAATTGGCATGAGAGAATACACACAGGGGAGAATCCTTACCACTGCTCCCAGTGTGGCAAGTGTTTTAACCAGTCAGGGGATCTGAAAAGACATGAGAGAATACACACAGGGGAGAAGCCTTACCACTGCTCCCAATGTGGAAGAAGTTTCAACCAGCCGGGGGAGCTGAAATGTCATGAGAGAATACACACAAGGGACTTGCTGTCTTATATTGTTGACTGATAATGATTACCTGTTTTTACCATATGAACTTGAATTGTACAAAGTATACTAAAACATATATTTGTATGTTTTTATTAGAAAACATGAATTGAATATGGAGTTTGAATATAGAGTAGGTCAGATTCCTTCTGTTTTAAATGGTCCTTTTTTAAACTCTGACACTGTGTGTGTGTCAATCTGTGTGTCATTCCTCCAGCACTGCAGATAATCAAGTGATATTTGGATGTGATGCATTTGTTCCGTTGTTTACATTTGCAATGTTGGCCCACTGATGATTTAATGAAATGAAAATGTTCACAGACTCTGTAATGCAAAATGTTAATTGTATGTGTCCACATCTGAGTATGTGACTTGTGGTGGATGAATCAGAATTAGTTGGGTAACATAGATCATTAAGATGTCTTATCTGCATAATATGCTGATGTGATATACTTGTTATTAGAATGTATCCCTTCGGACTCTGGTGATGGCAGTTGCACTTCTTCCCTCAGCTGGGGCTCAGTCACCTGGGGCCCAGAGAGGGGAGAGGTCAGGCTTGTCTTTTACATATCCCTGGTGCTATGCAGACTATCATGAAGGGAAGAGGACAGGAGGGAACATTGTCTTCATATGTGAATGTATCTGTTAAACTATGTGAAGGGATGGTGTGATTAATGGGGAACCAATTACTGGTTTCCACAATGTCTGTGCGCAAGTCACTCCCTCCTTTGGCATTGGGGGGAGGTGTATGGCAGTGTCTGGAACCATTGTATGTCTTCTCTGATGTTGCACTTATCCTGGGATAGTGTATGACCTAGAGGCTCACTCCCCTCAGTGAGCTTGTCCAGGAGTGGGGTCAAGAAGGGGTTTTACTTGAGATGGGAGTATCTAGAGTTGACAATTGAGTTATGCCATTGGATGAGTTGGTGTTTTTGTGCTATGAAGTACCAGGAAAGAGATTAGAACCTCGTCTTAGGGACCAAACTGAATGATAAATTATAGCGAATGCTATCTGGCTACGGGATACTCCTTTCTCATTATAAAGTCTCACTTTGTAAACTGTTCCTAATATATGTGGTTTGTTATGTCGACTAGGGGGTGGATCTTTGCTATAAAAGATCTCAGTAGCCATTGTGTTGCCACTCTCAACGGTTCATTAGAAATAGTGAATTGTTGAAAGTCATTGCAAAGATCTTATTATTAAAGATGTAGTTTAAGTATAACTCTGATTGGTGTGTGAACTTTGTCTCTCCTCATTTGGTAATACAGAAATTAACCACCACAGACTAACCTTGTGAAACTGACCTATTATAATCTCCTGGTCCTGGGAGTATCATCCTGTGTTGCAAACCAGCTGCACCTGCGTCCTTGTATGAATAATATCCCTCCCAGGAACAGGAAACTATAAAGATATGTGCTCATCACCCAATGCTTCAGGAATTCAGACTGTCTACACTGCGCTGTGTAACTGTTATTCTCTCTGAGCTCAGAAATAAAGAATCTTGGTTTGACTTGGACTCCAGCAGATCCTTATTTTATAATATCCACCACAACTCTCCCACGGATTGCTGTTTATCATTGTCTCAATGACGAGTTCTTTGTTTTATTTTCCTGGGGTCATTTACAAACCTCCCACTGGTTGAATAAACTTTGTTTCCACGTCATTTCAACAAAACAACTCCATGTGATGATGTTTGATTAATGTGGAAAACTGATTGGATTTTGAAAAAGCCATGAACATCAGGTATTTTTAATTTTTCACGAACTGGCAACCTAAATCCAATGGCAGGTGACATTTTGTGTTGATTTCATGTTGAATTCACTTTAGTTGACGAATCAAAGAAATGTAAATAGAAACTAGATGTTGAACTGACGTCTGTGCCCAGTGGGCTGGTTTGAATACGTGGCAGGTGTTGGATCAATATCCACTTTCGTTGCTAAGTTTCCATGCAATTTGCGCCAGATTTCCATGTGAATATTCTCAAATCTGCAGAAAACGGTATACACATTTTCCCATCAGAAATGTTTGCATCAAACAGACTTATTGCGGATAAAAGGCTTTGCGTTATGACGTAGTGCACAAGAAGAATAACGTTTGCTGTTAAATTCCCATGTACCGAATGAAAAATACAAGTTAAATTGGTTTCCATCACATTTTCAACTCCCCTGATGGTTTTAAAACTTGTGTAAAATAGAAAACGTGCTCTTGTCCCGTGCACTGTAGTCAGCAGCTCACATATACAGTGCTGGTAGGGTACCTACATGATAAGATTATTATGGATGAGAGAGATATTATTTTATTTGTCAAATGGCAGCCAAGCATCAATCATGTCACCAGAATAAGACCCTCAAAATGTATTGGAAAGGAGCATCAAGCTCATCACATGCAGTTTCACCACCCTGTGAAGTTCATAACTTATTTTGTCTGTAGCCTAATAAACTGCATGGTTTCCCAAGTCGTAGAGGGAGGACCACACAACATATCATCACGTGACTCCAAGTTAAATAAGATGTGATGGTTAGTATATAAATATTTGTGGATAAATGAGTTTCCACCGCCAGTTCTTGCTCATACATTTTTACTGACACAAAAAGACCCCACCATGTCAAACAAACTAACAAATTGTCTGTCTGCATTAATAAAAGTGTACAGGCATATCCTGTTTCCGTCAGCCCGGTCATTGCTTTTGAAATGGTTGGATCAATGTCCACCTTCATGATATGGATGAATCCTGATTTGAAGTGTCTGAGTAGTTCTATCTGATGTCATAATACACCCCTCTGATAATCAAGTGATATTTAGAATGTCTGAGTAGTTCTATATGATGTCATAATACACTCCTCTGATAATCAAGTGATATTTGGAATGTCTGAGTAGTTCTATCTGATGTCATAATACATCCCTCTGATAATCAAGTGATATTTGGAATGTCTGAGTAGTTCTATCTGATGTCATAATACACCCCTCTGATAATCAAGTGATATTTAGAATGTCTGAGTAGTTCTATCTGATGTCATAATACACTCTGATAGTGATCCATTTGCTCCATTGTTTCCATGTCAGTTGGTTTCCCACTCTGATGATTTATATCTGACAGAGGGGCTTTAAAGGAATAGTATGGTCACATTTACAGGTTGTGGCTCAGTATTCTTAGTATGATGTGAAAAAAGAACAATCAACTATTTATTGATAATGTATATTCCTATTCAGCTTCTACATCTGCATAGAGGCAATCAGTATCTTAAAGTTGATTAAATATATATATATATATATATATATATATATATAAATTGTACACTTCTATTTTCACAATTTGAATTATTATTCATCAAAAACTATACCAAAAATACACTGCAGCTTTGACATCAAGAAGAGATTGGGCTGATGGGTGGTGGTGCTACTCTACAGGTAAGGCTGTCCAATATGAATGTTCAATACACACAATAGGTTGATCAGTAGCCAGTTAGCTAGCTGCTTCAGTCCAATATGAATATTCAATACATACAATAGGTTGATCAGTAGCCAGTTAGCTAGCTGCTACAGTCCAATATGAATGTTCAATACATACAATAGGTTGATCAGTAGCCAGTTAGCTGTGCTGCTACAGTCCAATATGAATGTTCAATACACACGATAGGTTGATTGGTAGCCAGTTAGCTAGCTGCTACAGTCCAATATGAATGTTCAATACACACAATAGGTTGATCGGTAGCCAGTTAGCTAGCTGCTACAGTCCAATATGAATGTTCAATACACACAATAGGTTGACTGTTGACCAATATGAATGTTCATAATAAGGGAAAAATAAAGATGGGCTCTGCTGTCAACATGGGGCTCCTGCTGCAGGTAGCCTAGCGGTTACTAGTGTTGGGCCAGTAACCGAAAGATCTCTGGTTTGAATCCCAAAGACAACTAGGTGAAAAATCTGTCAATTGGCCCTTGAGGACACCAGCAGCAGGAGCCTCATGTTTCTCCCATTCTTCTCTGCAGATCCTCTCAAACTCTGTCAGGTTGGATGGGGAGTGTCACTACAAAGCTATTTTCAGGTCTCTCCAGAGATGTTAAATCGGGTTCAAATCCGGGCTCTGGCTGGGCCCCTCAAGGACATTCAGAGACATCTCCCAAGGCCACTCCTGCGTTGTCTTGGCTTTGTGCGTAGGGTCGGTGTCCTATTGGAAGGTTAACCTTTGCCCCAGTCTGAGGTCCTGAGTGCTCTGGAGCAAGTTTTCAAAAATTATCTCTCTGTATTTTGCTCCGTTCATCTTTCCCTCGAACCTGACGAGTCTCCCAGTCCATGCTGCTGAAAAACATCCCCACAGCATGATGCTGCCAACCCCATGCTTCACCGTAGGAATGGTGCCAGGTTTCCTCCAGACGTAACCCTTGGCATTCATCAGACCAGAGAATTTTGTTACTCATGGTCTGATAGTCCTTTAGGTGCCTTTTGGCAAACTCCAAGCTGGCTTTCATGTGCCTTTTACTGAGGAGTGGCTTCCGTCTGGCAACTCTACCATATTGTCCTGCTTGGTGGAGTGATGCAGAGATGGTTGTCCTTCTGGAAGGTTCTCCCATCTCCACAGAGGAGCTCTGTCAGAGTGATCATTGGGTTCTTGGTCACCTCCCTGACCAAGGCCCTTCTCCCCCGATTGTTCAGTTTGGCCGGGCAGCCAGCAGTAGGAAGGGTTTTGGTGGTTTCAAATTTCTTCCTTTTAAGACGATGGGGACCTTCAATGCTGCAGAAATGTTTTGGTCCACTTCCCCAGATCTGTGCCGTGACACAATCCTGTCTCGAAAGGAGTATATCACATCAAATACAGGCTACTTAAAGTTCATGAGAGAACACACATATGCTCGTACACTTGTCTCATATGCTCGTACACTTGTCTCATTTTTACAAAAATAGAATTGTGCTTTTGGTCATGCAATATTTTCTTTATATATATATGTACACTGATCATACCAAACATTTGGAGAGAAATAAACGTCCTAATATGGACTAGGAACCTCCTCCTTTTCCCTCAGAAGAGTCTCAATTTGTCGGGGCATGAACTCTTCAAAGTGTCCAAAGCCTTCCACAGGGATGCTGGCACATGTTGACTCCAATGCTTCCCACAATTGTGTCATGTTGGCTGGATGTCCTTTGGGTGCAGTGAAGGCTCCTCAGAGAAGGATGGTCTTCCCCTTCCTCCTCTGAGAAGCCTCCACTGCACCCAAAGGACATCGAGCCAACATTACATAATTGTGGGAAGGGATTTTCAGTGAGTTTCAGAAGAAAATAAATTGGTAAAACATTAAAATAAAATCATTTTTGGATAAAACTATACTAAATATAATCACATCACCAAATAATTGAATAAAACATACTATTTTGCGTCCTCCTCTGGGTACATTGACTTCAATACAAAACCTAGGAGGCTCATGGTTCTCAAGGCTTCCATAGACTTAAACAGTAATTATGACAACTTCCGGAGGACATCCTCCAACCTATCAGAGCTCTTTCAGCATGAACCTTCTCCGCTGTGCAATGTGGTTTTCCGAGCTGGTCATGGGTGCACCTCAACCCCGCTCAAGGTACTAAACGATATCATAACCGCCATCGAGAAGAGACAATACTGTGCAGCCGTATTCATGGGTTGGCACCCCCCATTGGGATGTGCCATGGCGAAGATCTTTGTGGGCTATACTCGGCCTTGTCTCAGGATGGTAAGTTGGTGGTTGAAGATATCCCTCTGGTGGTGTGGGGGCTGTGCTTTGGCAAAGTGGGTGGGGTTATATCCTGCCTGTTTGGCCCTGTCCGGGGGTATCATCGGATGGGGCCACAGTGTCTCCTGACTCATACTGTCTCAGCCTTCAGTATTTATGCTGCAGTAGTTTATGTGTCGGGGGGCTGGGGTCAGTCTGTTATATCTGGAGTATTTCTCCTGTCTTATCCGGTGTCCTGTGTGAATTTAAGTATGCTCTCTCTCTTTCTCTCTTTCTCTCTTTCTCTCTTTCTCTCTCTCGGAGGACCTGAGCCCTAGGACCATGCCTCAGGACTACCTGGCATGATGACTCCTTGCTGTCCCCAGTCCAGCTGGCCGTGCTGCTGCTCCAGTTTCAACTGTTCTGCCTGCGGCTATGGAACCCTGACCTGTTCACCGGAGGTGCTACCTGTCCCAGACCTGCTGTTTTCAACTCTCTAGAGACAAACGTTTCTTAAACAGAAAAAAACGGGATAAACATACCTGAATTTGTCAAATAAAATCAAACTTTATTTGTCAAATGCGCCGAATACAACAAGTGTAGACCTTACAGTGAATTGCTTACTTACAAGCCCTTAACTAACAGTACAGTTCAAGAAGAGTTAAGAAAATGAGAAAATGACCAAAAGTAAAAAATAATAAAAAGTAACACAATAAAATAACAATAACAAGGCTATATACAGGGGGTACTGGTACCGAGTCAATGTGCGGGGGTACAGTTTAGTTGAGGTAATTTGTACATGTAGGTAGGGGTGAAGTGACATTTCATAGATAAACAGCAAGTACCAGCAGTGTACAAAACAAATGGAGGTGGGGTCAATGTAAATTGTCCGGGTGGCCATTTGATTAATTGTTCAGCAGTCTTATGGCTTGGGGGTAGAAGCTGTTAAGGAGCCTTTTGTTTCTAGACTTGGTGCTCCGGTACCGCTTGACGTGCGGGAGCAGAGAAAACAGTCTATGACTTGGGTGACTGGAGCATCTGACAATTTTTGGGGCTTTCTTTATAATTGTCCTAGATGGCAGGAAGCTTGGCCCCAGTGATGTTCACTACCCTCTGTAGTGCATTACGGTCAGATGCCGAGCAGTTGCCATACCAGGCGGTGATGCAACCGGTCAGGATGCTCTCGATGGTGCAGCTGTGGTCTTTTTGAGGATCTGGAGACCCATGCCAAATCTTTTCAGTCTCCTGAGGTGGAAAAGTTGTTGTCGTGCCCTCTTCACGACTGTCTCGGTGTGTTTGGACCATGATAATTAGTTGGTGATGTCTTCAAGACTGTCTCTCACCTATAAAACATATCTCGACCTGTGTGCACCTACGTTCTAAACTTTCAGTCATAGCCTAGGTTATAGCAATCTCATGATGGGTATAGGGAAAATTCTAGTATCATGTAGTAGCCTAAACCTATTGCTGTTACATTGAACAGGGTGAATGGAATATGAATGACAGTCATCCAATATGCTGTAATAGAATTAAGGCCATGCTCATGAAAAAACAAATCGTTCTGCCTCATCTTAAACACCACTGTTTGGGTGGTGGATGATTCTTGGTACACATGGGAAACCGTTGAGCTGGAAAACTCCAGCAGCGTTGCAGTTCTTGACACAAACCGGCGCCTGGGACCTACTACCATCCCCCGTTCAAAGACACTTAAATATTTAGATTTCCCCATTCACCGTCTGAATGGCACACATACACAATCCATGTCTCATTTGTCTCAAGGCCTAAAATGCCTTATTTAACCTGTCTTTCCCCCTTCATCTACACTGATTGAAGGGGATTTAACTAGTGACATCAATAAGGGATCATAGCTTCCAGCCCCAGCTAACACACCTGACTCCAATAATCAACAATTCATGATCTTCAGTTTAGAATACAATTTGATTAATCAGATGTGTTTGCTAGCGATGGAGAAAAAGTGTGACATCAATCAGGCCCCCGAGGACTGGAGTTGCCCACCCCTGGTTTACAGAATGATTTGTATCTTAAAGAGCGTAGCTTTAATGGAATAGTACCGTCACATCTAGATAAAAACGAATGTGAAAAATGAACAGAGCAAATGTTTATTAAAACACTACCTATTCATAGAAGTATGTATTCATCATTTACAATATATCAGCTTATTGTTAAATTATTATGACGTTTTTTCCAATACAAAAAGTATCGTAACTATTGTTTCCAAACTGCGTTACCCACTCCAGCCAGCAGATGGCGATATGCGTCTTTCAGGTGTTGATTCTTGCGTGACGTATAATGGACTGGACGGGACGCTTCTTCAGGAACAACAACACGGCTACTCTTTCAACCACCTCGGTAGCTTGCTAGCCAACATAAAACTGAAAGATTGACGCTTTAGACCATGTTAATGTACATTAGCTAATCTCAGTGTTTTAAACGCAGTTCGGTTGACGTATCAACTGGTTAACTTTAACCTAATTTGCAAAGTTGTTAAACATTGATACTGAGCCTAGCGTTAGGCTAGTCGCTAGTCGCTAATTCTAACATCCCAGACCATGAGCTCACTAAACTACTCCTCCCCCGTTAAAGAAGAAGAGGTCTGCTGTATGCAGAATGAAGCTCTGAGGCTGAACATTGTCGTGAAAGAAGAAGAGGGTGTTATAGAGGAAACAGAGGAAGAACCTTTTAGAGAGGAAGAGGATGCTATCTCAGTAGAGGTGAAGAAGGAAGACGTCTTGGGAGTGAAAGAGGAGGAGACAGAATATCAGATTAACACCAGTGAGTACTGTCTTAAACACAGAGTCACACACTATGCCGTTGTTGAACTAATGTGGGGTTTTAAAGGGGCATTCTACTGAAGTTCTACACTTGAATATGTTGTTCAGTACTGTAGGAATTGTTAAAGGGGCCATCTGCCTTTGTTAGTTTTAATCTGCCATTGGTACATATATTTTGGGGACTTTTAAATTAGATTTATTAAATTATCCATGTGGTCTACATTAAAGTGCATCTCATCTAGTATAACAGGCTTTTAAAATGCAATGTTGGAGCATAATTTATACTTAACATATCAAAGGGACGCAAAAGGCACCCATTTAGTGCAACGGCCCTTTAACATTTGCATTTTAGGCCCTGTTTAGAGAGATTAATGCCTCTTGTAAAGACCCTATGATTATAATAGACGGTCGTAAGTTCACTATCTGTTTGATGTTCTCATTAACACAGGAGAGAGACATGACTATTGTGGATCCTCTGGGGAGCCTCAACAACATCCTGATGCTGATAAGGCAGAGAAGAGTCTCTCCAGATCAGAACACCAGATGGTACAGCTTGGTCTGGTCTAGCATACGGCTTGCTCCATCTGGGTCTGGGCTGGGTTTCTGTAAAACATTTCATGACAACAGTGACATCAGCATCCATAATGATATGTGTCTGTGTCCCCTCTTTATGGTTACCAGGACAACGCTAGCCCTTCCTCCCTCCCGGAGTCCCTGTGTCATGCCTCTCCCGGTAGCGCCTTACTGCTGGGTATGAAGAGGTTGTCTGTGCTGCTGGTGGACTGCAGGAAAACAACGGGGCTGAGTGGAACTGTGAGAGGAGGAGAAGAGAAGAAAGGATCAGATTTGACTCATCAAAGTAAGTGCTGTAGTTTAGTTTGAACAAATACAATAGATCTGCCCACTGGTATCTGTTACCAGGACAACCAGCAGAGTTCTGTTGACAGGAAGATAGACTGGTATCTGTTACCAGGACAACCAGCAGAGTTCTGTTAGTTGACAGGAAGATAGACTGGTGGATATGGATGTTATGAATATAACACTGAAAAAGGATTCTGCCAATGAAAAGAGAGAAACCAATAGACCATATAAGACCTTGATGAAAGTTAGCTTTAGAGAGAAAGTTTCAAGATGATCTGATGTAAGGTGCATGTTTTACATAAACATTTTCTCAAAATATTATGGATGTTACATTGTCTGTCCCAGTCAACCCCCCCTTTCTTTACAAGACTCTAGAACACACAAACTAAACTCCAGACACTTCAATGTTGTCTGTATTGCTTCATTAACTTCTTATGGCTGCAGCCCGGCGTCGGTACACTTATGACAACAGCCACTTCAAGTGCAGGGCGTGAAATTCAAAAGATATATATTTTTTTATATTTAACTTTCACACATTAACAAGTCCAATACAGCAAATGAAAGGTACACATCTTGTGAATCCAGCCAACATGTCCGATTTTTAAAATGTTTTACAGCGAAAACAGCACGTATATTTATGTTAGCTCACCACCAAATACAAAAAAGGACAGACATTTTTCACAGCACAGGTAGCATGCACAAAGCCAACCTAACTAACCAAGAACCAACCAAACTAACCAACAAACAACTTCATCAGATGACAGTCGTATAACATGTTATTCAATAAATCTATGTTTTGTTCGAAAAATTTGCATATTTCAGGTATAAATCATAGTTTACATTGCAGCTACAATCAGAAATTGCACCGAAAGCAGCCATAATAATTACAGACACCAACGTCAAATACCTAATTACTCATCATAAAACATTTCTGAAAAATACATAGTGTACAGCAAACGAAAGACAGGCATCTTGTGATTCCAGCCAATATTTCCGATTTATTAAGTGTTTTACAGCGAAAACACAATATAGCGTTATATTAGCTTACCACAATAGCCAGAAACACAAGCTATTTCCCAGTAGCAAAAGTTAGCGATCGTAACAAACCAGCAAAGGATATATAATTTTTGACTAACCTTGATATGCTTCATCAGATGACAGTCCTATAACATCAGGTTATACATACACTTATGTTTTGTTCGAAAATGTGCATATTTAGAGCTGAAATCAGTGGTTATACATTGTGCTAACGGTGCTACTTTTTCCCACAACGTCCGGATATTTTTCTGACACTTTTTCTGACACACATATTCTGACCAAATAGCTATTCATAAACATAACTAAAAAATACATGTTGTATAGGAAATGATAGATACATTAGTTCTTAATGCAATCGCCGTGTTAGAATTCTAAAAATAACTTCATTACGACATACAGCTTCGGTATAGCTAGAGAGTACCCAAAAGCTGGGCGCCAACGACTAGTTCACATGTACGACAGATATATGAAATAGCATCATAAAATGTTTCCTACTTTTGCTGATCTTTCATCAGAATGTTGGACAAGGGATCCTTTGTCGGGAACAATCGTTGTTTGGATTTAGAACAGCCTTTTTCCCTCTCGATTTAGCAAGCACACTAGCCAAGTGGCACGAATCTCTCCATGTCAACAAACGGAAGAGAACGGAACACGGCAAAACTCCCGAAAAAATTTCAATAATCTGATTAACTTTTAGTTGGTACTCATCCCGGATCCGGGAGCACCCCCCACAGTAAAAAAGCTGACTAGCATAGCCTAGCATAGCGTCACAAGTAAATACAAGCATCTAAATATCATTAAATCACAAGTCCAAGACACCAGATGAAAGATACAGATCTTGTGAATAAAGCCACCATTTCAGATTTTTTAAATGTTTTACAGGGAAGACACAATATGTAAATCGATTAGCTAACCACGTTAGCAAAAGACACCACTTTTCTAACTCCATCAGTTTCTTACTCCATCAGGTGCTATCACCAATTCGGCCAAATAAAGATATTGATAGCCACTAACCAAGAAAAAACCTCATCAGATGACAGTCTGATAACATATTTATTGTATAGGATAGGTTTTGTTAGAAAAATGTGCATATTTCAGGTAGAAATCATAGTTTACAATTGCACCCACCATCACAACTCGACTAGAATAAATACAGAGAGCAACGTGTATTACCTAATTACTAATCATAAAACATTTCTTAAAAATACACAGCTCACAGCAATGGAAAGACACAGATCTTGTGAATTCAGACAATATTTCAGATGTTCTAAGTGTTTTACAGCGAAAACACAATAAATCGTTATATTAGCATACCACATGTGCAAACGTTACCCGAGCATTGATTCAAGCCAAAGAGAGCGATAACGTAATCATCGCCAAAATGTATTAATTTTTTCACTAACCTTCTCAGAATTCTTCCGATGACACTCCTGTAACATCATATTACAACATACATATAGAGTTTGTTCGAAAATGTGCATATTTAGCCACAAAAAAACGTGGTTATAACATGACAATACTAGCAAAACTAGCCAGAAAATGTCGGGCGCCATTTTGGACAGTGATCTGGCGTAATGAATAACTAATCGTAAACTTGACTAAAAAATATAGGGTGGACAGCAATCGAAAGACAAATTAGTTCTTAATGCAATCGCTGAAATACATTTCTAAAATTATCCTTACTGTGCAATACAGGGTTCGCCAAGCGAAGCTATACCAAAGAAAATGGCGGAATATGCGTTTAACATTTTTCGACAGAACAACGATTTATCATCTTAAATATTTCTTACTATGAGGTGATCTTCCATCAGAATCTTGGGCAATGTATCCTTTCTTGGGTCTAATCTTCTTTTGGTCGAAAGATGTCCTCTTGTCCGTCGAAATGCCCACTAACGTTCGACCGGGACCCCGAAACGTGCCCGGCGCTTCAAAGTGCACCACAAAGAAATGCCTCAAAATCGCACTAAACGGATATAAATTGCTATAAAACGGTTTAAATTAACTACCTTATGATGTTTTTAACACCTATAACGAGTAAAAACATGACCGGCGATATATTACTGGCTAAACAACAGCTTGGAAAGAGAGCAGGTCCGACGTCCATCGTGCGTCAGGCGCAGGGGGCAAAAGAACGGTACATCCGGTCTTTGGCCTTTTATACAGGCCCTGATTGCGCAATCGACTCCATTCAAATTGTCACCTCTTACTGACATCTAGAGGAAGGCGTGGGCAGTGTTTGTATCCTCATAGCATTTACAGGGACTTTAAAACTGACCTGGGACCAGAGGCCAAGATTTCTGAAATCTCACTCCATATCAGGAAAAGTGCTGTAGAATGAGTTCTGTTCCACTCAGAGACATAATTCAAACGGCTATAGAAACTAGAGAGTGTTTTCTATCCAATAATAACAATAATATGCATATTGTACGAGCAAGAATTGAGACTAGGCAGTTTAATCTGTAGAGCAAATTATGCTAATGCGAAACAGCACCCCCTATAGTGGCAAAAGGTTAAACTATATTGAAAAAACATACTTTACGATGATATGGTCACATGTATCAAATCAAATCAAAGCCGGAGATAGTAGTCGCCTATAACGACAGCTTTTCATAAGGCAATCCCCGGTTCCTTCTTGCGCCTTCCTGAAAACAGGAAATGGGTGACACGTCATTCCAAGAGGATTTATTCCACTTCAGACCAAGATAAACACTACATTTCGTCTCTCACTGCCTCTTGACATCCAGGGGAAGGTGTATGACGTGCATGTATACTAATACGTATCATGCTCATTTATAGGCAGGACCTAGAACAGAGCCTCGATTTCAGACTTTCCACTTCCTGGTCAGGAAGTTTGTGCCAAATGAGTTCTGTTTTACTCACAGATATAATTCAAACGGTTTTAGAAACTAGAGAGTGTTTTCTATCCAATAGTAATAATAATATGCATATTGTAGAGCAAGAATTGAGTACGAGGCCGTTTGAAATGGGCACCTTTTATCTGGCTACTCAATTCTGCCCCTGCAGCCCAAACAGGTTAAGAGCAAATTCTTATTTTCAATGACGGCCTAGGAACAGTGGGTTAACTGCCTTGTTCAGGGGCAGAACAACAGAGTTTTAGCTTGTCAGCTCGGGGATTCAATCCAGCAACCTTTTGGTTACTGGCCTAGCGCTCTAACCACTAGGCTACCTGCCGCCCCAGAGCTACCTGTCTAACAGAACACAGAGAGTGTTCTTTAATGGAAGCCTGTACAACAAAATCAAGGTAGAATCAGGAATTCCCTAGGGCAGCTGTTTGGCACCTGCTTTTTTCAATCTTTACCAACGACATGCCAACGACATTTGAGTAAAGCCAGTGTGTCTATGTATGCGGATGACTCAACACTGTACACGTCAGCTATCACGGCAACTGAAATGACAGCAACACTTAACAAAGAGCTGCAGTGAGTTTTAGAATGGGTGGCAAGGAATAGTTAGTTAGTCCTAAATATTTCAGATTACCTTAAATTAAATGGCCTACTATGCTAACTCTGTAGCGGTATTGTTAGAGGGGGGTAAAGATAAAGATTTTGTTGGGGCGCCAGGCAGGTATTAACCCTAGTTATTAAAGTTAGTTATTACCTATTATAACATTATTATTATTATTAAATATGATTAAAACCAACAGGATGAGAGTAGAATAGATAGAGTAGCGCTTCCAGACACATTCTAAACATGATGGAGTCTTAAATGAGGACTGTAGCATCTAATGATGAAACATTATGGAGTCATAAAGGAGGACTGTAGCGTCTAATGATGAAACATGATGGAGTCTTAAAGAAGGACTGTAGCATCTAATGATGAAACATGATGGAGTCTTAAAGGAGGACTGTAGCATCTAATGATGAAACATTATGGAGTCTTAAAGGAGGACTGTAGCATCTAATGATGAAACATTATGGAGTCTTAAAGGAGGACTGTAGCATCTAATGATTAATTACTATGGAGTCTGATGCTTTAAAGGAGAAGTTTACCCAAAATCCAGAAACTCCTAAGTGATTCCATACTATGAAACTAGTCCAGTGGATTTTTTCTCTCTCCCTGTAGTGCTGTACTGAAACAGCTGCAAAACGTGACTCGTGACGTTGCTGGATGCGGGCCTCGCTCTGCTGCTTTGCCAGTTAATTTGTTATTCTATTACAGCTTTGGCCTTTGTCTTTCACCTGGAGTTGTTTATTTATGTCTGAGAAAAAAACACTTTTCAACCCATAAAACATATACAAATCAACTCAGCAAAAAGATGTACGTATCTTTTCAGGACCCTGTTTTACAAAGATTATTCATAAAAATACAAATAATGTCACAGATCTTCATTGTAAAGGGTTTAAACACTGTTTCCCATGCTTGTTCAATGAACCATGAACAATTAATGAACATGCACCTGTGGAACGGTCGTTAAGACACAAACAGCTTACAGACGGTAGGCAATTAAGGTCACAGTTATGAAAACTTAGGACTCGAAAGAGGCCTTTCTACTGACTCTGGAAAAACACAAAAAGAAAGATGCCCAGGGTCCCTGCTCATCTGCGTGAACGTGCCTTAGGCATGCTGCAAGGAGGCATGAGGACAGCAGATGTGTCCAGGGCAATAAATTGCAATATCCGTACTGTGACATGCCTAAGACAGCGCTACAGGGAGACAGGTCGGACAGCTTATCGTCCTCGCAGTGGCAGACCACTTGTAACAACACCTGCACAGGATTGGTACATCCGAACATCACACCTACAGGTACCTACAGGATGGCAACAACAACTGCCCAAGTTACACCAGGAACGCACAATCCCTCCATCAGTGCTCAGACTGTCCACAATAGGCTGAGAGAGGCTGGACTGGGGGCTTGTAGGCCTGTTGAAAGGCAGGTCCTCACCAGACATCACCGGCAACAACGTCGCCTCTGGGCACAAACCCACCGTCACTGGACCAGACAAGACCGGCAAAAAGTGCTCTTCACTGACAAGTCGTGGTTTTGTCTCCAGGGGTGATGGTCGGATTCGCGTTTATCGTCAAAGGAATGAGTGTTACACCAAGGCCTGTACTCTGGAGCGGAATCGATTTGGAGGTGGAGGGGCCGTCATGGTCTGGGGCGGTGTGTCCCAGAATCATCTTACTGAGCTTGTTGTCATTGAAGGCAAACTCAACGCTGTGCATTACAGAGAAGACATCCTCCTCCCTGATGTGGTACGCTTCCTGCAGGCTCATCTTGACATGACCCTCCAGCATGATAATGCCACCAGCCATTCTGCTCGGTCTGTGCATGATTTCCTGCAAGACAGGAATGTTAGTGTTCTGCCATGGCCAGCGAAGAGCCCGGATCTCAATCCCATTGAGCACGTCTGGGACCTGTTTGATCGGAGCGTGAGGGCTAGGGCTAGGGCCATTCCCCCCAGAAATGTCCAGGAACTTGCAGGTGCCTTGGTGGAAGAGTGGGGTAACATCTCATAGCAAAAACTGGCAAATCTGGTGTAGTCCATGAGGAGGAGATGCACTGCAGTACTTAATGCAGCTGGTGGCCACACCAGATACTGACTGTTGATTTGGCCCCCCCCCCCCCCCCTTTGTTCAAGGACACATAATTCCATTTCTGTTAGTCACATGTGTGTGGAACTTGTTCAGTTTATGTATGTTGTTGAATCTTGTTATGTTCATACAAATATTTACACATGTTAAGTTTGCTGAAAATAAACACAGTTGACAGTGAGAGGACGTTTCTTTTTTTTGCTGAGTTTAGATTGACGAGGGGAAAAAACAATTTAATCAATTTTAGAATAATCCTGAAAAGTAACAACATTTGGAAAAGGACAAGGGGTCTGAATACTTAACGAATGCACTGTGTGTGTGCTGAACCAAAATATAAACAACAAAATATAAACAACAATTTCAACAATTTACAGTTCATATAAGTCAGTCATTGTAAATAAATAAATTAGGCCCTAATCTATGGACTTTACATGACTGGGCAGGGCGCAGCCATTGGTGGGCCCTGAAGGGCATACGCCCACCCATTGCGGAGCCAGGCCCAGCCAATCAGAATTTTTTTCCCCCACAAAAGGGCTTCATTACAAAGAGAAATACAACTCGGGTGGCTGGTCTCAGACAATGTGGAGGTCCTAGGCTGGCGTCTGTGGTTGTGAGGCCAGTTGGATGTACTGCCAAATTCTCTAAAACAACGTTGGAGGCGGCTTCTGGTAGAGAATTGAACATTAAATGATCTGGTAACAGCTCTAGTGGATATTCCTGTAGTCAGCATGCCAATTGCACGCTCTCTCAAAACTTGAGACATCTGTGGCATTGTGTTGTGTGACAAAACTGAACATTTTAATGGCCTTTTATTACCCCCAACACAAGGTGCACCTGTGTAATAATCAAGCTGTTCAATCAGCTTCTTGATATGCCACACCTGTCAGGTGGATGGATTATCTTGGCAAAGAATAAATGTTGACTAACAGGGATGTAAAAAATTCTGCAATCTTTTTTTTCAGCTCATGAAACATCCTACACTTTACATGTTGAGTTTATATTTTTGTTTATTGTAGTTACTCTCAGTTTTAGGAACAGCTACCCAAATATTTCACCTTATTTTTTACTTTACCCAAAATATGACATCAGCGCTCGTCAAAATGTTGAAAATCTGTGAACGTCTAAATAACAAATTGGCATGTGTCGAACCCTTTCAACAACGGGGAGATTTTACTGATGTGCTTTGTGTCTTCGACGTAAAAACAAGTTTTAGACTTCCACACAAAATTACTTCTTTACTTATTTTATGTTTAAGGAAGTTTTTAGGTCACATTCTGTATCATACAGCTATGAAGGTTATATATTTAGAACCACCTGCTCGATTGGAATCCAGCGACGTCTGTGTTCTAGTGTCCTAGAACTGTTTCGTTTTTTGTGTTCTGACTTGTAAAATAAGTAATGTAAACATATCAGTAATTACCAGGATGCTCTACATTTATTTTAAAATCACACTAAGATTGTTAAAACTGGCCTCAGGTTATTGAGGGATCTGATTAGGATTTGCCCTCATAGCAAGGTTGATTTATCATGTGGAGGTTTCATTCGGGTCTCTATTTTTAAAAACCACACTGTCTTTGGCAGGAGAAAGACCAGACTCAGAGGAACCAGAGCCAGGGACGTCCAAACCAGCTAGAAGACACCAGTGCTCCCACTGTGGAAAGGGTTGTAACCGATTATGGGACCTGAAACAACATGAGAGAATACACACAGGGGAGAAGCCTTACCACTGCTCCCAGTGTGGAAAGAGTTTTACCACCTTACGTAACCTGAAAACACACGGGAGAATACACACAGGGGAGACGCCTTACCACTGCTCCCAGTGTGGAAAGGGTTGTAGCCGATTGTGCGAGCTGAAACAACACGAGAGAATACACACAGGGGAGAAGCCTTACCATTGCTCCCAGTGTGGAAATAGTTTTAACCACTTAAGAAACCTAACAAGACATGAGAGAATACACACAGGGGAGAAGCCTTAACACTGCTCCCAGTGTGGAAAGGGTTTTAATCAGTCAGGGGACCTGAAACTACATGAGAGAATACACACAGGAGAGAAGCCTTACCACTGCTCCCAGTGTGGAAAGGGTTGTAGCCGATTATGCTGGCTGAAACAACACGAGCGAATACACACGGGGGAGAAGCCTTACCACTGCTCCCAGTGTGGAAAGAGTTTTACCACCTTACGTAACCTGAAAACACACGGGAGAATACACACAGGGGAGAAGCCTTACCACTGCTCCCAGTGTGGAAAGAGTTTTAACCACTTAAGAAACCTAACAAGACATGAGAGAATACACACAGGGGAGAAGCCTTACCACTGCTCCCATTGTGGAAAGAGTTTTACCACCTTACGTAACCTGAAAACACACGGGAGAATACACACAGGGGAGAAGCCTTACCACTGCTCCCAGTGTGGAAAGGGTTTTAATCAGTCAGGGGACCTGGAACGACATGAGAGAATACACACGGGGGAGAAGCCTTACCACTGCCCCCAGTGTGAAAAGAGTTTTAGCCGTAAAAGCTCCCTGAAAAAACATGAGAGAATTCACACAGGGGAGAAGCCTTAACACTGCTCCCAGTGTGGAAAGAGTTTTACCCAGTTAGGAAGTTTGAAAGAACACATGGGACTGCACACAGGGGAGAAGCCTTACAAATGCTCAAACTGTGGGAAGACATATTACTCATCACAGTCACTTAACCATCATGTGCGAATCTACACAGGAGAGAATAATTACTTCTCCTTGTGTGTATATTGCTATTTCACATCACATTAACTGACAATTCGTCATGGTCTTATAATGTTGACTGAGAATGTGTTTACTTGTTTATACCATATGAAATTTAATTGTACAAAGTATACTCAAACATATGTTTTTATTAAGAAACATTAATTGAATATTGAGTATGTTAGTTTGAATATAGATTAAATCAGATTCCGTGTGTTTAAATTGTCATTTTTTAAAACTCTGTGTGTGTTTATCTGGGTGTCATTCCTCCAGCACTACAGATAATCAAGTGATATTTGGATGTGATGCATTTGTTCCGTTGTTTACATTTGCATTGTTGGCCCACTGATGATTTAATTAAATGAAAATGTTCACAGACTCTGTAATGGAAAATGGTAATTGTATGTGTCCACATAACTGAGTATGTGACTAACCTTGTGAAACTGACCTATTATAATCTCCTGTTCTTGGGAGTATCATCCAGTGTTGCAAACCAGCTGCACCTGCGTCCTTGTATGAATAAAGTCCCTCCCAGGAACAGGAAACTATAAAGATATGTGCCCATCACCCAATGCTTCAGGAATTCAGACTGTCTACACTGCGCTGTGTAATTCTGTTATTCTCTCTGAGCTCAGAAATAAAGAATCTTGGTTTGACTTGGACTCCAGCAGATCCTTATTTTATAATATCCACCACAACTCTCCCACGGATTGCTGTTTCATCATTGTCTCAATGAAGAGTTCCTCTTTCCACTTTCCTGGGGTTATTTACAAGTCTCCCACTAGTTGAATAAACGTTGTATCCACGTCATTTCAACAAAACAAATCCGTGTGATGTTAGATCAATGTGAAAAACGGATTGGATTTGTAAAAATCCATCAACATAAGGTATTTTCATGTTGAATTAACTTTAGTTGACGACTGAAAGACATGTAAATAGAAACTAGATGCTGAACTGACCAGTGGGCTGGCTTCCGGGATTAGCGTGCATTGTGTCAAGAAGCAGTGCGGCTTGGCTGGGTCGTGTTTCGGGCTCTCGACCTTCGCCTCTACCGAGTCTGTACGTGAGATGCAGCCATGGGACAAGACTGTAACTGCCAAAATAAACTTTTGCTGTTAAATTCCCATGTACCGAATGAAAAATAGAAGTTAAATGGATTTCCATTACATGTTCAAATCTACTATGGTTTATTTTTTTAACATTATATAGAAAACTGCACTGTAGCCAACAGCTCACAGATACAGTGATGGTAGGCTACCTACGTGATGAGATTATTGTGGATAAGAGCACATATTACTTTATTTTATCAAATGGCAACCAAGCATCAATCATCATGTCACCAGAATAAGACCATCAAAATGTATTGGGAAGGAGCATCAAGCTCATCACATGCAGTTTCACCACCCTGTGAAGTTCATAACTTATTTCATCTGTAGCCTAATAAACTGCATGGGTTCCCAAGTCGTAGAGGGAGGACCACACAACATATCATCACGTGACTCCAAGTTAACTAAGATGTGATGGTTATTATATAAATATTTGCGCATAAAGGAGTTTCCACCTCCATTTCTCGTTTATACATTTTTACTGACACAAAAAGACCACACCATGTCAAACGAACTAACAAATCGTCTGTCTGCATTAATACAATTGTAAAGGCATATCCTGTTTCCGTCAGCCTGGTCATTACTCTTGAAATGGTTGGATCAATATCCACCTTCATGATATGGATGAAGCCTGATTTGGAATGTCTGAGTAGTTCTATCTGATGTCATAATACCCCTCTGATAATCAAGTGATATTTGGAATGTCTGAGTAGTTCTATCTGATGTCATAATACCCCTCTGATAATCAAGTGATATTTGGAATGTCTGAGTAGTGATACATTTGCTCCATTGTTTCCGTTTCAGTTGGTTACCCACTCTGATGATTTATATCTAACAGAGGGGCTTTAAAGGAATAGTATGGTGACATCTTAGGGTGGCTTTAAATAAATAGGATTATTAATCATAAACTCCTACAGATACAATACCCTGCAGCTTTGACGTCAAGAAGAGAATGGTCTGATGGGTGGTGGTGCTACTCTATAGGTAAGGCTGTCCAATATGAATGTTCAATACACACAATAGGTTGATCAGTAGCCAGTTAGCTAGCTGCTCCATCTTAACACAGCTAGTAAGTCTGTACAGTCCAATGAATGTTCAATTCTCACAATAGGTTGACTATGGAGGTGATGTACCACAGTCAAAGTTCTGCAATAAAAGCTAAGACGCTAATATTTGTGTAAACTATACATAGTTGTGTTCTGTGGTTGTCACTGAGTTGGCTGATGTCCCATTTCATGGGGTCACTCCAGTTAAAGCTGAACAGTGACTATAGAACATCTACACGCCTTTTAACTTTTTGACACGTTTTGCACCTTAAAATTAAATCTATAAAGGGATTAAATTAGATTTAATAGAAAATGTTGAACAATTTTTTTGTTTACATCATAATTGGATAAGTCCGTCCCCCGTCCAAGTTAATACTTGGTGGAAGCCATTACAGTTTCATTAAGATTCCACCAACTTTGTGCAAAATACATCCATAGTTTTTGTTAAAACTGCTCATTGGTGGACAGCGATATTTAAACCAGATGGGTTTTTTCAGTACATTTAAGTCAGGACTGAGATCAGACCACTTAGGAACACTCAACAAGTCTCGCCATTCTGGTGTGTTTTTTGCATAAAAAATGGTGTAATTGCAGAAACATAAAACCCCTCCAGGCCTGGTGGTGGCAGCAGTGTAAACATATGTGTAATTGTCCTTCAGAAAAATTAAACAACGTGGCAGGGTTTCAGAAGACTGAGGTGGGTTTTAACTTTTTACCTGGGCTTTGCTCCTTTCATATTTATTTTGATCCTGACAAACTCCCCAGTCCCTGCCGGTGACAAGCATACCCATAACATGATGCTGCCACCACAATACTTATTGTGTGGTTAATGTGTGGTCTATCTCCAGATCATCAGACTGTTAAATAGTCACCTCTAGCCGGCCTCCGCCCAGTACCCTGTCCTGAACTTTAGTCACTGTTACTAGCCGTCTACCACCCAGTACTCCACCCTGTATTCTAGTCAAGTCTCATCCTATATAACTACTGCTGTACACACCTTTTCTATTCATATACAGTCCATAATATCTATACACACCATCATATACATTGTAAACTAACTGTATATATATTTATATTCCGGACTCTGACATTGCTCGTTCTACTATTTCTATATTTCTTCTTCCTTGAAATAAATTGTGGGGATTTGCATGTATTGTTTTGTATTGTTAGATATTACAGCACTGTTTCGATACAACAGGGATGACATCAGAGAAATATGTGTATGAGACCAATAACATTTGATTTGATCTGGTCAGAGGTGTGCAGACAACAGATGGTGTTTATGGTGCAGAGGACTGTGGACTCAGTGGAGGACATCCCAGCCACTTGGCAGTGTTGACACTGTTACTTCCTACCTGACTGGTAGTAGGACTTCACTGCTACTTCCTATCTGACTGGTAATAGGACTTCACTGCTACTTCCTACCTGACTGGTAATAGGACTTCACTGCTACTTCCTACCTGACTGGTAATAGGACTTCACTGCTACTTCATATCTGACTGGTAATAGGACTTCACTGCTACTTCCTACCTGACTGGTAATAGGACTTCACTTCTACTTCCTATCTGACTGAAGGCTGTAGGAATGAAGATATAAGATAGCATAACTTCCTGTAGGCAGTGTAGCATAACTTCTTGTGGGCAGTGTAGCATAGCTTCCTGTAGGCAGTGTAGCAGAACTTCCTGTAGGCGGTGTAGCATAACTTTCTGTAGGCAGTGTAGCAGAACTTCCTGTGAAAGTAGTGAAATGAATGACATTGAATGAAAAGGTGTGGCATTTACTTCTGTGTATGTCCAATGTACACTGCTCAAAAAAATAAAGGGAACACTTAAACAACACAATGTAACTCCAAGTCAATCACACTTCTGTGAATTCAAACTGTCCACTTAGGAAGCAACACTGATTGACAATAAATGTCACATGCTGTTGTGCAAATGGAATAGACAAAAGGTGGAAATTATAGACAATTAGCAAGACACCCCCAATAAAGGAGTGGTTCTGCAGGTGGTGACCACAGACCACTTCTCAGTTCCTATGCTTCCTGGCTGATGTTTTGGTCACTTTTGAATGCTGGCGGTGCTTTCACTCTAGTGGTAGCATGAGACGGAGTCTACAACCCACACAAGTGGCTCAGGTAGTGCAGCTCATCCAGGATGGCACATCAATGCGAGCTGTGGCAAGAAGGTTTGCTGTGTCTGTCAGCGTAGTGTCCAGAGCATGGAGGCGCTACCAGGAGACAGGCCAGTACATCAGGAGATGTGGAGGAGGCCGTAGGAGGGCAACAACCCAGCAGCAGGACCGCTACCTCCGCCTTTGAACCAATCATTGAAACAAAACATTACAAAATAACATGGGTAACTATTTACATACTTTCAATATTTGGAAGACCCTCAGTCCTCTATCAAATCAAATCTATTTACATAGCCCTTCCTACATCAGCTAATATCTCAATGTGCTGTACAGAAACCCGGCCTAAAACCCTAAACAGCAAGCAATGCAGGTGTAGAAGCACGGTGGCTAGGAAAAACTAGGAAGGCAAAACCTAGGAAGAAACCTAGAGAGGAACCAGGCTATGAGGGGTGGCCAGTCCTCTTCTGGCTGTGCCGGGTGGAGATCACAGTGGTTGTAGAGGGTGCAACAGGACAGCACCTCAAGAGTAAAAATGAACAGTTTAGGGTTCCATAGCCGCAGGCAGAACAGTTGAAACTGGAACAGCAGCAAGGCCGGGTGGACTGGGGACCGCAAGGAGTCATCATGCCAGGGGGTCCTGACGCATGGTCCTGGGGCTCAGGTCCTCAGAGAAAGAAGGAGAGAAAGAGAGAGCATACTTAAATTCACACAGGACACCGGATAAGACAGGAAAAGTACTCCAGATATAACAAACTGACCCTAGCCCCCCGACACATAAACTACTGCAGCATAAATACTGGAGGCAGAGACAGGAGGGGGTCATGAGACACTGTGGCCCCATCCGATGAGACCCCCGGACAGGGCCAAACAGGAAGGATATAACCCCACCCACTTTGCCAAAGCTCTACACAATATTCTGCTGCTGATGCCAGATGCCATAGCAGTCTCTTTCTGATGTAAAGCAGAGGGTCACCGAGCATGTGGTGCAGGTGATGGGGGACTTCATCTTGCAAACAACACAGCAACGCCTCCATGCTGTGCCCTTTTGGCCCTTAGGCACATCCATGCCTGCACAAATATATTTGGGCAGATGAACACTTGTGGCAGGAGCAGAAGGGACAGGGTGTGGTGCAGTGGTGCTGTAGCCAGCAAGCTCCTTGATGAGCTGCTCTCTGAAGGCTTTCTGTGAGAGTAAGGGCTTTCCACAGCTCTTAGCCATTTCCTTGTGTAGGATGAATGCATTCACCACAGCAATGTCGACGAAATGATAGAAGAAGGTCTTGTACCATTTCATTGTCTTATGCAGAACATTGTAATAGCCTATCAGCGCATCTGATAGGTCCACACCTCCCATGCTCTTGTTGTAGTCCTTTACTGCAGCTGGAATGGGGACATTTTTGGTGGTCCATACCCCGGCACCATCCTTGACACGTCTGACCACATGATCCCCACTGAAGGACTTGTGGATTGTTGTGCACATCACCACCTCTCTGGTATCCATCCACTTTACAAAAAGCAAGCCATCTTCACGGATCCATTGCATGGTCCCCCGCTCAGCCCGCTCAGGCATGTCGTTCACCTTCGTCTTCGGAAAGCCCACCCTGTTGGTACGAATGGTGCCACAAGCCCACACTTCCCGCTTCCTAAGGTCTGCAAACAGGGTAGGGCTTGTATAGAAGTTATCCACAAACAGTTTGTAGCCCTTCCCTAGCAGTTTAAAATCCAATAACTCCATTACAGAGTCATAGCCAAGTCCCTTACCGGTAGCAAAACTGTTCTTCCCCTCAAAGACAAAAGAAATGCATGTGTAGGCACACACAGAATCAGCCAACACAAACAGCTTGTAACCCCACTTGGTTGGTTTGTTTCGCATGTATTGTTTGAGGCCAATTCTGGCCTTTGAGGCTACCATCCTCTCATCGATTGACACGTTCTGGGCTGGCTGAAAGTACGTCTTGCAGGCCTCAACAATGCTGGAGTAGAGAGGTTTGATTTTGCACAGTCTATCAAACGTTGCTGTGCCTCTCTTCTTGTCATTCGCTTCATCAACCTTTGGGTCACTGATATGAAGCGCCTGTGAAAGAACCAGAAATCTTTTGCAGGACATAACAGTCATGGGAAAAGGCAGTTGGTAGAGTGATGACATTTTCCAGTAGTCCGTCAGGCTTTTCAGCTTCACCATCCCCATGTAGATGACCAGTGAAAGGTAGCAGAAAAAGTCTGACATGGATATGGGCTTCCATGCTACCTTTTTGCCTGCCTGCTTCTTCTTCCCATACTTATTCGTGTTAGACACGAGCGAATCTACAACGGATTGTGTGAAAAACAACTGAAAAAGCTGAAGGGGGCTGTAAGTTGTGGTCGAGTTCACCTGAGGTCCTGGCTTCCTTTTCGGCCGAAAAGTTGGTTGGGGTGGCTCCACATCATCTTCTAGGACAGTGTGCCAACACCCTTCTGTCCCTTTGTTAGCAGGTGGCACACTTCCCCTCTTCCGCTTCTTTGTCGGTGCCTTCACACCTGTAGATGGCCCAGAGACAGCAGGGGTCCAGCTGGATGAACAAGTTGGCGCTGGGGGCTCCCAGTCGGAATCAGTGCCACTGTGAATGAAAATGTTCAGTTAGAATAGTTTCACATATGAGCCCTGTATCAACAGGTATAATAAACATATATAAAGAGTACAGGGAACATAAAGTGCTGTTCCATTTCACTTTGGCCATTTTGTGGGCCTGCCTCAAATAGGCCATTTCATGTGGGGGTGGGGCGTAGCAACAGACACACGCGCCTCGGCCATGCTCCCTCTAACCGTAATATATAGCCTAATTAGAGAAAGCATGCTGGCTCTGTTGAGATGTATGGGTTTGCTGTTACATTCTACTCCATTCCATTTATATATATATATATACACACACACACAAACATAGGCTATGGGTCGTTCACATACATACAAATGTATCCTCACTCACAATGAATAGCCAACGTGTAATTTACACATTTCATTACCTTTTTATTGCAAATAAAATGTAACAACAAATAAAATAATATTTTATATTATTAATTTCAAACAACGGCATTAGCATGAGAAGAACTTACCAGTCCAAAACAATGTCCTCTCCGTTCAAAAAATAGGCCTCAGTTTCAGAATCATAGGAGTGATCGCTAATGGAGTCTTCCTCAAAAAACAGTTCTGTATCACTTTTACGATCAATTTCCTCTATAATTTTGTCTACATTCGTATATCTAGTCTTAGATTTAGCTTTCCCTGACTTATTCGCCATGATGTTGGATAAATAAACAGCGGAAGATGCAAGTTGCCGAAATACTGCTGTGCGTAATAACTTTCCTTCCTTCCAGTTCTAAACGCAAAGGTAAAAGACACTCGTTACACCTGCGTTTCATGTATGGGTTGGTCTTCAAACAAAGAACCATTTGATAGTGCCATTTACCTCTGTTCATTGGCTATCTACCCAGCTAGATTTCAAGACGATGAGTGGTCATTGGGTTAAAATACAGTCAATCAACGAGACAGTGGTCATATAATTGGTGCACAATGAGCTCGTTACTCGTTGTCTTCCAATCGTTTTTTTCGTCTCAATACGTCCCACGAAATGACCCATCAAGTTTGGTTGTGTTACAAAACAAACAGTTGATTGCAAGGAAACCAAACATGACTGGATAACGTCAGGTTTAGTCAGTGTATTTAGGTCGGATGTTTCGTCGAAAATTTAATGAAATGAAATTCAACGACATAAGCGTTCACAAAATGTTTCGTGTTAGGCTATAAAAAATGGATTTAACTGAACAAAAGACCATTCAGTGTGTAACAATGAGCCTTGGGATTGCAAACAGAGCAAAATCTTCAAAGGTAAACGATTTATTTCAACGCAATCTGTGATAATGTTACGCTAGTGCTGGTTGAAAAAGTAGTTTGTTATGGAGCGCTGAGCTCAGATTATCGCATCCTATTCTTTCGCAGTAAATCCTTTTTTAAATCTGACAACACAGTTGGATTAGCAGGATTCTAGGCTTTTGAAGCATGTGAGACACTTGTATTTTCAGGAATGTTTAATATGACTATTTGTGGCGATCACCGTATGTTGTCTATTTTCAAACCCGGATCCGGGATCGGTAGTTAAGAGAAGTTCATTTTACCTCTATTTCTGCTTTTTGTTACTCCTCTCTTTGGTTGGAAAAATGGCTGTATTTTTCTGTGACTTGGCTCTAACCTAACATAATCGTTTGGTGTGATTTCGTCGTAATACCTTTTTGAAATCGGACACTTTGGCTGGATTTACAACAGGTGTATCTTTAAAATGGTGTGAAACACTTGTATGTTTGAGGAATTTAAATGATGGGATTTCTGTTTTGAATTTGGCGCCCGGCAGTTTCACTGGCTGTTGACGAGGTGGGACGCTACCGTCCCACATACCCTAGTGAGGTTAACAAGAAATTTGTGGAGTGGTTAAAAAACAAGTTATAATGACTCCAACCTAAGTGTATGTAAACTTCGACTGTGTGTATAAATATATAAAAAAATATATATATATAATATCAAATGAATATGCGACCATTTAAACAACTGCATTAGCATGAGAAGCAAAAACCTATTTTACTTACTGATCTAAAAGTGGATCTTTTCCTTCCAAAAACATTTCTTCCGCGCTGGAATCATAACTGTGGTCATTCACAGAGTCCTCATCCATTCCTTCTGTGTCACTCTCCTGGTCAATTTCTGCAATAATATCATCAAAATGTTTATACTTGGACTGAGATTTAGCTTTTCCACTCTTAGTAGCCATGTTTAACTTTTTCAGATTTGAGAAGTTTGTAGAAGAGAAGGAACTGCTGTGAAACGTAAACTACAGTGCGTCCTGTTTCCTTTCACCAGAGAATGAACTCTGTTGTACACAGCTCTAGCATGATGGCTGTTTGTCCTACAAACGGCATTCACATACTGCTGGAAAGCCCAGCTCATTGGCTATCTAGCTAGGTTTCAAAACGATAGGTGGTCATTGGACCAAGACCCTTCATGGGCTAATTCAGGTGTTGTACAGCCAATACATAATGTAGAATGATGAAACAAGTTTGGTTGCCTTCTAGAGTGTCTGAAGATTGCACAGAAACCGAACTTGACCATGTTAAACAATGTTAGATTTCTAACAAAATTAGATTTCATAAAATTGTTTTGTTGCAAGTTCAGTCGGAATTCATGCAGAATGCTGTTTACAACATGGATGGTGTGAGGATATACAATACCATTCAAGAGTTCGGGGTCACTTAGAAATGTCCTTGTTTTTGAAAGAAAAGCAATTTTTTTGTCCATTTAAAATAACATAAATTTGATCATAAACACAGTGCAGACATTGTTAATGTTGTAAATGACTATTGTAGCTGGAAATGGCTGATTATCTACATAGGCGTACAGAGGCCCATAATCAGCAACCATCACTCCTGTGTTCCAATGGCACGTTGTGTTACCTAATCCAAGTTTATCATTTTAAAAGGCTAATTGATCCATTTTGAGCCTGTAATCAAACCCACAAATGCTGATGCTCCAGACACTCAACTGGTCTAAAGAAGGCCAGTTTTATTGCTTCTTTAAATCAGCATAACGGTTTTCAGCTGTGCTAACATAAATGCAAAAGGGTTTTCTAATGATCAATTAGCCTTTTAAAATGATAAACTTGGATTAGGTAACACAAAGTGCCATTGGAACACAGGAGTGATGGTTGCTGATAATGGGCCTCTGTACGCCTATGTAGATATTCCATAAAACAATCTTCCATTTCCAGCTACAACAGTCATTTACAACATTAACAATGTTTACACTGTATTTCTGATCAATTTGATGTTATTTTATTGGACAAAAAATGTGCTTTTCTTTCAAAAACAAGGACATTTCTAATTGACCCCAAACTTTTCAACGGTAGTGTATATATAGAAACACACGTTTAAAATGTGTACCAATTGATTGGTGGAAAGAACAGGTGACTAAGTCAAACAAGATGTTTATTAGTCTGTGACAGCCCTACTGGTAAAAGATACCAACTCTGCTGGTTGTCCTGGTAACAGATACCAGTGGGCAGATCTATTGTATTTGTTCAAACTAAACTACAGCACTTACTTTGATGAGTCAAATCTGATCCTTTCTTCTCTTCTCCTCCTCTCACAGTTCCACGCAGCCCCGTTGTTTTCCTGCAGTCCACCAGCAGCACAGACAACCTCTTTATACCCAGCAGTGAGGCGCTACCGGGAGAGCCACGACACAGGGACTCCGGGAGGGTGAAAGGGCTAGCGTTGTCCTGGTAACCATAAAGAGGGGACACAGACACATATCATTATGGATACTGAAGTCACTGTTGTCATAAAGTGCTTTACAGAAATCCAGCCCAGACCCTGATAGAGCAAGCTGTATGCTAGACCAGACCAAGCTGTACCATCTGGTGTTGTGATCTGGAGAGACTCTTCTCTGACTCGTCAGCATCAGGATGTTGTTGAGGCTCCCCAGAGGATCCACGATAGTCACGTCTCTCTCCTGTGTGAACGAGAACAGCAAACAGACGGTAAACTTATGACCATCTATTACAATCAAGAGGCATGAATATGTCTAAAATGGCCTTTTTCATCATGATTTTGTCAAATATTGTTTGTGTTGCAAATGTATAGGGTCAATTCCACAAAATGGGTGCCTTTAACATCCCTTTGATATTTTAAGTAGATTTTAAAAGCCTGTTATATTAGATGAGGTGAACTTTAATGTAGACCACATGGAGAATGAGAATTCAATACATCGAAGTCCCAAAAACATATGTACCAATGGCAGATTGCCCCTTAAACAATTCCTACAGTACTGAACAACATATTCAAGTGTAGAACTTCAGTAGAATGTCCCTTTAAAACCACACATTAGTTCAACAAGTTTTTTTTTGTTTTTTTTCAAAAACTGCAGTTTGTGCCCCTGTTTTTAAGACAGTACTCACTGGTTGTAATCTGATCTTCAGCCTCCTCCTTTTTCACTCCCAAAACGTCATCCTCCTCTTTTATTGAGATAGCCTCATCTACCTCTTTTACTCTAAAAGGTTCTTCCGCTTCTTTCACTACATTCTCTTCTTTCAATGTTATAGCATCTTCCTCCTTTTTGATTCTGAAAGCTTCTACCTCCTCCTCTTCCACTTTGACAACCTCTTTCCCATCTTCCTCTTTCACTGTAATATCATCCTCTTCTTCTTTCAATGTGATAGCCTCCTCTTCCTCCTTTTTCATCCTGAAAGCTTCTTCCTCTCCTTTCACCAGAGCTTCTTTCTCCGTCGAGCTTAGTGAACTCATGCTCCGGTCGATTAGCCTAGTGCGTTATCAATTTACCACATTTGCTAATTTAACAAGCAAATTACATTTAAATGAACTAGTAGACAAGTAAATAGAATTATATTCAAAACACTAAGAGTAAAATACACAAGATTGGTCTAAAGCGCTTCAATGTTTCGGTTTTATGTTCGCTAGCAAACCACCACGTTGGTTGAATCAGAAGCCTTTTGTCGCTGTTGAAGAAGCCTCCAGTTCCGTCCACTAGATTATACGTCACGCAAGCAGCATCACCTGAAAGACTCAAATCGCCATCTGCTGACTAGAGTGGGTAACGCAGATTGGAAAGCCTAAAACCCCAACTCAGCATCTTAACTCATCAATATGTTTTTTAAAAGACAGCTTAACATCAGATACACCATATAAGGTACATACTATATACTTCAATCATTATAACCATTTTTGTTCACTCTAGAAAACAACATATACTTAGTTTTACACAGATTCAATAACAATTTAAGGTCAGTAAAGGTTTTCTGTAAAATAATGACAGCATACTGTAGTTCAGATAGAGCCTGATCAGCAGGGTGGGCAATATAGTACACAACTGTATCGTCTGCATACAGATGCAGGTAGCAGTTTATTTTGACAAAAGAATATTGTTAATGTATACAATATAGTTGTTTATTAGACATTCTAACATATAACACAATGCCGAGGTACTAAAGATTTTATATGCAACATTTGACAAACAAAAGTACTCGTTACATTTTGAATGCTAAGCAGGACAGGAAAATATTCAAATTCACACACTTATTAAGAGAATATACGTGGTCATTTCCTACTGCCTCTGATCTGGCGGACTCACTTAACACAAATACATCGTTCGAAAACAAGAAAATGGTACCGTCTGCTTTGCTTAATAGAAGGAATTTTAAGTAATTTATACTTTAACTTTTAATAATTAAAATTATGAATAAAATTAGTATATTTAGAACCAAATACTTTTAGACTTTTACTCAAGTAGTATTTTATTGGGTGACTTTCAATGAACTTTCTTAAGGTATCTATACATTTACTCTTGAAGTATAACATGTGGATACTTTTTCCAGTCAAAAGTTTGGACACACCTACTCATTCAAGGGATTGTCTTTATTTGGGCGGCGCACAATTGGCCCAACGTCGTCTGGGTTTGGCCGGGGTAATTGTAAATATGAATTTCTTCTTAACTAACTTGCCTAGTTAAAGGTTACACACACACACACACTGACTAAAAAGTTATTTTGTTGGCATTTACATATGTCCCCATTACCAGTAAAACATAATCAAAACCTATTTCTTTCACTTACTTTCGTTTCATTATGTCATCTACTTTATATAGGTATGCACGTCAGCTTTGATTTTGCACATCGGCGGTAAACTATATATCGGGCTGATGCCGATGTTAGCAAATATCGTCCGATTCCGATATGCTCACCAATATATCGTCCATCCCTACCAAATATCACTTGATTATCAGAGGAGTGTATTATGACATCAGATAGAACTACTCAGATATTCCAAATCAGGCTTCATCCATATCATGAAGGTGGATATTGATCCAACCATTTCAAAAGTAATGACCGGGCTGACGGAAACAGGATATGCCTGTACACTTTTATAAATGCCGACAGACGATTTGTTTGTTTGTTTTAAATCGTGGGATCGTTCTGTGTCAGTAAACATTTATGAGCGAGAAATGGGGGAAGAAACTCCTTTATGCGCAAATATTTATATAATAACCATCACATCTTAGTTAACTTGAAGTCAAGTGATGATATGTTGTGTGGTCCTCCCTCTACGACTTGACTTGGGAACCCATGCAGTTTATTAGGCTACAGATTAAATAAGTTATGAACTTCACAGGGTGGTGAAACTGCATGTGATGAGCTTGATGCTCCTTTCCAATAAATGTTGATGGTCTTATTCTGGTAACATGATGATCGATGATTGGTTGCCATTTGACAAATAAAATAATATCGCTCTCATCCATAATACTCTCATCATGTAGGTAGCCTACCCGCACTGTACATGTGAGCTGCTGGCTACAGTGCACAGGCCAAGAGCACGTTTGCTATATAACTCAACGTTTCTTTTAAACCATCAGTAGAGTTGAAAATGCGATGGAAACCCATTTAACCTGTATTTTTGATTCAGTACATGGGAATTTAACAGCAAAAGTTATTTGTCACACAAAGCCTTTTATCCGCAAAAAGTCTGTTTTGATAGAAACATTTCTGGTGGGAAAATGCGTATATTGTTCAATGCAGATTTTAGAATATTCAAATGAAAATCTATGGCAAGTTGCACGGAAACTTAGCTACTAAGGTGGATATTGATCCAACACCTGCTACTTATTCAAACCGGCCGACTGGGCACAGACGTCAGTTCAACATGTAATTTCAATTTACATTATTTTGAGTAGTCAAAAAATGATGTTGTCATGACGTTGCCCTCTTTGGGTACAGAGACCATCCCCCTCTCTCTCTCTCTCCTACACCCAGGCTGCTGTTAGGCAGGTCATACATTCCTGGAGGAGATTCTTCCTCATGGCCAGACAGCATAGAGAGAGAGTGAGTTCTCATAGGGAGAACAAAGGAACTTCTTCCAACTCACAGAACTTGAGAACTGAACAATATTCATGTTCTGGAGAATGTTTAAACGGTCGGTGAAGTAGCCAGCTACGAACTGGTCCGTTTGGTACAATTTTGTGAAACTCATGAGAGACAATACAGCCACATTACCATAACCTTGTTTATACAAGAGTCTCCGTTGTGAGGCTTGCATCTAATTGTTGTATAAAATGAATGAGTAAAGATGAAACTATTTGTGAAATTGTGTTTGTGATTTTAAACTGTTTAACGAAGGAAACTCCGATTCCCTTTGGAGTTTAACTAAATCATAGGCCCGTCCCATGAGCACAGACATTGATCTGGCATCGTGGGACAGACGCTTTTTGCTCTTCCGAATATAACCCCCACATTGGGAATTTATCTTTAGACCATGCTTCTCAATTACGAGAGGGCTAAGGTTTGAGTAGAGACCAGCTTACCTCGATAACCACGAGAAGGCTAAGGTTTCAGACGATTGCTGAATTCTTAACCATACCACGTGGTTAAACTCTGAGACTATCGAACCGACAGAATAGGAACAAATCTTTGATACTAATTACTGGTCTGCAACTAGGAATTCGGTATCATTGAACGCGAAGACCGACAACCGCCGAAACATCTATTCTATAACAACATTGCTGAATGTTACTCTGAACTATCCATCCTAACCAGGACAGAGAGAGAGAGGGTGGACAAACTCTCCAACAGAAACAAACTTTCCAACAGAGATCACGACGACACACTGAGCGTAAATATATACAGTGGGGCAAAAAAGTATTTAGTCAGCCACCAATTGTGCAAGTTCTCCCACTTAAAAAGATGAGAGAGGCCTGTAATTTTCATCAAAGGTACACTTCAACTATGATAGACAAAATGAGAAAAAAAATCCAGAAAATCACATTGTAGGATTTTTTATGAATTTATTTGCAAATTATGGTGGAAAATAAGTATTTGGTCAGTAACAAAAGTTTATCTCAATACTTTGTTATATACCCTTTGTTGGCAATGACAGAGGTCAAACGTTTTCTGTAAGTCTTCACAAGGTTTTCACACACTGTTGCTGGTATTTTGGCCCATTCCTCCATGCAGATCTCTAGAGCAGTGATGTTTTGGGGCTGTTGCTGGGCAACACGGACTTTCAACTCCCTCCAAAGATTTTCTATGGGGTTGAGATCTGGAGACTGGCTAGGCCACTCCAGGACCTTGAAATGCTTCTTACGAAGCCACTCCTTCGTTGCCCGGGCGGTGTGTTTGGGATCATTGTCATGCTGAAAGACCCAGCCACGTTTCATCTTCAATGCCCTTGCTGATGGAAGGAGGTTTTCACTCAAAATCTCACGATACATGGCCCCATTCATTCTTTCCTTTACACGGATCAGTCGTCCTGGTCCCTTTGCAGAAAAACAGCCCCAAAGCATGGTGTTTCCACCCCCATGCTTCACAGTAGGTATGGTGTTCTTTGGATGCAACTCAGCATTCTTTGTCCTCCAAACACGACGAGTTGAGTTTTTACCAAAAAGTTCTATTTTGGTTTCATCTGACCATATGACATTTTCCCAATCTTCTTCTGGATCATCCAAATGCTCTCTAGCAAACTTCAGACGGGCCTGGACATGTACTGGCTTAAGCAGGGGGACACGTCTGGCACTGCAGGATTTGAGTCCCTGGTGGCGTAGTGTGTTACTGATGGTAGGCTTTGTTACTTTGGTCCCAGCTCTCTGCAGGTCATTCACTAGGTCCCCCCGTGTGGTTCTGGGATTTTTGCTCACCGTTCTTGTGATCATTTTGACCCCACGGGGTGAGATCTTGCGTGGAGCTCCAGATCGAGGGAGATTATCAGTGGTCTTGTATGTCTTCCATTTCCTAATAATTGCTCCCACAGTTGATTTCTTCAAACCAAGCTGCTTACCTATTGCAGATTCAGTCTTCCCAGCCTGGTGCAGGTCTACAATTTTGTTTCTGGTGTCCTTTGACAGCTCTTTGGTCTTGGCCATAGTGGAGTTTGGAGTGTGACTGTTTGAGGTTGTGGACAGGTGTCTTTTATACTGATAACAAGTTCAAACAGGTGCCATTAATACAGGTAACGAGTGGAGGACAGAGGAGCCTCTTAAAGAAGAAGTTACAGGTCTGTGAGAGCCAGAAATCTTGCTTGTTTGTAGGTGACCAAATACTTATTTTCCACCATAATTTGCAAATAAATTCATTAAAAATCCTACAATGTGATTTTCTGGAGAAAAAAAAATCTCATTTGGTCTGTCATAGTTGAAGTGTACCTATGATGAAAATTACATGCCTCTCTCATCTTTTTAAGTGGGAGAACTTGCACAATTGGTGGCTGACTAAATACTTTTTTGCCCCACTGTACATTGATTGCAATTATTCCCGAATGAGTGAGCGTTCATGTGCAAAGGATTAGCATTTCAATTGTTATAATTATCAACTTTGCAGTGTCTTATCTCAGTCGACCCCCACTTCCCTTTTGTCCACCAAGCTGCCATGCAGGTTTAGCCCACTAGGGCACATTCCCCTATCATTTCCTTGTAACCATATCTACTTGTTTGTTTGTGCATTTCTGTGATTATTTAGTTAGTTAATAAATAAATGATTTAAGACAATTGATGTATGGATGACTCATAGTGAAGACAGGGTTCGTGCAAATAACCAACAATTTACGACGTTTGGAATTAGACTAACGTGAGGTAAAGAACAATTCATTAATTAGAAGACTAATTGATTAGATATTAAAATATCTGAAAGTTATATTAGGAAAATTATAACTATGTAATCTGAATATTTTCCTTGGTGCCCCAACTTCCTAGTTAATTACAGTTACATTATTAAGTTAGTTTAATCACGTAATGATAATTACAGAGAATATTTGAAAAAAAAAAAAGTGTTCAGTTTAATGATGCCAAAGACACGACAATATTGATGGCATTTTGCAAATCCAAATCAGTTTTCTACATTGATCTAACATCATAAGTATTCGCTCATGAGCTTTCAGGTTCCCAAACTCTATTTAGTGGGAGCAATGGAAAGGCTTCTCCCGTGTGAGTTTCGCTCATGTGATTTCATGTTTCCTAACTGGTTAAACACTGGGCGCAATGGTATGGCTTCTCACCTGTGTGTACCCTCTTATGTCTTTTCAGGGATCCTAATAAGGCAAACGTACTTCCACACTGGGAGCAGTGGTAAGGCTTCTCCCCTGTGTGTATTCGCTCATGAGCTTTCAGCTTTCCTAACTCCGTGAAACTCTTTTCACAGTGGGAGCAATAGAAAGGCTTCCCCCCTGTGTGTATTCGCTCGTGGAATTTCATGTTTCCTAACTGGTTAAAACTATTTCCACAATGGGAGCAGGGGTAAGGCTTCTCCCCTGTATGTATACGCAAATGAGATTTTAGGTTTCCTAATTGGTTAAAATGCTTTCCACACTGGGAGCAGTGGAAGGGCTTCTCCCCTGTGTGTAGTCGCTCATGAGCTTTCAGCTTTCCTAACTCCGTAAAACTCTTTTCACAGTGGAAACAATGGTGTGGCTTCTCTCCTGTGTGTATCCTCCCATGTCTTTTCATGTTTCCTAACTGGTTAAAACTCTTTCCACACTGGGAGCAGTGGTAAGGTTTCTCCCCTGTGTGTATTCGCTCATGATCTTTCAGCCTTCCTAACTGGCCAAACCGCTTTCCACACTGGGAACAATGGTAAGGCTTCTCCCCTGTGTGTATTCGCTCATGAGCTTTCAGGCTTCTTAACTGACTATAACTCTTTCCACACTGGGTGCAATGGTATGGCATCTCTCCTGTGTGTGTCCTCTCATGTCTTTTCAGGCTTCCTAACTTGATAAAACTCTTTCCAATCTGGGAGCAGAGGTGTCGTCTTGCTGGTTTGGAAGTCTCTGGTTCCGCAGAGTTTGGTTTTTCTCCTGCCAAAGACAGTGTTTATTTAAAGAGAGACATAAATGAAACCTCAACATGATAAAACCGTCTTGCTATGAGGTTTAATCCAAATCAGATCCCTCAATAACCTGAGGCAAGTTTTCAAACATTTCATAATTCAAAACAAATGATGTTGTAGAGCTTCCTCATAATTACTGATATGTTTACATTACTTATTTAATTAATTCTGTTTTATATGTCAGAACACAAAAACTAAACAGTTCTAGAACACTCAAGACACAGACGTCACTGGATTCCAATCGAGCAGGTGGTTGTAAATATATAACCTTCATAGCTGTATGATACAGAATGTGACTTTTTCCATACGCACTAAAGCATATTACTCTCAAATTTTGTGCACAAATTTGTTTGCACTCTTGGCATTCTCTCAACCAGCTTCATGGGGTAGTCACCTGAAATGCATTTCAATTAACAGGTGTGCCTTGTTAAAAGTTAATTTGTGTAATTTATTTCCTTCTTAATGCGTTTGAGCCAATCAGTTGTGTTGTGAAAAGGTAGATAGCCCTATTTGGTAAAAGACCAAGTCCATATTATCGCAAGAACAGCTCAAATAAGCAAAGAGAAACGACAGTCCATCATTTCTTTAAGACATGAAGGTCAGTCAATCTGGAAAATTTCAAGAACTTTGAACATTTCTTCAAGTACAGACGGAAAAAAACATCAACCTCTATGATGAAACTGGCTCTCATGAGGACCGCCACAGGAAAGGAACACCCAGAGTTACCCCTGCTGCAGAGGACAATTTCATTATTTTACAGCCTCAGACATTCCAGCCCAAAAATATGCTTCACAGATTTCAAGTAACAGACATCTCAACATCAACTATTTAGAGGAGACTGCGTGATTCAGGCCTTCATGGTCGAATTGCTGCAAAGAAACCTGCAAAGAAACCACAACTAAAGGACACCAATAAGAAGAAGAGACTTGCTTGGGCCAAGAAACATAAGCAATGGACATTAGATTGGTGTTAATCTGTCCTTTGGTCTGATGAGTCCAAATTTGAGATTTTCGGTTCCAACTGCCGTGCCTTTGTGAGATGCAGAGTAGGTGAACGGATGATCTCTGCATGAGTGGTTCCGACCGTGAAGCATGGAGAAGGAGGTGTGATGGTGCTTTGCTGGTGGTGACACTGTGTGATTTATTTCGAATTCAAGGAACACTTAACCAGAATGGTTACCTCCAGGCTGTGTAAAGGCTATTTGACCAAGAAATAGACTGATGGAGTGCTGCATCAGATGACCTGGCCTCCACAATCACCCGACCTCAACCCAATTGAGATGGTTTGGGATGAGTTGGACCGCAGAGTGAAGGAAAAGAAGCCAACAAGTGCTCCGCATATGTGGGATCTCCTTCAAGACTGTTGTAAAAAGCATTCCAGGTGAAGCTGGTTGAGAGAATACCAAGAGTCTGCAAAGCTGTATTTGTATTAGTCGGGGACAGCCCTACTGGTAACATATACCAGTGAGCAGATCTATTTTATTTGTTCTAACTAAACTACAGCACTTACTTTGATGAGTCAAATCTGATCCTTTCTTCTCTTCTCCTCCTCTCACAGTTCCACTCAGCCCCGTTGTTTTCCTGCAGTCCACCAGCAGCACAGACAACCTCTTCATACCCAGCAGTAAGGTGCTACCGTGAGAGGCACGACACGGGGACTCCGGGAGGGAGGAAGGGCTAGCGTTGTCCTGGTAACCATAAAGAGGGGACACAGACACATATCATTATGGATGCTGATGTCACTGTTGTCATGAAGTTCGTTACAGAAACCCAGCCCAGACCCCGATAGAGCAAGCTGTATGCTAGACCAGACCAAGCTGTACCATCTGGTGTTCTGATCTGGAGAGACTCTTCTCTTCCTCGTCAGCATCAGGATGTTGTTGAGGCTCCCCAGAGGATCCACAATAGTCATGTCTCTCTCCTGTGTGAACGAGAACAGCAAACAGACAGTCAACTTATGATCTTCTACTACAATCACAGGGGCATGAATGTCTAAAAAGGGCCTAAAATGGGCCTAAAATGGGCACTTTCATCATGATTTTGTAAAATATTGTTTGTGTTGTAAATGTAAAAGGGTCCTTCCACTAAATGGAGGCTTTTTGCACCCCTTTGATATTTTAAGTAGAAATGATGCACCAATATTGAATTTTAAAAGCCTGTTATGCAAAGTGAAGTGCACTTTAATACAGACCACACGGAGAATTCAATAAATCGAATTTAAAAGTACCAAAAATATATGTACCAATGGCAGATTACCACTTAAACATTTCCTACCTTACTGAACAACATATTCAAGTGTAGAACTTCAGTAGAATGCCCCTTTAAAACCACACATTAGTTCAGGTTATAATTTGTGTAACTTTCCAACAGGAATATGTTCCAAAAACTTCATAAATAACAAGGTTGCCAACAAACAGCGCATACAAAGTTGTATAGAGGCAGAATAAGACACCGGGAAGGGAGTGGGCTATTTCATTACGTGTTTCACTCACCACGTTAATCCACTCTGGTAGCCTACGGGCAAACATTAAGAATAAGCTACGTGGTGAGTTGATGCCTATTCGGCAGCGTGTTAGCTAGGTGAATTGACCATGCTACTTTGCATGCGGCGTTTGTTGGCATCCTGTACTTTACGAAGATTTTGGAACAGATTCCTGTTGGGACGTTCCACAAATTAGACCCCATTAGTTCAACAACTGCATCGTTTGTGACCCTGGTTTTAAGACAGTACTCACTGGTGGTAATCGGAAATTCCCTCTCCTCCTCTTTTATTGAGATAGCCTCCTCTTCCTCTTTTACTACAAAATGTTCTTCCTCTTCTTTCAATGTTATGGCATCTTCCTCCTTTTTGATTCTGAAAGTTACTACCTCCTCCTCTTCCACTCTGACAACCTCTTTCCCATCTTCCTCTTTCACTGTAATATCATCCTCTTCTGTCAATGTGATAGCCTCCTCTTCCTCCTTTATCATCCTGAAAGCTTCTCCCTCTCCTTTCATCAGAGCTTCTTTCTCCGTCGAGCTTAGTGAGCTCATGCTCCGGGCGATTATCCTAGTGCAGTATCAATTTAACACATTTGCTAATCTAAGACTCAAATTACGTTAAAATGAACGAGTAGATACGTAAACATAATTATGAGCCAGCTAGCAAACCACCGCGTTGATTGAATCAGAAGCCTTTTGTCGCAGTTGAAGAAGCATCCTGTCCCGTCCACTAGAATACACGTCACGCAAGAAGCATCACCCGAAAGACTCATATCGCCACCAGCTGGCTGGAGTGGGTAACGCAGATTGGAGAAAAAACAACCAGATGTTATGTTTTCTCTTCCTTCTTACAGCCAATACTTTCCTCCAGGGCTGACCTGCCCATTAGGTAGGATTAGGTGACAGATTGACGAGGGTGGCATTTTACGAGCTAAATTGACCAAAGCTCATCGCTAACAACACATAATAACACCTCACATAATGTTGCCCTAAAACTATGACAATTTCTATCACCCAGTGGCATATGGACTATTTAGGTGAGTGTTGGTGTTGCCACATGAAGCAGTGCCTGCTTTGTTTAAGGCAACATGGACATATACGGCTCTACCTGTGTAGAGCTCATGCTCCTTCACCCTTCCAATCTCTGAAGTGCCCTTTTGGGTGGTGGTATAATTTGTATTCATTTTTTTGTCATTTTTATTCTGAACCCACTGCCTGCAAGTCATTGTTAAATTTGCCTAACTATCTTACAGGTAGACCCTCTTTCTCTCTCTCATCATGTCACAAGCTGACAGGCTCCCAGAGGCAGGGCAATAAAAGGCCCCAGCTCACTCAACTGCCCCTCCCCTCTCCAACAGACATCAACCCAGAACATCCTGAAGACAGAACATCTAAAAGATCATCTGGGAATCCTTTCTTCCTCATGGAGCTTTTTGAAAGTGAGGTGAATATTCAATGTGAAGTTTGTACAGTGGATTCGGAAAGTATTCAGACCCCTTGACTTTTTCCACATTTTGTTAAATTACAGCCTTATTTTAGAATGGATTTAAAAAACGACATATTCAGCAATCTACACAATACCCCATAATGAGAAAACAAAAACAGGTTTTATGAAAATGTAGCAAATTTCTTAAAGATAAAAAACAGAAATACCTTATTTACATAACAGTAACTATTCAGACCCTTTGCTATGAGACTGCCAGAGCAAAAACCAAGCCATGAGGTAGAAGGAATTGTCCGTAGAGCTTCGAGACAGGATTGCGTCGAGGCACAGATCTTGGGAAGGGTACCAAAACACTTCTGCAGCATTGAAGGACCCCAAGAACACAGTGTGGTGAAGAAGGCGCAACAGAGCCTCTTCAACCTCAGGAGACTAAAGAAAGTTGGCTTGTCACCTAAAACACTCACACATTTTTACAGATGCAGAATGAAAGCATCCTGTCGGGCTGTATTACCGCCTGGTACGGCACCTGCACCACCCACAACTGCAAGGCTCTCCAGAGGGTGGTGCGGTCTGCCCAACGCATTACCGGGGGCAAACTACCCACCCTCCAGGACACCTACAGCACCCAATGCCCAAAAATATATAATCAAGAACATAAACCACCCGAGCTACTGCCTGTTCACCCCGCTATCATCCAGAAGGCGAGGTCAGTACAAGTGCATTAAATCTGTGACTGACAGACTGAAAAACAACTTCTATCTCAAGGACATCAGACTGTTTAACAGCCATTACAAGCACATTAGAGGCTGCTGCCTATAGGCATAGACTAGAAATCACTAGCCACTTTAAGGAATGGAACACTAGTCACTTTAATAAGTTTACATATCTGGCATTACTCATCTCATATGTATATACTGTATTCTATACTAGTCTACGGTATCCTAGTCCGTTCCGCTCTGATATCGCTCGTCCTTATGTATATAGTCTTATTTCATTCCTACTTATATTTGTGTGTATTGGCTAGTCATATCCCAGTTCAACTATTTGCTTATAGTCTTGGCTACAGCCACTGTGTTCTTTGGGAACTTCAATGCTGCAAAAAAATGTGTCTCCCTTCCCCAGATCTGTGCCTCGACACAATAATGTGTCGGCGCTCTACAGACAACTCCTTCCACCTCGTGGCTTGGTTTTTGCTCTGACATGCACTGTGAACTGTGGGACCTTATATAGACTGGTGTGTTCCTTTCCAAATCATGTCCAATTAATTGAATTGACCACAGGTGGACTCCAATCAAGTTGTAGAAACATCTCAAGGATGATCAATGGAAACAGCATGCACCTGAGCGAGTCTCATATCAAAGGGTCTGAAAACTTGTGTAAATAAGGTATTTCTTTTGATTTTCTATAATTTGCAAACATTTCTAAAAACCTGAATACTTTCCGAAGGCACTGTATGTATATAAAAACATGTTTTCCACTAACCCTACCATCCATCCCCTAATTAGAGTAAACTAATGCACAACAACTATTAGGCTTCTACGTCCAGCTTCTACATACTATGTACATTTTACGGACACAATGTATTTTACAATAGTTATATTTAGTTTGTTTTTAATCTTATCCTTCAGTTACGCTAAACCTCTCCCATCTATCTCTGAAGACCACCCCGTCCTATCCTTCAGTTACCCTAAACCTCTCCCATCTATCTCTGAAGACCATCCAGTCCTAACCTTTAGTTACCCTAAATCTCTCCCATCTATCTCTGAAGACCATCCAGTCCTAACCTTTAGTTACCCTAAACCTCTCCCATCTATCTCTGAAGACCACCCCGTTCTATATGCCATATATTTTTAACTGTGCTATTTCACAAAAGTTATTGACTTTTATATTCTCATCGTTGATACAGATTGTAAATTAAAAATAAACATGTTTGATAAAAGTATTATTATTTTATTAATCAATTGACTATGACTTTTCAAATCACCCAGTAGTGCTGTCTGCAGAGTTAGCTCCAGGTAAATGTTGCCATTCCTTGACCTGCGACCAAAGACAAGCAACATATGGACAGTACCAAAACAAATGATCTAATGATTCTGTGTCTTCGCAGCTAAATATGCAGAGGTTCGTTGTATCCCCTATATATATTTTGTAAAATAATTTCAATTGAAAAATTCTAAGTTTTGAATCTGGTGTCATTCACAATTTTCATGAACCAAGTTTGTTCTTTAAAGCAGGGCTGACAGACAAGATTCTGACTTTTCCCCCCTTCCACTTGTCTCTTCCATTTTTGTGGTAATGCTGCAATTAGTTGGTTGTAATTTTGGGTAGAGCAGAGATTTCCATATATTTTTATGAGCTGCATGTGTGACAACTCCACCAGTCCTATTGATGGTATAATTTACAAAGATTATACCTTTTTCATGTAATCAATTTTATTTATTTATTTTGATCAGTTACTATATTTGAGTTTAACCATTTTTTTAAATGATTTGTTTGGTCTTTTCTGGTGGATTAAACTGAAATTGCAACCAACTTTCTAAGGCTTGTTTTAAAAAATAATGATCTTTTGGAGATGATTCCATTTTCAAATAACTGAAAGTGAGAGGTTGTAATCTGAATAAAGAGAAAAAGGCCATTCTTGAACATCGGGTGAGACATTCTTACTAATCTGATAGAGAACCAGGTCGGAATAAAAGTAGAACTTTTGTATGATTGAAGCTTTTAATTAGAGATCTAATGCTTTAATAATTAATAATTTCTGCCCTCCGAATTCATATTCATTATACAAATAGTCCTATTTAATTTAATCTTGCTTGCTGATATAAATACAATTGAATATTTTTTTCTTTAAAAGGGGACTGGGAGACAAGTCAGGATCGAGGCAAAGATGAACGGAGCAAAGTACAGAGAGATCCTTGATAAAATCCTGCTCAGGACCTCAGACTGGGACAAAGGTTCACCTTCCAACAGGACAATGACCCTAAGCACACAGCCAAGACATCGCAAAAGTGGCTTCGAGACAAGTCTCGGAACGTCCTTGAGTGGGCCAGCCAGAGCTCGGACTTGAACCGGATCGAACATCTCTGGAGAGAGCTCTGGTGCAGGTTTTCATTAAGGATCTCTCTGTACTTTTCTCCATTAATCTTTCCCTCGATCCTGACTAGTTTCCCAGTCCCTGCCACTGAAAAACATTCCCACAGCATGATGCTGCCACCACCATGCTTCACCGTAGGGATGATGCCAGGTTTCTTCCAGATGTGACGCTTGGCATTCAGGCCAAAGAGTTCAATCTTGGTTTCATCAGACCAGAGAATCTTGTTTCTCATGGTCTGAAAGTCCTTTAGGTGCCTTTTGGCAAACTCCAAGCTGGCTTTCTTTTGTCTTTTACGGAGAAGTGGCTTCCGTCTGGCCACTCTACCATAAAGGCCTAATTGGTGGAGTGCTGTAGAGATGGTTGGTCTTCTGGAAGGTTCTCCCATTTCCACAGAGGAACTCTTGAGCTCTGTCAGAGTGACCATCGGGTTCTTGGTCACCTCTCTGACCAAGGCCCTTCTCCCCCTATTGCTTAGTTTGGCTGAGCCGCCAGCACTAGGAAGGGTCTTGGTGGTTCCAATCTTCTTCCATTTAAGAATGATGGAGGCCACTGTGTTCTTTGGGACCTTCAATGTGGCAGAAATGTTTTGGTCCACTTCCCCAGATCTGTGCCGTGACACAATCCTGTCTCGAAAGGAATATATCACATCAAATATAGGCTACTTAAAGTTCAAGTTAGATCACACATTCCGCCGATTGTTGTTGAAAAACGTTTCTTAAACGGAACAAAACGGGGATAAACATACCTGAATTTGTCCAATAGAAACTCTCGTTTGCAACTGTTGGACTAATGATTACACCGTATATCAGCTAGATGCAGGCAAGAGTGTGCAAGGCGGTATTGAATGTGTCAATATATTTTTCAAATTCTTCTCTCGACCAGTGTGCACCTACGTTGTAAACCTTAATTCATAGGCTAGGTTGTAGCAACCTTATGATGGGAATAGGGGAAATGTTAGTATCATGTAGTAGTCTAAACCTATCGCTGTTACATTGAACAGGGTGAATGGAATATGATTTGGAGTCATCTAATATGCTGTAATAGAAATAAGGCCATGCTCATGAAAAAACAAATAGTTCTGCCTCATCTTAAACGGCACTGTTAGGATGGTGGACCACTCTTGGTACACATGGGAAACTGTTGAGCTGGGAAAACCCAGCAACTTTGCAGTTCCTGACACAAACCGGTGCACCTGGCACCTACTACCATCCCCCATTCAAAGACACTTAAATATTTTGTCTTCCCCATTCACCCTCTGAATGATACACATACACAATCCATGCCTCATTTGTCTCAAGGCTTAAAAATCCTTATTTAACCTGTCTCCTCCCCTTCATCTACACTGATTGAAGTGGATTTAACTAGTGCCATCAATAAGGGATCATATCATTCATCTGGATTCACCTAGTCAGTTTATGTCATGGAAGGAGCAGGTGTTCTTAATGTTTTGTAGACTCAGTGTAAAGCACTACAGATAATCAAGTGCTATTTGAATGTGATGCATTTGCTCTATTGTTTACAGCGGGGTTGGGAAATTCCAGTCCTCGAGGGCCTGATTAGTGTCACAGTTTTGCCCCAGCTAACACACCTGACTCCAATAATCAACAATTCATGATCTTCAGTTTAGAATGCAATTTGATTAATCAGCTGTGTTTGCTAGGGAGGGAGAAAAAGTGTGACATCAATCAGGCCCCGAGGACTGGAGTTGCCCACCCCTGGTTTACAGGATTATTTGTATTTTAAAGAGCGTAGCTTTAAGGGGTTAGTACCGTCACATCTAGATAAAAACGAATGTAAAAAATGAACAGAGCAAATGTGTATTAAAACACTACCTAATCATATAAGTATTTATTCAACATTTACATATTCATATTATAATGAAACAGTAGGGAGCAGGTCTCGAACCCTCGACCTTCTAGCCCGAGGTCCGGCGCGCTATCGACTGTGCCGCAAAAGCATGCTCGTGCGGCAGGGTTGATTTCCGCGAGTAATAACCCAGGGTCGCTATTATTATTATTATTATTTATTTTTTTTTTATTTTTTTTTATTGGGGTGGATCAGCTTAATATTGCGGAAAGAATGTTGCTTCCAATGTAATTGTCTGCATCATTTCCAATCCCCCATATTTTTTTGGGTAAATATATATATCCATACACGCATGCATACATATATACATATATACATACACATACCTATATAGACATACATACTTTTTTAAAGAATATACCTTTATTATTATTCCCCGCAACCCTACCACCGCTCCCCCAATTGGAGTAAACTAATAAACACTTCTGCTTTTACCTTCAATTTATACATCTTATACCTATTTTACAGACACAGACTACTTTATAATAGTTCTCTCTTGTTTGTTCTTAGTCCTTCCTCTATTTCTGTTGTCCATCCAATTTTATTTCCACTTGTAACTGTGCTATTTCACAAAAGCTCCGCACCTATACACATTTCACAGATCCCGTATGCCCTACATTGTTTATCTTGTTATTAGTCCCACCCTTCAGTTCCACTCAACCCTTCCCATCTATCTTCCAACATCATCCATTTCGGATTTTTATTTGCCATATATTTTTCAACTGTGCTGTGATGCTTCACAAAAGATTTGAACCTTCCTATTCTCATAGCTTCTACAGATTGTAAATTAAAAATAAACATTTTTGCTAAAATAATTATTATATTATTGATTGATTGACTATGGCTTTTCAAATCCCCCAGTATTGCTATCTGTAGCGTTAGTTCTAGGCAAATGTTGCAATTCTTCAGCCATTCCTGGACCTGTGACCAAAAACGAGCTACATATGGACAATACCAAAATAAATGATCTAATGACTCTGCCTCCTCACAACAGAATCTGCAGAGCTGGGAAGATTGTATACCCCATATATATAACATTCTATTAGTTGCAAGAATTTTGTACAGTAATTTAAATTGAAAAATTCGAAGTTTTGAATCCGGCGTTGTTTTGCGTATCAATTCATAAACCATGTGCCATGGAATGGGTACATCGAAAATCTCTTCCCAACTATTTTGCAATTTATATGGCACAGCTGTCAGATTTTTGGTCCTTAAATGAAATTGGTATATGTTTTTATTTATCACACTTTTCTTTAACCATTTATGTTCTTTAATACAGGGCCGACATACAAGTTCCTTACTTTTTTCCCCTTCTACTTGCCTCTTCCATTTTTGTGGTAATGCTGCAATTAATTGGTTGTAATTTTGGGTAGAGCAGACATTTCCATATGTCTGTGTTAGCTGCATGTGTGACATAACTCCACCAGTCCTATTTATGATATCATTCACAAAAATTATACCTTTTTTAAACATTTCTTCGATAAATACAGTTTTTTTATCAATTACTATATTTGAATTTAACCACAATATTTGTTGTACTATTTGTTCCGTCCTTTCAGGTGGATTAAACTGAAATTGCAACCAACTTTCTAAGGCTTGTTTAAAAAATAAGGATATTTTGGAGATTATTTCCTTTTCAAACAACCGAAAGTGAGCAGGTGTAATCTGAATAAAGGGAAAAAGGCCCTTCTTGAACATAGGATGAGACATTCGTACCAATTTACTAGAGAACCAGTTTGGATTTAAGTATAACTTTTGTATGACTGATGCCTTTAGTGAGAGGTCTAATGCTTTAATATTTAATAATTTCTGCCCTCCGAATTCATATTCGTTATATAAATAGGCCCTTTTAATTTTATCTGGCTTGCCGTTCCAAATAAAATGGAATATTTTTTGTTCATATAATTTAAAAAGCAGGTCACTAGGTGTAGGCAAAACCATAAGCAAATAGGTAAACTGTGATATGACTAAAGAGTTAATCAGGGTGATTTTTCCACAAATAGACAAGTATTTTCCTTTCCATGGTAGCAAGATCTTATCTATTTTTGCTAACTTTCTATAAAAATTTATTGGAGTGAGATCATTTCTTTCTTTTGGGATTTTTATACCGAGTATGTCCACATCTCCGTCAGACCATTTAATTGGTAAACTACATGGCAATATAAAATGTGTATTTTTTAGTGATCCAATACGTAATATGGTACATTTATCATAATTTGGTTTTAATCCAGAGAGGATAGCAAAGGTATCTAGATCCTCTATGAGGCCGTGGAGAGACTCTAGTTGTGGTTTTAAAAGAAAACATGAATCATCAGCGTACAATGACACCTTAGTTTTTAAGCCACGGATTTCTAATCCATTAATATTAATGTTTGATCTAATTTTAACAGCTAACATTTCGATGGCAATAATAAATAGATATGCCGATAGTGGACAACCTTGTTTTACTCCTCTAGATAGTTTAAAACTTTCTGAGATGTAGCCATTATTTACTATTTTACACCTAGGGTTACTATACATAATTTTAACCCATTTTATAAGAGATTCCCCAAAATTGAAATATTCTAGGCATTTATATATAAACTCCAGTCGTACTTTATCAAAAGCCTTTTCAAAATCAGCTATGAAAACCAGACCTGGTGCCCCCGATATTTCATAGTGTTCTATTGTTTCCAGTACTTGCCTTATATTATCTCCAATGTATCGTCCATGTAAAAAACCTGTCTGATTAGGATGAATAATATCTGACAAAACTTTTTTTATTCTATGCGCCAAGCATTTTGCTAGGATTTTTGCATCACAACACTGTGTAAGAGGTCTCCAATTTTTTAATTGGACTGGATCTTTATATATACCACTTGGGTCCTGTTTCAGTAATAACGATATCAGACCTTCTTGTTGCGTGTCTGATAATCTACCATTTATATAGGAGTGGTTAAAACAAGCTAATAATGGTCCTTTGAGTATATCAAAAAAAGTTTTGTATACTTCCACTGGTATGCCATCCAGCCCTGGAGTTTTCCCATCCTTAAAGGCCCCAATTGCATCAAGCAGTTCCTCCTCTGTAATTTGGCCTTCACATGAGTCTTTCTGTACAGATGTTAATTTTACATTATTAATAGGAAAAAAATCCATACAATTAGTTTCAGTTAGTGGAGATGGAGGAGCCTGAAACGAAAACATATTCTTAAAGTACTTTACTTCCTCTTTCAAAATATCATTTGGTGAATCATGCGTGACTCCATCATTTGTAACAAGTTTTAATACATTTTTTTTGGTAGCATTTCTATATTGAAGATTGAAAAAGAATTTGGTGCATTTTTCCCCATATTCCATCCAGTTCGCTTTATTTTTATAATATATTACACTGGATCTTTCTTGAATAAGTTCCTCCATTTCTTTTTGTTTTTCCTCTAACTTATTCTGTGCCTCTATGGTACTGTTTTTATTGCTATCTAACTGTACTGTTAGTCCTTCAATTTCCTTTGTTAATATGGACTCTTTTGATCTAAATTCCCTTTGTTTTATAGATGAGTACTGAATTGCATGGCCTCTAAAGGCACACTTAAAAGTGTCCCATACAATAAGGGGATCTGCTGTACCTATGTTATGTCTGAAAAAGTCAGTTATAAAATCTTCTGTCCTAGTTCTAAACAATTTATCATCTAGTAGACTTTGATTAAATTTCCAATATCCTCGCCCACGTGGAAATTCTGTAAGAGAAATATATATGCCAATTATGTGATGATCCGACCGCATTCTGTCCCCTATCAACACTTTTTTAACTTTTGGTGCCAGAGAGAATGGTATAAGAAAGTAGTCAATACGACTAGCTTGATTCAGCCTCCGCCATGTATATCTCACTAAATCAGGGTATTTAAGTCTCCATATATCCACTAATTCCAATATATCCATGACATTCATGATTTCCTTAAGTGCCTGAGGGTGATAGTTTGTAGTGTGATTTCCTTTCCGGTCTATAGAGGTATTTAAGACCGTATTAAAATCTCCCACTATAATAATAGAGTCTAGTGTTGCTTGTAGAGTTGATAAATTCTTATATATATTTTCAAAGAAGCTTGGATCATCATTATTCGGACCGTATAGGTTAACAAGCCATATTTGTTTATTGTCCAATAACATATTTAAAATAATCCATCTACCTTGAGGATCTGTTTGGACAATTTGCACATTTGGATCAAAATTATTGTTAATTAAAACCATCACCCCTTTTGAATTTCTTTGCCCATGGGAGAAATATATTTTGCCCCCCCAGTTCTTTTTCCACAAAACTTCATCTAAAACTGTTGAATGGGTTTCCTGTAAACAATAGGTATTATAATCCTTCTCTTTTAGCCAGGTAAATACTGATCGTCTTTTCTTATTATCTGCTAAGCCATTACAATTGTAACTGGCTATACTTATTTCACCACTTACCATAATGAGACACACTTTTCATTCTTTTAATCAGAATATATTTTTGTAAACGTACTATTAAAAAGTAACATAATGATTGAGTGTCTATATAGTTGTACCATGATATTTGCATTTCTACTAAGTAAACCTCCAATTGGTCCCTACTATTCCACCCGCTAAAAGGCCTCATCTCGAGATGGCTTGTCATCCCAATGCCCGGTAGACCACCCTCGACCCCCTGTATCCCATAGCCCTGAACCGACTGGGATCCATTCTTTGAAAAGAGCATACAGTGCCATTTACCGAATTGAAGAAGATCAATTACCATATGCATTTCCATTGCCCTCACCTCGATTTGTATTATATATATCTGTGGATCATCCTCTATTGTCCCTAACATCTTTTACTTCTTCCTTCGCAACAGTTGTGGGATACACACATACACCCACACACACTCAGCCCTTACCCCCACACAACCATAAGCTCACTTTCTCAACAATTGCACCATCCCAGAGCCCAACTCAAGATGGGTCATGATTTACAAATGCACTTGCAGTTGCAGCTGCATGAGAAGGCCTGCAAGACCGCACAAAAAATTAGCAAAAATTGAGAGATTTATTTACCATTGTCATATCCTAGATAATGGAGGTCAAATGTACACCTTATTCCTGAAACACCCACAATACGGCCACCCGTCATGACCATGTCCCCACGCATCTCCATGCAGTCCGACTTTGATTTTGTGCCGCCAGGGCCACAATAATATACCCCCTCTCTGAATGTCCGAGTGTGACCCCCTCCCCATGGGTTACTGCAGCTAGTGTTGCCAGCACTGCCACTGCCTGGGTGGGGGCACCCCACCGGAATCCCCACCGGCTAGGTACAAGGTCGTCATGGTTCTCATTAGCAGCTTTGAGAATTTCCTTGTATATTATGCTCTCCCTTTATGGGGCTTTGGCTTTGCAGGACCAACCCTGCCAAGCAGGCTCAGAATCTTGAGGGGGCAGTGCTGCTCTTGGTCTCTGACCTCATTTTAGCTGCATACAGACCGCTTACAGCGGGCACATATAACAGTTAGGGACTTCTCCTTAGTATCTGGGTCATTCAGGTGGGTGTCTAGGGTATAGTGCCATGGACCGTACCATTAAAATAGGATAATAAATAATTAGATATAATTTATAAAAAAATAAATAAAAAATGTAGTTCTCCATGATAGGACAATAAATAAATAAGACGTATAATTCATTATAAAAGTATATCCATCATCTTAACAACATTGAAAGCCCTCTCATACCCGGCTCACAGCAATACATTGGCTCTGGGATATGCAACCATTTCATTACTCACTCACTCAACTTTCCAAACATAACAAATAAAATAAAAAATAAACACAAACCATACCATCCACACATACTGTGCCTTCTGTTTACTTAGTTTTTATCTTCACTATGTTGAATTAGTGCTTGTGTGTTCAATTAGTTATATGTGAAGATTTATAGAAAAGCTATATTTTTTATTGTATTGTTACAATCAGTAACCGGGCTTGAATTGTGTTTATTTCCCTCGTCTATGAGAACTTTGTAATTTTTAAAATAACCATGGAGTAGTCTTTGTGTCTCTGAACAACTGGTTATCAATATATAGTTTATCAACGACGAGAGCTACTCGTTTCGCTTTTAATCTATTTTCTTTGAAAATTGGATACAGAACTTTGCGCCGTTCTGCAATTTCCTTCGGAAACTGATCATTCATGCCAATTTTGGTCCCAGCAAGTCTTTTACCCAGGCTTTTAACCATTATTTTATCTTTAAATGAAGCAAATTTGGCAACGATTGGGCGTTCGTACCTCTGCCCTCTCTGTCCGAAGCGGTGAACGCGTTCAAGTTGGATTTTGTCGATAACTTCGCGTGGAATCTGAAGCGCTGTAAGGAGGAACTCTCTAACTATAGATTCAGGAACTTCTCCTTCTTTTTCTTGGATACCTGTAAGTACCAAATTCTCTCTCATGGATCTAGTTTGTATGTCCAGTAAGGTTTCTTTCAGAACGGTGTTCTCCTTTTTAATTCCATTCATTTCGGTTTCAATCTTATTGACTGTCCCTTTTAGCGCGTGTGTTTGCTTCTCCAATGTCGCAGCTTTTTCATCACTCATCTCTAGGCTTGCCTTCAACTCTTTTATATCCTTACTAACTAATTCAAGTATACCCAGTTTGTCATTTATTGATTTTAACAGATCGGTTTCGACCTTTACCATTCCCGGTGGTGAGAATATTAAATCATCAGTGTCTGTAGAAGAGTCACGTTTTCGTTTTGTAATCGGTTCCCCTGTCTTACTCTCCGTCATGTTTGGTTGTTGCCTGTTTTCGTAATATTTGTCGATAAATGTCTCTAGTTTTAGGATTTGTTTTGTGTTATTGTCCAGATTGAAGGTTATCACTCACCAGATTAAGTAGTGCTAATATTTTAGTCTAATTTAGCAGATATTTCGAATATTATGTTTTATCTTGAGGTGCTCTACATAAATCCCTTCAGTCCGCCATTACCCTTACGTTACCTTTCTTTTCTACCTTTCGTTACCTGGACCGATCGCTATTATTATTACACTATTAAGCTTCTACGTCTGTATACAGGACGGTATTATTTGTAAGACGTAAGAGAAAATATATCAGCTTATTGTTAAATTATTATGACGTTCTTTCCAATACAAAAGTGTAGTAACTATTGTTTCCAAACTGCGTTACCCACTCCAGCCAGCAGAAGGTGATGGGAGTCTTTCAGGTGATGCTTCTTGCGTGACGTATAATCTAGTGGACGGGACAGGAGGCTTCTTCAAACAGCGACAAAAGGCTTCTGTTTAACCACGCTGTGCTTTGCTAGCAAACCTAAAACTCTTTAGACCATTCTTGTGTGTATTACTCTTAGTGTTTCGAACATAATTCTGTTTATCTATCTACTGGTTCATTTATAAACGTAATTTGCTTGTTAAATTAGCAAATGTGTTACATTGATACCGCACTAGGCTAATTTCCCAGAGCATAAACGCACAAATCGACGGAGAAAGAAACTCTGGTGAAAGGAGGCAAAGAAGCTTGAAGAATGAAAAAGGAGAAACAATAGGATGATATTACAGTGAAAGAGGAAGATGGGAAAGAGGTTGTCAAAGTGGAAAAAAAGGTAGAAGCTTTCAGAATCAAAAAGGAGGAAGATGCCTTAAAATTGAAAGAAGAGGATGAACCTTTTCGAGTAAAAGAGGAGGATATCGCAATAAAAGAGAAGGAGACTGAAGTTCCGATTACCACCAGTGAGTACTGTCTTAAAAACAGGGACACAAACTATGCAGTTGTTGAACTGTGTTTTTTAAGGGGCATTATACTGAAGTTCTGCACTTTAATATGTTGTTCAGTACTGTAGGAATTGTTTTAGGGGCAATCTGCCATTGGTACATATATTTTGTGCACTTCAAAATTGTATTTATTGAATTCTCTGTGGTCTATATTAAAGTGCACTTATTCTAATATAACAGGCTTTTAAATATAATATACAGTGCATCATTTCTACATAAAATATCAAAGGGACGCAAAATGCATCCATTTTGTGGAACGGCCCTTTAACATTTGCATCACAGTGGTGGGAAAAGTACGCAATTGTCATACTTGAGTAAAAGTACAGATACCTGAATAGAAAATTACCCAAGTAAAAGTGAGTCACCTAGTAAAATACTTCCTGAGTAAAAGTCTAAAATATACTTTAGTATCAAAAGTAAAGTTTATTAATAATTTCAAATTCCTTATTAAGCAAACCAGATGGTGCCATTTAACTTTTTTTCTTTTCTTTTAATTTACAGATAGCCAGGGACACACTCCAACTCTCAGACAATCTACAATTGAAACTTGTGTTTAGTGAGTCTGCCAGATCAGAGGCAGTGATGATTACCAGGGATGTTCTCTTGATTAGTGCGTGAATAGGACCATTTTCCTGTCCAACTAAGCCTTCAAAATGTAATGAGTACTTTTGGGTGTCTGGGAAAATGTATGGAGTAAAAAGTACATAATTTTCTTTAGGAATGTAGTGAAGTAAAAGTCAAATTAGTCAAAAATAGTAAAGTACAGATTCCCTGAAAAACTACTTAAATCGTACTTTAAAGTATTTTTTACTTAGGTACTTTATACCACTGATCACAAAAAAAAGAAAAAGCATAATTCAAGTGGCTAATTTAGGCCCTTTTTAGACATATATTCAAGCCTCTTGTAACACTGTAATTGCAATAGAAGTTCATAAGTTTACCGTCTGTTTGATGTTCTCATTCACACAGGAGAGAGACATGACTATGGTGGATCCTCTGGGGAGCATCAACAACATCCTGATGCTGACGAGGCAGAGAAGAGTCTCTCCAGATCAGAACACCAGATGGTACAGCTTGGTTTGGTCTAGTATACAGCTTGCTCTATCGGGGTCCGGGCTGGGTTTCTGTAATGCACTTTGTCAACAGTGACATAAGCATCCATAATTATATGTCTGTCCCCTCTTTATGGTTACCAGGACAATGCTAGCCCTTCCACCCTCCCGGAGTCCCCATGTCGTGCCTCTCCCGGTTGCGCCTCACTGCTGGGTATGAAGAGGTTGTCTGTGCAGCTGGTGGACTGCAGGAAAACAACGGGGCTGAGTGGAACTGTGAGAGGAGGAGAAGAGAAGAAAGGATCAGATTTGACACATCAAAGTAAGTGCTGTAGTTCAGTTTGAACAAATACAATAGATCTTCCCACTGGTATCTGTTACCAGGACAACCAGCAGAGTTGTGTTAGTTGACATGAAGATGGACTGGTATCTTTTACTAGTAGGGCTGTCACAGACTAATAAACATCTTGTTTGACTTAGTCACCTGTTCTTTCCACCAATCAATTGGTGCACATTTTAAATGTGTATTTCTATATATACACTACCGTTGAAAAGTTTGGGGTCAATTAGAAATGTCCTTGTTTTTGAAAGAAAGGCACATTTTATGTCCAATAAAATAACATCAAATTGATCAGAAATACAGTGTAAACATTGTTAATGTTGTAAATGACTGTTGTAGCTGGAAATGGCAGATTGTTTTATGGAATATCTACATAGGCGTACAGAGGCCCATTATCAGCAACCATCACTCCTGTGTTCCAATGGCACGTTGTGTTACCTAATACAAGTTTATAATTTTAAAAGGCTAATTGATCATTAGAAAACCCTTTTGCAATTATGTTAGCACAGCTGAAAACTGTTGTGCTGATTTAAAGAAGCAATAAAACTGGCCTTCTTTAGACTAGTTGAGTGTCTGGAGCATCAGCATTTGTGGGTTTGATTACAGGCTCAAAATGGATCAATTAGCCTTTTAAAATGATAAACTTGGATTAGGTAACACAACGTGCCATTGGAACACAGGAGTGATGGTTGCTGATAATGGGCCTCTCTACGCCTATGTAGATAATCAGCCATTTCCAGCTACAATAGTCATTTACAACATTGACAATGTCTACACTGTGTATATGATCAATTTGATGTTATTTTAAATGGACAAAAAAAGGCTTTTCTTTCAAAAACAAGGACATTTCTAAGTGACCCCGAACTCTTGAATGGTATTGTATATCCTCACACCATCCATGTTGTAAACAGCATTCTGCATGAATTCTTACTCAACTTGCAACAAAACAATTTTATGAAATCTAATTTTGTTAGAAATCTAAAATTGTTTAACATGGTCAAGTTCGGTTTCTGTGCAATCTTCAGACACTCTAGAAGGCAACCAAACTTGTTTCATCATTCTACATGATGTATTGGCTATACAACACCTGAATTAGCCCATGAAGGGTCTTGGTCCAAACCTATCGTTTTGAAACCTAGCTAGATAGCCAATGAGCTGGGCTTTCCAGCAGTATGTGAATGCCGTTTGTAGGACAAACAGCCATCATGCTAGAGCTGTGCACAACAGAGTTCATTCTCTGGTGAAAGGAAACAGGACGCACTGTAGTTTACGTTTCACAGCAGTTCCTTCTCTTCTACAAACTTCTCAAATCTGAAAAAGTTAAACATGGCTACTAAGAGTGGAAAAGCTAAATCTCAGTCCAAGTATAAACATTTTGATGATATTATTGCAGAAATTGACCAGGAGAGTGACACAGAAGGAATGGATGAGGACTCTGTGAGTGACCACAGTTATGATTCCAGCGCGGAAGAAATGTTTTTGGAAGGAAAAGATCCACTTTTAGACCAGTAAGTAAAATTGGTTTTTGCTTCTCATGCTAATGCAGTTGTTTCAATGGTCACATATTCATTTGATATTTTTTGTTGATTTATTTATATATATATATATATTTATACACACATTCGAAGTTTACATACACTTAGGTTGGAGTCATTATAACTCGTTTTTCAACCACTCCACAAATTTCTTGTTAACCTCACTAGGGTATGTGGGACGGTAGCGTCCCACCTCGTCAACAGCCAGTGAAACTGCAGGGCGCCGAATTCAAAACAGAAATCCCATAATTGGAATTCCTCAAACATACAAGTATTTCACACCATTTTAAAGATACACCTGTTGTAAATCCAGCCAAAGTGTCTGATTTCAAAAAGGTTTTACGACGAAAGCACACCAAACGATTATGTTAGGTTAGAGCCAAGACACAGAAAAATACAGACATTTTTCCAGCCAAAGAGAGGAGTAACAAAAAGCAGAAATAGAGGTAGAATTAACTTCTCTTAAATACCGATCCCGGATCCGGGTTTGAAAATAGACAACATACGGTGATCGCCACAAATAGTCATATTAAGCATTCCTGAAAATACAAGTGTCTCACATGCTTCAAAAGCCGTGAATCTTGCTAATCCAACTGCGTTGTCAGATTTAAAAAAGGATTTACTGCGAAAGAATAGGATGCGATTATCTGAGCTCAGCGCTCCATAACAAACTAATTTTTCAACCAGCACAGGCGTAACATTATCACAGATTGCGTTGAAATAAATCATTTACCTTTGAAGATTTTGCTCTGTTTGCAATCCCAAGGCTTATTGTTACACACTGAATGGTCTTTTGTTCGGTTAAATCCATTTTTTATAGCCTAACACGAAACATTTTGTGAACGCTTATGTCGTTGAATTTCATTTCATAAAATTTTTGACGAAACATCCGACCTAAATACACTGACTAAACCTGACGTTATCCAGTCATGTTTGGTTTCCTTGCAATCAACTGTTTGTTTGTAACACAACCAAACTTGATGGGTCATTTCGCGGGACGTATTGAGCCGAAAAAAACGATTGGAAGACAACGAGTAACGAGCTCATTGTGCACCAATTATATGACCACTGTCTCGTTGATTGACTGTATTTTAACCCAATGACCACTCATCGTCTTGAAATCTAGCTGGGTAGATAGTGCCATTTACCTCTGTTCAATGGCTATCAAATGGTTATTTGTTTGAAGACCAACCCATACATGAAACGCAGGCGTAACGAGTGTCTTTTACCTTTGCGTTTAGAACTGGAAGGAACGAAAGTTATTACGCACAGCAGTATTTCGGCAACTTGCATCTTCAGCTGTTTATTTATCCAACATCATGGCGAATAAGTCAGGGAAAGCTAAATCTAAGACTAGATATACGAATGTGGAACCTGCTGGTAGAGAGGTAGAGGGGCAATGGCACTCTGTGCTGGAGGAAGATGTGGCGCCCCGTGCTCCAGTTTTCAGACCTAAAAGGCAACCCGGACCCCAACTGGATATGACATCGAAGTATAGCCCGATGCAACTTTTCCAACTGTTTTTCACCCCGGCAGTTGTTGATTCCCTTGTTTGCAATACTAACAAGTATGGGGCTAGGAAGCAAGCAGGAAAGAAACAGGAATGGAAGCCCATTTCCATGTCAGACATTTTCTGCTACCTTTCACTGGTAATTTACATGGGGCTGGTGAAGTTCAAAACCCTAAAGGATTACTGGAAAACATCCGAACTCTATCAACTGCCTTTCCCCCCCACTGTCATGTCCTCTACAAGGTTTTTAAATATCTCACGGGCGCTTCACATCAGTGACCCAGAAGATGATGAGGAGAATGACAGGAGGAGAGGCACCGCACGGTTTGACAGGCTCTGCAAAGTCAAACCTCTCTACCACAGCATGGTTGAGGCTTGCAAGACCCATTTTCAGCCCGCACAGAACGTGTCAATCGATGAGAGGATGGTAGCCTCAAAGGCCAGAATTGGCCTAAAACAATACATGCGTAACAAGCCAACTAAGTGGGGTTACAAGCTGTTTGTTTTGGATGATTCTGTGTGTGCATACACATGCAATATTTTTGTCTATGAGGGGAAGAACACTTGTGCGACTGGTAAGGGACTTAGCTATGACTCTGTGATGGAGTTATTGGATTTCCAACTGCTGGGGAAGGGCTACAAACTCTTTGTGGACAACTTTTACACAAGCCCTACCCTGTTTGCAGACCTGAGGAAGCTAGAGGTGTGGGCTTGTGGCACTATTCGGACCAACAGAGTGGGCTTTCCAAAGACAAAAGTAAATGACATGCCTGAGCGGGCTGAGCGGGGTACCATGCGATGGATCCGTGAAGATGGCCTGCTGTTTGTGAAGTGGATGGACACTAGAGAAGTGGTGATGTGCTCCACTATTCACAAGTCCTTCAATGGCGACCATGTCAGTAGGCGTGTGAAAGACGCCATGGGTGCATGGACCACCAAAAATGTCCCCATTCCTGCAGCCATCAAGGACTACAACAAGAGCATGGGAGGTGTAGACCTATCAGACGCACTGATAGGGTACTATAATGTTCTTCATAAGACAAAGAAGTGGTACAAGACATTGTTTTACCACTTCATTGACATTGCTGTGGTGAATTCCTTCATCCTGCAGAAGGAAATGGCGAAGAGCTGTGGACAGCCCCCCATCACACAGCTAGCCTTCAGGGAGCTGCTCATCCGGGAGCTTGCTGCCTATCGCACAAAGTCCACTGCATCACGCTCTGCCCCCTCTACCTCTGCCCGCTCTACCTCTGCCCGCTCTACCTCTGCCCGCTCTACCTCTGCCCGCTCTACCTCTGCCCCCTCTACCTCTGCCCCCTCTACCTCTGCCCCCTCTGCCCGCTCTACCTCTGCCCCCTCTACCTCTGCCCGCTCTACCTCTGCCCCCTCTACCTCTGCCCGCTCTACCTCTGCCCGCTCTACCTCTGCCCGCTCTACCTCTGCCCGCTCTACCTCTGCCCCCTCTACCTCTGCCCGCTCTACCTCTGCCCCCTCTACCTCTGCCCCCTCTACCTCTGCCCGCTCTACCTCTGCCCCCTCTACTCCTGCCTCCAGTGGTGTTCATATGCCACAGTTCATTAGTGCAGGCATGACTGTGCCTCATGGCCAAAAGGCCACAGCATGGAGGCGTCGTTGTGTTCTGTGTCACATGAAGTCCCCCATCACCTGCACCACGTGTTCAGTTTGTCTCTGCTTTACCTCAGAAAGAGACTGCTATGGGACATGGCACAGGCAGCAAAATATTGTGTAGAAGACCTCTAAAGGCTCTACCCCTGTTTTTTTGTTGTTTTTTTTAAATATTTTTTTAAACATTTTTTTTTTTTGTGTGTTAGAATTGCTTTTTGATATGTTGTATATAGTTATTTGCACTGTTGTATATAGTTATAGGTCATTTCACCAATTCGGCCACTTGGGTACATTTGGGCAACTTGTGTGGGACACCTGGGTGACTTCATGCTAAATTTCATGTAGCACACTCATTTTGGAAGTTATCAGTCTGAAACTTTGCACACCTACAGTTGCCCTCTTGTGTTCTCCATCAAAACTATCTCCAGCATCCTATCTGACTGTGTGGCTATTCTAGTACATGTGAAAAAGGATGCTACAACAATAAAAACAGAAAACATATGTTTATTTCCTTGTATTTTCTTCTACCAGATCTATTGTGTTATATTCTCCTACATTCAATTAACTTTTCCACAAACTTCAGAATGTTTCCTTTTAAATGATACCAAGAATATGCATATCCTTGTTTCTAGGCATGAGCTACAGGCAGTTAGATTAGGGTATGTCTTCAGGCGGAAATTGAGAACAAGGGTTGCAGCCATAAGAGGTTGTTAAGGAGCCTGAAACAACACGAGAGAATACACACAGGTGAGAAGCCTTACCACTGCTCCCAGTGTGGCAAGTGTTTTAACCAGTTAGGGAACCTGAAACAACATGAGAGAATACATACAGTTGAAAAGCCTTACCACTGCTCCCAGTGTGGAAAGAGTTTTAACCAATTAAGCAACCTGAAAGCTCATGAGAAAATTGACACAGGGGAGAAGCCTTAACACTGCTCCCAGTGTGGAAGGAGTTTTAACCAGAAAAGCAACCTCAACCAACATAAGATAATACACAACGGGGAGAAGCCTTACCACTCCTCCCAGGTGCAAAGCTTTTGCCCATTTAGGAAGCCTGAAAGAACACATGAGACTGCACATAGAGGAGAAGGCTTACAAAAGCTCAGACTTTGGGAAAACCTTATGAAATTGCTTCTTCCAATTATTGATAAACATGTACCTGTTAAGAAACTGACTGTTAGAACTGTTAAGGCTCCATGGATTGATGAGGAAGTTAAAAACTGTATGTTTGAAAGAGTTGGGGCAAAAGGAGTGGCTAATAAGTCTGGCTGGCTTACGTACTGCAAATGGAGAAATTGTGACCAAACTCAATAAAATAATACACCTTATTAGGAAGCCAAGATCAATGATATAAAGAATGATGGGAAAAAAACGTGTAAAAAATCATAATGAAAGAAAAGCAGTGCAAGTATTACATTTTGTAAAGTTAGTGTGGGAGAGGTGGAAAAATTGTTATCGATCAATAATGACATTGACAACTTAGATGGGAAGCTACTGAGGACAGTAGCTGACTCTATAGCCACTCCTATCTGTCATATTTTTAATCTGAGCCTAGAAGAAAGTATTTTATCCTCGGGCCTGGAGGAAAGCCAAAGTAATTCCACTACCCAAGAGTGGTAAACACGGTCTTTACTGGTTCTAACAGCAGACCTATAAGCTTGCTGCCAGCTCTTAGCAAACTGTTGGGGAAAATTGTGTTTGACCAAATACAATGATATTTCTCTGTAAACAAATTAACAACAGACTTTCAGTATGCTTATAGAGAAGGGCACTCAACATGTGCTGCACTGACACAAATGACTGATGATTGGGTGAGAGAAATTGATAACAAGAAGATTGTGGGAGCTCTATTGTTAGATTTCAATGCAGCCTTTGATATTATTGACCATAACCTGTTGTTTAAGAATGTCTGTGCTATGGCTTTTCAACCTCTGCCATAATGTGGATTCAGAGCTATCTATCTAGTAGAACTCAGAGGGTTTTTAAAGGAAGCTTCTCTAATGTCAAACATATAAAGTGTGATGTACCGCAGGGCAGCTCTCTAGGCCCTCTACTCTTTTCTATTCTTACCAATGACCTGCCACTGGCATTAAACAAAGCATGTGTGTCCATGTATGCTGATGATTCAACCATATAAGCATCAGCAACCACAGCTAATGAAGTCACTGAAACACTTAACAAAGAGTTGCAGTCTGTTTTGGAATGGGTGGCCAGTAATAAACTGGTCCTGAACATCTCTAAAACTAAGAGCATTGTATTTGGTACAAATCATTCCTTAAGTTCTAGACCTCTGCTGAATCTGGTAATGAATTGTGTTGCTGTTGAACAAGTTGAGGAGACTAAATTACTTGGCATTACCTTAGATTGTAAACTGTCATGGTCAAAACATATAGATTCAATGGTTGTAAAGATGGGGAGAGGTCTAGCCGCAATAAAGAGATGCTCTGCTTTTTTGACACCACACTCCAAAAAGCAAGTTCTGCAGGCTCTAGTTTTGTCTAATCTTGATTATTGTCCAGTCGTGTGGTCCAGTGCTGCAAGGAAAGACCTAGTAAAGCTGCAGCTGGCCCAGAACAGAGCGGCACGTTTTGCTCTTAATTGTAATCAGAGGGCTGATATAAATACTATGCATGCCAGTCTCTCTTGGCTAAGAGTTGAGGAGAGACTGAGTGCATCACTTCTTCTTTTTATAAGAAACATGAATGTGTTGAAAATCCCAAATTGTTTGCATAGTCTGTAAGGGAATTCTGCCCTATGTGCACAGAAGAGACCACAGGAAAACTTATTTGATCAGAGGTTAGTTTGTTTAATAAGGATTGCAACACGGAGTTTACACTTACAGCAATTTGCAAGCAACACTCAGTACAAAATATGGTGTTTTCCCTTTTTATCCCCTACTGAGGATCACCCCGCCCAGCTAGGGTGATGTCCCCTAACTTTAATACCATATAAGCTCATAATTAATAGTTGCTAATACAAAGATGTCTCTGCTAGGCGGAGTTCAGCTTATTGCGTTATTGGCAGTTAGTTTCCCAATCACTCTTCCCCTTATTGCTATCATGTCAGACTGGAAGTAAGACTGGAACATAGTATCAACAGGAACTCTTAGTTCCCTTTATCCATCTGTTACCTAAAATATAGTTTCAACATCTGACTTTGTACAGTTGACCTTTTCATTCACTTGCAAGGTGTCAACCACTGATTCTTAATCTCAAGCTAAAGCAACACATGAATCATTGTACTTTTGTCATCACAGGTGCTCCTATAATGTACAGATATCATCAAAGTTCTTACAAGTCAACTTACACACAGCTTTGACACACACACTTATCCCACCAGACATGCCACCGGGGGTCTTTTCACAGTCCCCAAGTTTCCAGAACAAATTCAAGAAAGCGTACAGTATTATATAGGGCCCTTATTGCATGGAACTTCCTTCCATCTCATATTGCTCAAATAAACAGCAAACCTGGTTTCAAAAAACAGATAAAGCAACACCTCACAGTACAACCACTCTCCCCTATTTGACCTAGATAGTTTGTGTGTATACATTGATATGTAGGCTACGTGTGCCTTTTACAAAATGTATGTAGTTCTGTCCTTGACCTGTTCTTGTCTATTGATGTGCTGTATTATGTGTCATGTTTTGTGTGGACCCCAGGAAGAGTAGCTGCTGCTTTTGCAACAACTAATGGGGATCCTAATAAAATACCAAACTCTGTTATTCTCTCTGAGCTCAGAAATAAAGAATCTTGGTTTGACTTGGACTCCAGCAGATCCTTATTTTATAATATCCACCACAACTCTCCCACGGATTGCTGTTTATCATTGTCTCAATGAAGAGTTCTTTGTTTTACTTTCCAATAAACATTCCACTTTCCTGGGGGCATTTACAAGCTTCCCACTGGTTGAATAAACGTTGTTTCCACGTCATTTAAAAAAAACATCTTTAACATTGATGAACCTTCACTATCTTCATCCCTAAACTAGCAACATTAACTATTGTCTATTGTTATTCTCAACTTCCTGGCCATATGAAATCCTAGCTAAATACAATGTTCCCTACCAGTTTTCATGTCTTTGGTTATGCAAACGTTTGTTTATTTAATTATATTTCTCATTGAGATTAATATTTTTTAAATTCTGTATGAGTCACGCATTGCTTTGGTCATGTGGTCTCTTATGGGTCAATAATTTTAATTAGAATATAGCAATGATGCTCTCTCCTCAATCACTTAGTTTCTTTGGAAAGTATTCAGACCCCTTTACTTTTTTCACATTTTGTTACGTTACAGCCTTATTCTTAATTGGATTAAATCAAACAATTTCCTCAGCAATCTACACACAATACCCCATAATGACATCACAATACCCCATAATGACAAAGCGGAAACAGGCTTTTTGTAAATTTCTGCAAATGTATTAATCACAAAAAATGTATTTACATAAGTTTTCAGACCCTTTGCTATGAGACTCGTAATTGAGCTCTGTTGCATCCTGTTTCCATTGATCATCCTTGAGATGTTTCGACAACTAGATTGGAGTCCACCTGTGGTAAATTCAATTGATTGGACATGATTTGGAAAGGCACACACCTGTCTATATAAGGTCCCACAGTTGACAGTGCATCTCAGAGCAAAAACCTAGCCATGAGGTTGAAGGAATTGTCCGTAGAGCTCCGAGACAGGATTGTGTTGAGGCACAGATCTGGGGAAGGGTACCAAAACATTTCTGTAGCATTTAAGTTCCCTGATTTAGCCCCCTGCAGTAAAAGGTTATTCATGGAGTAAAATGATCTGTTTCAGTCATTAGTAAAGGGCACATCGTTAAGAATACAGTTATCTTTTTGTTGTTGTTTTGTGGTCTATATCCTGTCAATAATTTATTCCTTCATAAACAGAAAACGTTTACCTAAACACAACATGTGTGCAAGGGCCCCTCTAGGTTCACAACATCTTGACCATTAAATCTGGACAGCTGACAACTATTTTTAAAAGGGTAAAAGTGATCTGTTTAGGTCGTCAGTAAAGGAAGCATAGTTAAAGAGTACAATGAACCTTTCAAAGAGGATGGGGTGAGGTCTCTGGGGCTTATTTTGGGGGGGGTTGGCTGAGACATCCCTCGGACATCTCCCCTAAACTATTTTTGAAAGGGTAAAAATGATCTGTTTATGTCGTTAGTAAAACATATGTTTTAAAGACACCTGGGGGTCCAGGTTGTTAGTTATTTTGTGTACATATAGTTCCCCTGTGTGTAAGAGCCCCCCTAGATTCACATCTTCTTGACGTTTAACATTCCCAGCCAAGGGGAGAGACAGAGGGAGAGAGATTTAAATTCATTGAAAGTAAATTACATTTTATTTAAAACCTTTTATTTTATTCAAAAACTTTAGTACAGTCATTTAAACATACATATTACAATTATTAAAGTTTACTATGTAATATTAAATACAAAATTATGTCACTAATGTTTTTTTACTAAAGAACTTTATATAAATCATACATGTTATTATTACATGTAGCAACACCACATGACAACAACATGGTTGCAACCCCACATAACAACAACATGGTAGCAACACAACATGGTAGCAACACAACATGGTAGCAACACAACATGGTAGCAACATAACATGGTAGCAGCACCACATGACAACAACATGGTCCTAACACAACATGGTAGCAACACAACATGGTAGCAACACCACATAACAACAACATGGCAGCAACACCACATAACAACAACATGGTAGCAACACAGCATGGTAGCAACACAACATAACAACAACATGGTAGCAACACAACATGGTTGCAACACAACATGGTAAAAACACCACATAACACCAACATGGTAGCAACACCACATGACAACAACATGGTAGCAACACAACATGGCAGCAACACAACATGGTAGCAGCACAACATTGTACAAACATTATTTGGCACAGACAAGAGCACAAAGGCAAGAAGGTAGAGACAGCAATACATCACACGAAGCAGCCACAACTGCCAGTAAGAGTGTCCATGATTGAGTCCTTGAATGAAGAGATGGAGATAAAACTGTCCAGTTTGAGTGTTTTTTGCAGCTTGTTCCCGTCGCTAGCTGCAGCGAACTAAAAAGAGGAGCGACCCAGGGATGTGTGTGCTTTGGGGACCTTTAACAGAATGTGACTGGCAGAACGGTTGTTGTATGTGGAGGATGAGGGCTGCAGTAGATATCTTAGATAGGGGTAAATGAGGCCTAAGAGGGTTTTATAAATAAGCATTAAACCAGTGGGTCTTGCGACTGGTATACAGAGATAACCAGTTTATAGAGGAGTATAGAGTGCAGTGAGGTGTCCTATAAGGAGCATTGGTGGCAAATCTGATGGCCGAATGGTAAAGAACATCTTGCCGCCCATTGTTTCCTACCATGACTATATCCAACCCAACTACATGTGTTGCCACTATCATGTATCCTACCATGACTATATCCAACCCAACTACATGTGTTTCCACTATCATGTATCCTACCATGACTATATCCAACCCAGCTCCATGTGTTTCCACTATCATGTATCCTACCATGACTATATCCAACCCAACTCCATGTGTTGCCACTATCATGTATCCTACCATGACTATATCCAACCCAACTCCATGTGTTGCCACTATCATGTATCCTACTTGGCTGAAGCTTTGATCCAGTGGAAGAAGTATTGAGGAGCAGGGAGGTTAAAGGTCACTTCAGGATACAGCTGTTACTCTACACTATCCCTAGATAATCCAGTAATGAGAGAAAATGTATAGAATATTTAGGGCCCTATCAAATCCGTTTTCTTTTCTTTTTTTCACCTAATTACATTTTCTCCATTTTTTCAGGTTTCTGATTTGTCCCTGTTTTTCTGTTTTTCTCTCTAAATCACACTGTTAATAGAATAACAACAACATTGGATGTTCTAAGTCCACAATAATACTTAAACCACATCAGGAGACCACTTTTGAAGTCTGAGAAAAAAATTCATTTTTGTGTGTACCCTTTAATATAAGTGGCACCAGCAAGAGCCTTGCTTGGTTAGTGGTGTCTCTGTAGCACACATGTGATTGCAGAGTGTGCTGAACAAATCACAACAGGATTGATGCAAATGATCATGATATCATTCTGCCAGGTAGGCATAGACTACTTTGTAGTTGACATTTAATTGACAGGGTTTTTGGGAAAGCTTTTCCATCAACCAGAAGATGGTTGTCATCAGCATAATCGCCCAACAGCTAAACATAGTGGTAGACAAATGCACTCAGACAGGGGGATTTCCGGGCTGTTTCCTCTTCAGAAAGTTGAGGGAAAATACAAATCACTGAGTCTAATTTAGACGACTTGCAGGCAGTGGGTTCAGAATAACTATGACATAAAAATGAAAACTCTTAAATCTGTCACCTAATCCTACCTAATGGGCAGGTCAGCCCTGGAGTAAAGTATTGGCTGTAAGAAGTAAGAGAAAACATAACATCTGTTTATTCTTATTTTTATTACCTCTCATGACATTGCTTGCAAGAATAAACATTGTAATTAATATTTTTCCAATCTGCGTTACCCACTCCAGTCAGCAGATGGCGATTTGAGTCTTTCAGGTGATGCTGCTTTCGTGACGTATAATCTAGTGGACGGAACTGGAGGCTTCTTCAACAGCGACAAAAGGCTTCTGATTCAACCAACGTGGTGATTTGCTAGCGAACCTAAAACCGAAACATTGAAGCGCTTTAGACCAATCTTGTGTATTTTACTCATAGTGTTTTGAATATAATTCTGTTTACCTTTCTACTAGTTCACTTAAACGTAATTTGCCTGTTAAATTAGCAAATGTGGTAAATTGATAATGCACTAGGCTAATCGACCGGAGCATGAGTTCACTAAGCTCGACAGAGAAAGAAGCTCTGATGAAAGGAGAGGAAGAAGCTTTCAGCATGAAAAAGGAGGAAGAGGAAGCTATCACATTGAAAGAAGAAGAGGATGATATTACAGTGAAAGAGGAAGAATGGAAAGAGGTTGTCAAAGTGGAAGAGGAGGAGGTAGAAGCTTTCAGAATCAAAAAGGAGGAAGATGCCATAACATTGAAAGAAGAGAATGTAGTGAAAGAAGAGGAAGAACCTTTTAGAGTAAAAGAGGAAGAGGAGGCTATCTCAATAAAAGAGGAGGAAGACGTTTTGGGAGTGAAAAAGGAGGAGGCTGAAGATCGGATTACAAACAGTGAGTACTGTCTTAAAAACAGGGGAACTATGAAGTCCTTGATTTAATGTATTGTTTTAACGGGGCATTCTAAATCAAATCAAATGTATTTATATAGCCCTTCGTACATCAGCTGATATCTCAAAGTGCTGTACAGAAACCCAGCCTAAAACCCCAAACAGCAAGCAATGCAGGTTTAGAAGCACGGTGGCTAGGAAAAACTCCTAGAAAGGCCAAAACCTAGGAAGAAACCTAGAGAGGAACCAGGCTATGAGGGGTGGGCCAGTCCTCTTCTGGCTGTGCCGGGTGGAGATTATAACAGAACATGGCCAAGATGTTCAAATGTTCATAAATGACCAGCATGGTCAAATAATAATAATCACAGTAGTTGTCGAGGATGCAGCACCTCAGGAGTAAATGTCAGTTGGCTTTTCATAGCCGTTCATTAAGAGTATCTCTACCGCTCCTGCGGTCTCTAGAGAGTTGAAAACAGCAGGTCTGGGACAGGTGCACGTCCGGTGAACAGGTCAGGGTTCCATAGCCGCAGGCAGAACAGTTGAAACTGGAGCAGCAGCACGGCCAGGTGGACTGGGGACAGCAAGGAGTCATCATGTCAGGTCGTCCTGAGGCATGGTCCTAGGGCTCAGGTCCTCCGAGAGAGAGAAAGAAAGAGATAATTAGAGAGCAGCATAAATACTGGAGGCTGAGAACGGAGGGGTTAGGAGACACTGTGGTGCCCCATCCGATGATACCCCCGGACAGGGCCAAACAGGAAGGATATAACCCCACCCACTTTGCCAAGGCACAGCCCCCACACCACTAGAGCGATATCTTCAACCACCAACTTACCATCCTGAGACAAGGCCGAGTATAGCCCACAAAGATCTCCGCCACGGCACAACCCAAGGGGGGGCGCCAACCCAGACAGGAAGATCACGTCAGTGACTCAACCCACTCAAGTGACGCACCCCTCCTAGCGACGGCATGAAAGAGCACCAGTAAGCCAGTGACTCAGCCCCTGTAATAGGGTTAGAGGCAGAGAATCCCAGTGGAGAGAATTGGAATTGACCCTATACATTTGCAACACAAACAATATTTGACAAAATCATGATGAAAAAGGCCATTTTAGACATATTCATGCCTCTTGATTGTAATAGATGGTCATAAGTTTACGTCTGTTTGCTGTTCTCGTTCACACAGGAGAGAGACGTGACTATCGTGGATCCTCTGGGGAGCCTCAACAACATCCTGATGCTGACGAGGCAGAGAAGAGTCTCTCCAGATCAGACCACCAGATGGTACAGCTTGGTCTGGTCTAGCATACAGCTTGCTCGATCTGGGTCTGGGCTGGGTTTCTGTAAAGCACTTCATGACAACAGTGACATCAGCATCCATAATGATATGTGTCTGTGTCCCCTCTTTATGGTTACCAGGACAACGCTAGCCCTTTCACCCTCCCGGAGTCCCCGTGTCGTGCCTCTCCCGGTAGCACCTTACTGCTGGGTATGAAGAGGTTGTCTGTGCTGCTGGTGGACTGCAGGAAAACAACGGGGCTGAGTGGAACTGTGAGAGGAGGAGAAGAGAAGAAAGGATCAGATTTGACTCATCAAAGTAAGTGCTGTGGTTTAGTTTGAACAAATAAAATAGATCTGCCCACTGGTATCTGTTTCCAGGACAACCAGCAGAGTTCTGTTAGTTGAGGAAGATAGACTGGTGGATATGGATGTTAAGAATATCATAACACTGAAAAAGGATTCTGCCAATGAAAAGAGAGAAACCAATAGACCATATAAAACCTTGATGAACGTTAGCTTTAGAGAGAAAGTTTCAAGATGATCCAATGTAAGCTGCTTGTTTTACAAAACATTATGGATGTTACATTGCCTGTCCCAATCAACCCCCCCCTATCTTTACAAGACTGTAGAACAGGCAAACTAAACTCAAGACACTGTTAATTAATTAACTAATACTGGAGGAAAGCTGTGATCAGGCTGCCCACTCATGAGAAAGCTTCAAACTGTAACCAGTGCCTACAGCCTGGTTCAGGTTATCAATCAACCTACCAGGGTAGTTACAAACAGTACAGAAATTAAATCATCAACATATTTTGATCATATCTTTACTAATGCTGCAGAAATGTGTTTTAAAGCAGTTTCCAGATCCATCAGATGTAGTGATCACAATATAGTAGCCATTTCTAGGAAAACCAAAGTTCCAAAGGCTGGGCCTAATATTGTGTAAAAGAGGTCATACAATACTTTTTGTAGTGATTCCTATGTTTTTGATGTAAATAATATTTGTTGGTCCGTGGTGTGTAATGATGAGCAACCAGACGCTGCCCTTGACACATTTGAAAATGCTTATCCCAGTTACTAATAAGCATGCACCCGATAAGAAAATGACTGCAAAAACTGTTAAATCCACGTGGATTGATGAGGAATCAAAAAATGGTATGATGAAGAAGGAGGCAAAAGAGATGGCAAATAGGTCTGGCTGTATAACTGATTGGCAAACGTATTGCAAATTGAGAAATCATGTGACTAAATAAAAAGAAGAAACTACACTATGAAACAGATAAATGACATGAAGAATGATAGTAAAAAGCTTTGGAGCATCTTCAATGACATTTTGGGCTAAAATATCAACAATGACATGTCACCGGTGTCTGACAACGTGGATGGAAAATTGAGGATAATAGCGGCCGATATTGCCACTCCTATTTGCCTTGTCTTTAATTTAAGCCTACTAGAAAGTGTGTGCTCTCAGGCCTGGAGGGAAGCTAAAGACATTCCACTACCCAAGAATAGTAAAGCTCCCTTTGGTCGGCTATTTAAGCCAGTAATCAGCCTATTACCAACCCTTACATTGTTGGAAAAAAATAGTTTGGCCAGATACAATGCTATTTTACAGTTAACAAATTGAGACTTTCAGCTTATAGGGAAGGACATTCAATAAGCATAGCACTTACAAATGACTGATTGGCTGAGAGAAGTTGATGATGATAGAATTATTGTTGGGGCTGTTTTGTTAGCCTTCAGTGCGGCTTTTGACATTATCGATCGTAGTCTGCTGCTGAAAAAAACGTATGGCTTTACACCCCCTGCTATATTGTGGATATATTTTTTTAAATGTAACCTTTATTTAACTAGGCAAGTCAGTTAACCTGTTATGGCTGCAGCCCGGTGTCGGTACACTTATGACAACATCCCGTCCAAATGCAGGGCGCGAAATTCATAAGATATTCTTTAGAAATATTTAACTTTCACACATTAACAAGTCCAATACAGCAAATGAAAGATACACATCTTGTGAATCCAGCCAACATGTCCGATTTTTAAAATATTTTACAGCGAAAACACCACGTATATTTATGTTAGCTCACCACCAAATACAAAAAAGGACAGACATTTTTCACAGCACAGGTAGCATGCACAAAACCAACCTAACTAACCAAGAACCAACCAAACTAACCAAGAAACAACTTCATCAGATGACAGTCTTATAACAAGTTATACAATAAATCTATGTTTTGTTCGAAAAATGTGCATATTTGAGGTATAAATCATAGTTTTACATTGCAGCTACAATCGGAAATAGCACCGAAGCAGCTAGAACAATTACAGAGACCAAATTGAAATGCCTAAATACTCATCATAAAACATTTATGAAAAATGCATGGTGTACAGCAAATTAAAGACAAACATCTTGTGAATCCAGCCAATATTTCCGATTCTTTAAGTGTTTTACAGCGAAAACACAATATAGCATTATATTAGCTTACCACAATAGCCAAAAACACAACAGCATTGATTCAAGCCAACAGTAGCGATAACGAATAAACCAGCAAAATATATTAATTTTTTCACTAACCTTCTCAAAATTCATCAGATGACAGTCCTATAACATCATATTACACAATACATATATTGTTTGTTCGAAAATGTGCATATTTAGCGGCACAAATCGTGGTTATACAATGTGAATACTAGGCAAAATGCAATAACAATGTCCGGAGAAATCTTGAAGAGGCACCTAATCTAATCAAATAACTATTCATAAACGTTACTAAAAAATACATGTTGGACAGCAAATTAAAGATAGCTTAGTTCTTAATGCAATCACCGTGTTAGAATTCTAAAAATAACTTCAGTACGACATCCAGCTTACGTTATGGCGAGAGAGCGCCCAAAATCTGGGCGCAAACTAATAGTACACATGTTCGACAGATATATGAAATAACATCATAAATGGGTCCTACTTTTGATGATCTTCCATCAGAATGTTGTACAAGGGGTCCTTTGTCGGGAACAATCGTTGTTTGGTTTTAGAATGGCATTTTTCCCTCTTGAAATAGCAAGCAAAACTAGCCAAGTGGCGCGAAGCTCTCCTTCCTGAACAAACGCAGAGAACGCAACACGCCTAACCTCCCGAAAAAATGTCAATAATATGATAAAACTATATTGAAAAAACATACTTTACAATGATATTGTCACATTTATCAAATAAAATCAAAGCCGGAGATAGTAGCCGTCTATAACGACAGCTTTTCAGAAGGCAATCCCCGGGTACTTCTCGCACCTTCCAGAAAACAGGAAATTGGTGTCACGTCATGCCAAGAGCTCTTATTCGACCTCAGATCAAGCGATACACTCCATTTCTTCTCTCACTCCCTATTGACATCTAGTGGAAGGCGTATGAAGTGCATGTATACTAATACATATCAAGCACAGTTATAGGCAGGCCCTAGAACAGAGCATCGATTTCAGATTTTCCACTTCCTGTCAGGAAGTTTGCTGCAAAATGAGTTCTGTTTTACTCACAGATATAATTCAAACGGTTTTAGAAACTAGAGAGTGTTTTCTATCCAATAGTAATAATAATATGCATATTGTACGAGCAAGAATTGAGTACGAGGCCGTTTGAAATGGGCACCTTTTATCCAGGTTACTCAATACTGCCCCTGCAGCCCAAAGAAGTTAAAACCTGTTTGGGATAGGGGGCAGTATTTTCACATCCAGGTTGAAAGCGTGCCCAAAGTAAACTGCCTACTACTCAGGCCCAGAAGCTAGGATATGCATATAGAACACACTCTAAAGTTTCTAAAACTGTTAAAATAATGTCTGTGAGTATAACAGAACTTATTTTGCAGGTGAAACCCCAAGGACAAACAATCCAGGAGGATTTTTTGTTGTTGTTGAGTTGACTGTTTTCAATTGGTTTTGTGTGGCACTTTGTTGCAGTTCCTATTGCTTCCATTAGATGTCAACAGTCTTTAGAAATTGGTTGATGTTTTTCTTAAGAGAAATGAAGAAGTACGGCTATTCAGAACGAGGGTCCAGCCTAGTGCTCTCTAATGTTTTGATGCGCGCTCCAGGTCACGCGCTTCACCTTGTTTTTATCCGGTATTGAACACAGTTTATCCCATCTTAAATTTTATTGATTATTTACCTTTTAAAATACCTGAAGTGTGATTAGGAAAGTTGTTTGAAATGTTTGGACAGCGTTTACAGGTAACTTATTAGATATTTTGTAGTTATGTTGGGCGAGTTGAAACCGGTGTTCCAAATAAATTGACATTTTGGAGATATAACGACGGAATTAATCGAACAAAAGGACCATTTGCGATGTTTATGGGACATATTGGAGTTCCAACAGAAGAAGCTCTTCAAAAGTAAGGCATGAATTATATCGTTATTTCTGAGTTTTGTTTCGCGCCTGGCGGGTTGAAATATGATTGTCATGTGTTTGTTTGATGGGGTACTGTCCTCAGATAATCGTATGGTTTGCTTTTGCCGTAAAGCCTTTTTGAAATCTGACATGGTGGCTAGATTAACAAGAAGTTAAACTTTAATTTAGTCTATTGCACTTGTTGAATGCATGAAAGTTAAATATTTAGAATAAAAATATATATATTTCGCGCTCTGCAATTTCACCGGATGTTGTCGAAACGTTCCGCTAGCGGAACCCCTAGCCATAACAGGTTTTAATGTGTTTGAACCAATCAGTTGTGTTGTGACAAGGTAGGGGTGGTATACAGAAAATAGCCCTGTTGGGTAAAAGACGAAGTCCATATTATGTCAAGAACAGCTCAAATAAGCAAAGAGAAACAACAGTCCATCATTACTTTTAGGACCATCACAGGAATGGAAAGCCCAGAGTTACTTCTGATGCATAAGTTCATTAGAGTTACCAGCCTTAGAAATAACAGCCCAAATAAACGCTTCACAAAGTTCAAGCAACAGACATCTCAACATCATCGGTTCAGAGGAGACTGCGTGAATCAGGCCTTCATGGTCGAATTGCTGCAAAGGAACCACTACAAAAGGACACCAATAAGAAGAGACTTGCTTGTGCCAAGAAACACGAGCAATGGACATTAGACCGGTGGATATCTGTCCTTTGGTCTAATGAGTCCACATTTGAGATTTTTGGTTCCGAACGTCATGTCTTTGTGAGACGCGGAGTAGATGAACAGATGATCTCCGCATGTGTGGTTCCCACCGTGAAGCATGGAGGAGATGTGATGGTGTGCGGGTGCTTTGCTGTTGACAATGTCAGTGATTTATTTATTCAAGTCACACTTAACCAGCATGGCTACCACATCATTCTGCAGCGATACGCCATCCCATCTGGTTTGGGCTTAGTCCCACTATCATTTGTTTTTCAACAGGACAATGACCTTGGTCAACACACCTCCAGGCTGTGTAAGAGCTATTTGACCAAGAAGGAGAGTGATGGAGTGCTGCATCAGATGACCTGGCCTACTCAATCCCCCGACCTCAACCAAATTGAGATGGTTTGGGATGAGTTGGATTGCAGAGTGCAATCATACAAAAGCAGCATACAAGTTCTCAGCATATGTGGGAACTCCTTCACAACTATTGGAAAAGCATTCCAGGTGAAGCTGGTTGAGAGAAAGCCAAGAGTGTGCAAAGCTATCAAGGCAAAGGGTGGCTACTTTTAAAGAATCTAATATATATTTTGATTTGTTTAACACTTGTGGTTACTACATGATTCCATGTGTTTTTTAATAGTTTTGATGTCTTCTCTATTATTCTACAATGTAGAAAATAGTAAAAAGAAAGAAAAACCCTTGAATGAGTAGGTGAGTCCTAACTTTTGACTGGTCCTGTACATTAAATTCCCTGGCAACAGCTCCAGTGGACATTCCTGCAGTCAGCATGCCATTTGCCCGCTCCCTCAGAGATCTGTGGCATTGTTGTGTGACAAAACTGCACATTTTCGAGTGGCCTTTTATTATCCCCAGCACAAGGTGCACCTGTGTAATAATCAAGCTGTTCAATCAGCTTCTTGATATGCCACACCTGTCAGGAGGATGGATTATCTTGGCAAAGAATAAATGTTAGCTAACAGGGATGTAAAAAAATATTTTTTTATCAGCTCATTAAACATCCAACACTTTACATGTTGAGTTTATATTTTTGTTAATTGTATTAACTGTCAGTTTTAGGAACATCTACCCAAAATATTACTTTACCCAAAATATGACATCGGCGATAGTCAAAATTTTGAAAATCTGTGAACGTCTAAATAAGAAATTGGTCCATTTAAACATCATGTGTCGAACCCTTTCAACAACGGGGAGATGTTACTGATGTGCTTTGTGTCTTCGACGTAAAAACTAGTTTTGGACTTCCACTTAAAATGTCTTATTTACTTATTTTATGTTTAAGGAAGTTTGTAGGTCACATTCTGTATCATACAACTATGAAGGTTATATATTTAGAACCACCTGCTGATAGGAATCCAGCGATGTTAGTGTCATAGAACTGTCTAGTTTTTTGTGTTCTGACTTGTAAAACAGGATGAATAAAATAAGTAATGTAAACATATCAGTAATTACCAGGATGCTCTACAACATTTGTTTTAAAATCACACAAAGATTGTTAACTGGCCTCAGGTTATTGAGAGATCTGATTCAGGATTTACCCTCGTAGCATGGTTGTTTTATCATGTGGAGGTTTCATTCAGGTCTCTATTTTTTTTAAACACTGTCAGACTCAGAGGAACCAGAGCCAGGGACGTCCAAACCAGCAAGACGACACCAGTGCTCCCACTGTAGAAAGGGTTGTAACCTGTTATGGGACCTGAAACAACATGAGAGAATCCACACAGGGGAGAAGCCTTGCCACTGCTCCCAGTGTGGAAGGAGTTTTAGCCATAAAGGAAACCTGAACCAACACGAGAGAATTCACACAGGGGAGAAGCCTTACCACTGCTCCCAGTGTGGAATGAGTTTTAAATTTATAGCACACCTGAAAAAACATGAGAGAATACACACACGGGAGAAGCCATACCACTGCTCCCAATGTGGAAAGGGTTTCAGCCAGCCGGCGAATCTGAAACGGCACGAGAGAATACACACAGAGGAGAAGCCTTACCACTGCTCCCAGTGCGGAAAGAGTTTTAACGATTTAGGGAACCTGAAAAAGCATGAGAGAAGCTTTACCACTGCTCCCAGTGCGGAAAGTTTTTCAGCCGGTCAGGGGAGCTGAAATGTCACAAGAGAATACACACAGGGGAGAAGCCTTACCACTGCTCCCAGTGTGGGAAGTGTTTTAACAATTTAGGGAACCTGAAAAGACATGAGAGAAGCTTTACCACTGCTCCCAGTGCGGAAAGAGTTTTAACGATTTAGGGAGCCTGGAAAGACATGAGAGAATACACGCAGGGGAGAAGCCTTACCACTGCTCCCAGTGTGGAAAGTGTTTTAACAATTTAGGGAACCTGAAAAGACATGAGAGAATACACACATGGGAGACGCCTTACCATTGCTCCCAGTGTGGAAAGGGTTTCAACTGGCCTGCGGATCTGAAACGGCATGAGAGAATACACACAGGGGAGAAGCCTTACCACTGCTCCCAATGTGGAATGAGTTTCAACCAGCCGGGGGAGCTGAAATGGCATGAGAGAATACACACAGGGGACTTGCTGTCTTATATTGTTGACTGATAATGATTACCTGTTTTTACCATATGAACTTGAATTGTACAAAGTATACTAAAACATATATTTGTATGTTTTTATTAAAAAACATGAATTTAATATGGAGTTTGAATATAGAGTAGGTCAGATTCCTTCTGTTTTAAATGGTCCTTTTTTAAACTCTGACACTGTGTGTGTTTATCTGTGTGTCATTCCTCCAGCATTACAGATAATCAAGTGTTATTTGGATGTGATGCATTTGTTCCGTTGTTTACATTTGCATTGTTGGCCCACTGATGATTTAATGAAATGAAAATGTTCACAGACTCTGTAATGCAAAATGTTAATTGTATGTGTCCACATATCTGAGTATGTGACTTGTGGCGGATGAATCAGAATTAGTTGGGTAACATAGATAATTAAGATGTCTTATCTGCATAATATGCTGATGTGATATACTTGTTATTAGAATGTATCCCTTCGGACTCTGGTGATGGCAGTTGCACTTCTTCCCTCAGCTGGGGCTCAGTCACCTGGGGCCCAGAGAGGGGAGAGGTCAGGCTTGTCTTTTACATGTCCCTGGTGCTATGCAGAATATCAGAAAGGGAAGAGGACAGGAGGGAACATTGTCTTCATATGTGAATGTATCTGTTAAACTATGTGAAGGGATGGTGTGATTAATGGGGAACCAATTACTGGTTTCCACAATGTCTGTGCGCAAGTCACTCCCTCCTTTGGCATTGGGGGGAGGTGTATGGCAGTGTCTGGAACCATTGTATGTCCTCTCTGATGTTGCACTTATCCTGGGATAGTGTATGACCTAGAGGCTCACTCCCCTCTGTGAGCTTGTCCAGGAGTGGGGTCAAGAAGGGGTTTTACTTGAGATGGGAGTATCTAGAGTTGACAATTGAGTTATGCCATTGGATGAGTTGGTGTTTTTGTGCTATGAAGTACTAGGAACGAGATTAGAACCTCGTTTTAGGGACCAAACTGAATGATAAATTATAGCGAATGCTATCTGGCTACGGGATACTCCTTTCTCATTATAAAGTCTCACTTTGTAAACTGTTCCTAATATCTGTGGTTTATGTCGACTAGGGGGGTGGATCTTTGCTATAAATGATCTCAGTAGCCATTGTGTTGCCACTCTCAACGGTTCATTAGAAATAGTGAATTGTTGAAAGTCATTGCAAAGATCTTATTATTAAAGATGTAGTTTAAGTATAACTCTGATTGGTGTGTGAACTTTGTCTCTCCTCATTTGGTAATACAGAAATTAACCACAACAGACTAACCTTGTGAAACTGTCCTATTATAATCTCCTGTTCCTGGGAGTATCATCCTGTGTTGCAAACCAGCTGAACCTGCGTCCTTGTATGAATAAAGTCCCGCCCAGGAACAGGAAACTATAAAGATATGTGCTCATCACCCAATGCTTCAGGAATTCAGACTGTCTACACTGTACTGTGTAACTGTTATTCTCTCTGAGCTCAAAAATAAAGAATCTTGGTTTGACTTGGACTCCAGCAGATCCTTATTTTATAATATCCACCACAACTCTCCCACGGATTGCTGTTTATCATTGTCTCAATGAAGACTTCTTTGTTTTACTTTCCTGGGGTCATTTACAAGTCTCCCACTGGTTGAATAAACTGTGTTTCCATGTCATTTAAACAAAACACATCCATGTGATGATGTTTGATTAATATGGAAAACTGATTGGATTTGTAAAAAGCCATGAACATCAGGTATTTTTTATTTTTCACCGAACTGGCAACCTAAATCCAATGACAGGTGACATTTTGTGTTGATTTCATGTTGAATTCACTTTAGTTGAGGACTCAAAGAAATGTAAAGAGAAACTAGACGTTCAACACGTCTGTGCCCAGTGGGCTGGTTTGAATACGTGGTGTTGGATCAATATCCACCTTAGTTGCTAAGTTTCCATGCAATTTGCGCCAGATTTCCATGTGAATATTCTCAAATCTGCATAAAACAATATACACATTTTCCCACCAGAAATGTTTGCATCAAACAGACTTATTGCGGATAAAAGGCTTTGCGTTATGACGTAGTGCACAAGAAAAATAACGTTTCCTGTTAAATTCCCATGTACCGAATGAAAAATACAAGTTAAATTGGTTTCCATCACATTTTCAACTCCACTGATGGTTTTAAAAACGTGCTCTTGACCCGTGCACTGTAGCCTGCAGCTCACATATACAGTGATGGTAGGCTACCTACATGATGAGATTATTATGGATGAGAGAGATATTATTTTATTTGTCAAATGGCAGCCAAGCATCAATCATCATGTCACCAGAATAAGACCATCAAAACGTATAAGAAAGGAGCATCAAGCTCATCACATGCAGTTTCACCACCCTGTGAAGTTCATAACTTATTTAGTCTGTAGCCTAATAAACTGCATGGGTTCCCAAGTCGTAGAGGGAGAACCACACAACATATCATGTGTGTGTCTTTAATATGTGGGGTTCTTTAAGGTTTTTAGCATGCTTGCTTAACTAACTATAAACAAGAAAATATCCTATGTATTAAAGTTTGAATTTATGACTCATGTGAACCTGCATTGTACAATATTCTCAGAAGCCTGACTGTTCGGGTGCAACCCAAAGAATGTGTTTTGTATGCAACAGTGTACAAGGGCATAAGATATGAACAGCAGTGTGAAATGTGTGTGCGCTGTACTGTGTGACCGAAACTTTGCTAAATCTTAGAGAGGCACAGGAGGGGTGTAGAGGGAGGGGGGTGAATCAGGAGACTGCTGACTATGGTGTACAATAGACAATAATAGATAAACTATACACACGAAGATCATCTGTGAGGTTCTGATTTATGCACTACAACCCAATACTATATGTGATTGTGATTGAATACTCACTGAATTATGCACTACAACCCAATACTATATGTGATTGTGATTGAATACTCAAATTGAATATTAGCAACTGTTGGCCTGGGCGCCTGGGTGTCTGTGTGTGTGTACTGGAAGTAACAGTTAGCCCCAGATAAGTGTGCTGGGAAGCTGTGGTTAGCCTTGAGCGAGAACAGTGGGTTTTGTATAACAGGTGAAAATAGCTCAGACAATGTTGTAGAGCTGTCTGACCTCAGTCTTTGGGGTGAAGGAGCGTAATCTACACAGCAACAGCGTCGGGACATCACATGCGCTAAGGGGCCAGGACTGGCTTAAAGCGCCAACACCAACGATAGGCTGGGTGAGTCTAAACCGATTTGTAAGTCGCTCTGGATAAGAGCGTCTGCTAAATGACTTAAATGTAAATGTAAATGTAAACCACGCCCAGTCTCTACTCTGACAGGCCGGCTCGGAAGCGGGAACTCTCTCTGTCATGAGTATATTATCATATCTTTGTCAGGAACAAGACAGTTCCTTGTTCCACCCTGCGGGGTGGTGCGGTGAACCCGTATATACGGAAATTGCATTTGCCATTTATTAACTTTTGAATTAAACAATTATTTTAACCAAGTTCAGGTGTGGTATTGTTCCTATCTCATTTGAACCTTCGCAACCCTAACACTCCAAGTTAAATAAGATGTGATGGTTAGTATATAAATATTTGTGGATAAATTAGTTTCCACCACCATTTCTTGCTCATACATTTTTACTGACACAAAAAGACCCCACCATGTCAAACAAACTAACAAATTGTCTATCTGCATTAATAAAAGTGTACAGGCATATCCTGTTTCCGTAAGCCCCGTCATTACTTTTGAAATGGTTGGATCAATGTCCACCTTCATGATATGGATGAAGCCTGATTTGGAATGTCTGAGTAGTTCTACCTGATGTCATAATACACCCCTCTGATAATCAAGTGATATTTGGAATGTCTGTGTAGTTCTATCTGATGTCATAATACACTCTGATAGTGATCCATTTGCTCCATTGTTTCCATGTCAGTTGGTTTCCCACTCTGATGATTTATATCTGACAGAGGGGCTTTAAAGGAATAGTATGGTCACATTTACAGGTTGTGGCTCAGTATTCTTAATATGATGTGAAAAAAGAACAATCAACTATTTATTGATAATGTATATTCCTATTCAGCTTCTACATCTGCATAGAGGCAAACAGTATCTTAAAGTTGATTAAATATATATATATATATAAATTGTACACTTCTATTTTCACAATTTGAATTATTATTCATCAAAAACTATACCAACAATACACTGCAGCTTTGACATCAAGAAGACAATGGGCTGATGGGTGGTGGTGTTACTCTACAGGTAAGGCTGTCCAATATGAATGTTAAATACACACAATAGGTTGATCAGTAGCCAGTTAGCTAGCTGCTACAGTCCAATATGAATGTTCAATACACACAATAGGTTGACTGTTGACCAATATGAATCTTCATAATGAGGAAAAAATAAAGGTGGGCTCTCCAGTCAACATGGGGCTCCTGCTGCAGGTAGCCTAGCGGTTACTAGTGTTGGGCCAGTAACCGAAAGATCTCTGGTTTGAATCCCAAAGACAACTAGGTGAAAAATCTGTCAATTTGCCCTTGAGGACAGCAGCAGCAGGAACCTCATGTTTCTCCCATTCTTCTCTGCAGATCCTCTCAAACTCTGTCAGGTTGGATGGGGAGTGTCACTACAAAGCTATTTTCAGGTCTCTCCAGAGATGTTAAATCGGGTTCAAATCCGGGCTCTGGCTGGGCCCCTCAAGGACATTCAGAGACATCTCCCAAAGCCACTCCTGCGTTGTCTTGGCTTTGTGCGTAGGGTCGTTGTCCTATTGGAAGGTTAACCTTTGCCCCAGTCTGAGGTCCTGAGTGCTCTGGAGCAAGTTTTCAAAAATTATCTCTCTGTATTTTGCTCCGTTCATCTTTCCCTCGTACCTGATGAGTCTCCCAGTCCATGCCGCTGAAAAACATCCCCACAGCATGATGCTGCCAACCCCATGCTTCACCGTAGGAATGGTGCCAGGTTTCCTCCAGACGTGACCCTTGGCATTCATCAGACCAGAGAATTTTGTTACTCATGGTCTGATAGTCGTTTAGGTGCCTTTTGGCAAACTCCAAGCTGGCTTTCATGTGCCTTTTACTGAGGAGTGGCTTCCGTCTGGCAACTCTACCATAACATCCTGCTTGGTGGAGTGATGCAGAGATGGTTGTCCTTCTGGAAGGTTCTCCCATCTCCACAGAGGAGCTCTGTCAGAGTGACCATTGGGTTCTTGGTTACCTCCCTGACCAAGGCCCTTCTCCGCCGATTGTTCAGTTTGGCCGGGCAGCCAGCAGTAGGAAGGGTCTTGGTGGTTTCAAACTTCTTCCTTTTAAGATGATGGAGACCTTCAATGCTGCAGAAATGTTTTGGTCCACTTCCCCAGATCTGTGCCGTGACACAATCCTGTCTCGAAAGGAATATATCACATCAAATATAGGCTACTTAAAGTTCATGAAAGAACACACATATGCTCGTACTCTTGTCTCATTTTTACAAAAATAGAATTGTGCTTTTGGTCATGCAATATTTTCTTTATATATATATACACTGATCATACCAAACATTTGGAGAGAAATAAACGTCCTAATATGGACTAGGAACCTGCTCCTTTTCCCTCAGAAGAGCCTCAATTTGTCGGGGCATGAACTCTTCAAAGTGTCCAAAGCCTTCCACAGGGATGCTGGCACATGTTGACTCCAATGCTTCCCACAATTGTGTCATGTTGGCTGGATGTCCTTTGGGTGCAGTGGAGGCTGCTAAGAGAAGGATGGTCTTCCCCTTCCTCCTCTGAGAAGCCTCCACTGCACCCAAAGGACATCGAGCCAACATGACATAATTGTGGGAAGGGATTTTTTATTTATTTTTTATTTATTTTTTGTGGGAAGGGAAATTGGTAAAACATTAAAATTAAATCATTTTTGGATAAAACTATACTAAATATAATCACATCACCAAATAATTGAATAAAACATACTTTTTTGCGTCCTCCTCTGGGTACATTGACTTCAATACAAAACCTAGGAGGCTCATGGTTCTCAAGGCTTCCATAGACTTAAACAGTAATTATGACAACTTCCGGAGGACATCCTCCAACCTATCAGAGCTCTTTCAGCATGAACCTTCTCCGCTGTGCAATGTGGTTTCCGAGCTGGTCATGGGTGCACCTCAACCCCGCTCAAGGTACTAAACGATATCATAACCGCCATCGAGAAGAGACAATACTGTGCAGCCGTATTCATGGGTTGGCACCCCCCATTGGGTTGTGCCATGGCGAAGATCTTTGTGGGCTATACTCGGCCTTGTCTCAGGATGGTAAGTTGGTGGTTGAAGATATCCCTCTAGTGGTGTGGGGGCTGTGCTTTGGCAAAGTGGGTGGGGTTATATCCTGCCTGTTTGGCCCTGTCCGGGGGTATCATCGGATGGGGCCACAGTGTCTCCTGACCCCTCCTGTCTCAGCCTCCAGTATTTATGCTGCAGTAGTTTATGTGTCGGGGGGCTGGGGTCAGTCTGTTATATCTGGAGTATTTCTCCTGTCTTATCCGGTGTCCTGTGTGAATTTAAGTATGCTCTCTCTCTCTCTTTCTCTCTTTCTTTCTTTCTTTCTTTCCTTCTCTCTCTTGGAGGACCTGAGCCCTAGGACCATGCCTCAGGACTACCTGGCATGATGACTCCTTGCTGTCCCCAGTCCAGCTGGCCGTGCTGCTGCTCCAGTTTCAACTGTTCTGCCTGCGGCTATGGAACCCTGACCTGTTCACCGGAGGTGCTACCTATCCCAGACCTGCTGTTTTCAACTCTCTAGAGACAAAAACGGGATAAACATACCTGAATTTGTCAAATAAAATCAAACTTTATTTGTCAAATGCGCCGAATACAACAAGTGTAGACCTTACAGTGAATTGCTTACTTACAAGCCCTTAATTAACAGTACAGTTCAAGAAGAGTTAAGAAAATGAGCAAATTACCAAAAGTTAAGAATTATAAAAAGTTACGCAATAAAATAACAATAACAAGGCTATATACAGGGGGTACTGGTACCGAGTCAATGTGCGGGGGTACAGGTTAGTCGAGGTAATTTGTACATGTAGGTAGGGGTGAAGTGACATTTCATAGATAATAAACAGCAAGTAGCAGCAGTGTACAAAACAAATGGAGGTGGGGTCAATGTAAATAGTCCGGGTGGCCATTTGATTCATTGTTCAGCAGCCTTATGGCTTATGGGGGTAGAAGCTGTTAAGGAGCCTTTTGGTTCTAGACTTGGTGCTCCGGTACCGCTTGACGTGCAGGAGCAGAGAAAACAGTCTATGACTTGGGTGACTGGAGCATCTGACAATTTTTTGGGCTTTCTTTATAATTGCCTGGATGGCAGGAAGCTTGGCCCCAGTGATGTTCACTACCCTCTGTAGTGCATTACGGTCAGATGCCGAGCAGTTGCCATACCAGGCGGTAATGCAACCGGTCAGGATGCTCTCGATGGTGCAGCTGTAGGTCTTTTGAGGATCTGGGGACCCATGCCAAATCTTTTCAGTCTCCTGAGGTGGAAAAGTTGTTGTCGTGCCCTCTTCACGACTGTCTCGGTGTGTTTGGACCATGATAATTAGTTGGTGATGTCTTCAAGACTGTCTCTCACCTATAAAACCTATCTCGACCTGTGTGCACTTACGTTCTAAACTTTCATTCATAGGCAATCTCATGATGGGTATAGGGAAAATTCTAGTATCATGTAGTAGCCTAACCCTATTGCTGTTACATTGAACAGGGTGAATGGAATATGAATGACAGTTATCCAATATGCTGTAATAGAATTAAGGCCATGAAAAAACAAATCGTTCTGCCTCATCTTAAACGGCACTGTTTGGGTGTTGGATGATTCTTGGTACACATGGGAAACCGTTGAGCTGGAAAACCCCAGCAGCGTTGCAGTTCTTGACACAAACCGGCGCCTGGGACCTACTACCATCCCCCGTTCAAAGACACTTAAATATTTAGTCTTCCCCATTCACCATCTGAATGGCACACATACACAAGCCATGTCTCATTTGTCTCAAGGCCTAAAATGCCTTATTTAACCTGTCTCCTCCCCTTCATCTACACTGATTGAAGGGGATTTAACTAGTGACATCAATAAGGGATCACAGCTTTCAGCCCCAGCTAACACACCAGACTCCAATAATCACCTAATCATAATCTTCAGTTTAAGATGCAGTTTGATTAATCAGCTGTGTTTGCTAGCGATGGAGAAAAAGTGTGACACCAATCAAGTACCGTCACATCGAGATAAAAACGAATGTGAAAAATGTTTATTAAAACACTACCTATTCATAGATGTATGTATTCATCATTTACAATATATCAGCTTATTGTTAAATTATTATGACGTTCTTTCCAATACAAAAGTGTAGTAACTGTTGTTTCCAAACTGCGTTACCCACTCCAGCCAGCAGATGGCGATGTGCTTTTTTCAGGTGATGCTTCTTGCGTGACGTATAATGGACTGGACGGGACGCTTCTTCAGGAACAACAACGCGGCTACTCTTTCAACCACCTCGGTAGCTTGCTAGCCAACATAAAACTGAAAGATTGACGCTTTAGACCATGTTAATGCACATTAGCTAATCTCAGTGTTGTAAACGCAGTTCAGTTGACGTATCTACTGGTTAACTTTAACCTAATTTGCTTGTTTAATTTGCAAAGTTGTTAAACATTGATACTGAGCCTAGCGTTAGGCTAGTCGCTAATTCTAACATCCCAGACCATGAGCTCACTAAACAACTCCTCCTCCGTTAAAGAAGAAGAGGTCTGCTGTATGCAGAATGAAGCTCTGAGGCTGAACATTGATGTGAAAGAAGAAGAGGATGTTACAGAGGAAACAGAGGAAGAACCTTTTAGAGAGGAAGAGGATGCTATCTCAGTAGAGGTGAAGAAGGAAGACGTCTCGGGAGTGAAAGAGGAGGAGACAGAATATCAGATTACTACCAGTGAGTACTGTCTTAAACACAGAGTCATACACTCTGCCGTTGTTGAACTAATGTGGGGGTTTTAAAGGGCATTCTACTGAAGTTCTACACTTGAATATGTTGTTCAGTACTGTAGGAATTGTTAAAGGGGCCATCTGCCTTTGTTAGTTTTAATCTGCCATTGGTACATATATTTTGGGGACTTTTAAATTAGATTTATTAAATTATCCATGTGGTCTACATTAAAGTGCATCTCATCTAGTATAACAGGCTTTTAAAATGCAATGTTGGAGCATAATTTATACTTAAAATATCAAAGGGATGCAAAAGGCACCCATTTAGTGGAACGACCCTTTAACATTTGCATTTTAGGCCCTGTTTAGATATATTAATGCCTCTTGTAAGACGCTATGATTATAATAGACGGTTATAATTTTACCATCTGTTTGATGTTCTCATTCACACAGGATCCTCTGGGGAGCCTCAACAACATCCTGATGCTGACGAGGCAGAGAAGAGTCTCTCCAGATCAGAACACCAGATGGTACAGCTTGGTCTGGTCTAGCATACAGCTTGCTCTATCAGAGTCTGGGCTGGGTTTCTGTAAAGCACTTCATGACAGCGGTGACATAAGCATCCATAATGATATGTGTCTGTGTCCCCTCTTTATGGTTACCAGGACAACGCTAGCCCTTCCTCCCTCCCGGAGTCCCCGTTTCGTGCCTCTCCCGGTAGCACCTTACTGCTGGGTATGAAGAGGTTGTCTGTGCTGCTGGTGGACTGCAGGAAAACAACGGGGCTGAGTGGAACTGTGAGAGGACGAGAAGAGAAGAAAGGATCAGATTTGACTCATCAAAGTAAGTGCTGTAGTTTAGTTTGAACAAATACAATAGATCTGCCCACTGGTATCTGTTACCAGGACAACCAGCAGAGTTCTGTTAGTTGACAGGAAGATAGACTGGTATCTGTTACCAGGACAACCAGCAGAGTTCTGTTGACATGAAGATAGACTGGTGGATATGGATGTTATGAATATCATAACACTGAAAAAGGATTCTGCCAATGAAAATAGAGAAACCAATAGACCATATTAAACCTTGATGAAAGTTATCTTTAGAGAGAAAGTTAAAAAATAATAATAATAATAATCTTAAAACATGATGGATGTTACATTGTCTGTCCCAGTCAACCGCCCCTATCTTTACAAGACTCTAGAACACACAAACTAAACTCCAGAAACTTCAATGTGGTCTGTATTGCTTCATTAATATCTGATCTACACAACTTGTTAAACAGGCCAATATATATTTTAAAACAAGCTCCTTTTTTTGTCTTGACCTCCGTCTCTGTAATGGACAAAGTTCATTTCATTTCCTACTTTAACAGGTCAAATAAAGCCTGAACTCCAACATATAGACCTTACAGAAGATGGTTTCATTTTGAAATGACTAACTTTATTAATAAAATGTGTAACTGATGCTAACAGTTGAAATTCCTCCACTGTCCCTGTCCCCATACCAGGCTCAAACCAGTGATCCTCTGCTTCTCAACACACGTGACCGCTCTCCTTGAGAATAACCTATATTCAGAGTTCTAGAGCGACACACTCACTATAGCACAATAATTACTATAGCACAGTGTATTTAACAGATGGTGAGATCAGAAACAAATCAGCCCCTTTGTTTGCTCTGTTTCAGAGCTACTCTGCCTTCTGACGAAGGAAAGCCTTTTCAACTATAAATGTGTATTTGGCTGCCATTTAGGCTGCAACAACTATACAGTGGAACACCCCCTGATCTGTTGTTTTATGAAGGGTCACCTATGCCCAGTACCCAAACAGCTAGTCCCATCCTGGGATTTTTATGTTTTGCTTGAGGCCATTTCTGCTGTTGGAGCCGCTGGAAAGAATAGAAATTAGATTTATCTTGTTTAAAACTGCTTTACTTAAGCCATTATATCCGTATAATGAGTTACACCCCCATACCTTCATGAGGTTCTATAGTAGCAAGGATCTGACACCTCCGGAGGGCTTGATGGCTCAATCCACCAGAGGTATGGCTACAACATAGGCATTGTTCAAAGGCATCTCTGTTCAAGAGATCTGTAATGCAGCATGTTGTGGTGATGTACCTTCATGAGGTTCTACTGACTGGACATCACTACACATACGGTGAGTAGAGTGGGGACCTCTGAGGGATGATCCTGTCTAGACTTGGCATCAGAGAGTATATGAGCTCTGTGGTAGTTGACTATATCCCCAAAGTGAGAGACTAACGAGTCACTGAAATAGAACTGAAGATTCCCTAACAGAACCCTGATTATATGATATTCACCAGGTTACCTAACAGAACCCTGATTCTATGATATTCACCAGGTTACCTAACAGAACCCTGATTCTATGATATTCACCAGGTTACCTAACAGAACCCTGATTCTATGATATTCACCAGGTTACCTAACAGAACCCTGATTCTATGATATTCACCAGGTTACCTAACAGAACCCTGATTCTATGATATTCACCAGGTTACCTAACAGAACCCTGATTCTATGATATTCACCAGGTTACCTAACAGAACCCTGATTCTATAATATTCACCAGGTTACCTAACAGAACCCTGATTCTATAATATTCACCAGGTTACCTAACAGAACCCTGATTCTATGATATTCACCAGGTTACCTAACAGAACCCTGATTCTATAATATTCACCAGGTTACCTAACAGAACCCTGATTCTATAATATTCACCAGGTTACCTAACAGAACCCTGATTCTATAATATTCACCAGGTTACCTAACAGAACCCTGATTCTATAATATTCACCAGGTTACCTAACAGAACCCTGATTATATGATATTCACCAGGTTACCTAACAGAACCCTGATTATATGATATTCACCAGGTTACCTAACAGAACCCTGATTCTATGATATTCACCAGGTTACCTAACAGAACCCTGATTCTATGATATTCACCAGGTTACCTAACAGAACCCTGATTCTATGATATTCACCAGGTTACCTAACAGAACCCTGATTCTATGATATTCACCAGGTTTCCTAACAGAACCCTGATTATATGATATTCACCAGGTTACCTAACAGAACCCTGATTCTATGATATTCACCAGGTTACCTAACAGAACCCTGATTCTATGATATTCACCAGGTTACCTAACAGAACCCTGATTCTATGATATTCACCAGGTTACCTAACAGAACCCTGATTCTATGATATTCACCAGGTTACCTAACAGAACCCTGATTCTATAATATTCACCAGGTTACCTAACAGAACCCTGATTCTATAATATTCACCAGGTTACCTAACAGAACCCTGATTCTATAATATTCACCAGGTTACCTAACAGAACCCTGATTCTATAATATTCACCAGGTTACCTAACAGAACCCTGATTCTATAATATTCACCAGGTTACCTAACAGAACCCTGATTCTATAATATTCACCAGGTTACCTAACAGAACCCTGATTCTATAATATTCACCAGGTTACCTAACAGAACCCTGATTCTATAATATTCACCAGGTTACCTAACAGAACCCTGATTCTATAATATTCACCAGGTTACCTAACAGAACCCTGATTCTATGATATTCACCAGGTTACCTAACAGAACCCTGATTCTATAATATTCACCAGGTTACCTAACAGAACCCTGATTCTATAATATTCACCAGGTTACCTAACAGAACCCTGATTCTATAATATTCACCAGGTTACCTAACAGAACCCTGATTCTATGATATTCACCAGGTTACCTAACAGAACCCTGATTCTATGATATTCACCAGGTTTCCTAACAGAACCCTGATTCTATGATATTCACCAGGTTACCTAACAGAACCCTGATTCTATAATATTCACCAGGTTTCCTAACAGAACCCTGATTCTATAATATTCACCAGGTTACCTAACAGAACCCTGATTCTATAATATTCACCAGGTTACCTAACAGAACCCTGATTCTATGATATTCACCAGGTTACCTAACAGAACCCTGATTCTATAATATTCACCAGGTTACCTAACAGAACCCTGATTCTATAATATTCACCAGGTTACCTAACAGAACCCTGATTCTATAATATTCACCAGGTTACCTAACAGAACCCTGATTCTATGATATTCACCAGGTTACCTAACAGAACCCTGATTCTATGATATTCACCAGGTTTCCTAACAGAACCCTGATTCTATGATATTCACCAGGTTACCTAACAGAACCCTGATTCTATGATATTCACCAGGTTTCCTAACAGAACCCTGATTCTATGATATTCACCAGGTTACCTAACAGAACCCTGATTCTATGATATTCACCAGGTTACCTAACAGAACCCTGATTCTATGATATTCACCAGGTTATCTAACAGAACCCTGATTCTATAATATTCACCAGGTTACCTAACAGAACCCTGATTCTATAATATTCACCAGGTTACCTAACAGAACCCTGATTCTATAATATTCACCAGGTTACCTAACAGAACCCTGATTCTATAATATTCACCAGGTTACCTAACAGAACCCTGATTCTATGATATTCACCAGGTTTCCTAACAGAACCCTGATTCTATGATATTCACCAGGTTACCTAACAGAACCCTGATTCTATGATATTCACCAGGTTACCTAACAGAACCCTGATTCTATGATATTCACCAGGTTTCCTAACAGAACCCTGATTCTATGATATTCACCAGGTTACCTAACAGAACCCTGATTCTATGATATTCACCAGGTTTCCTAACAGAACCCTGATTCTATGATATTCACCAGGTTTCCTAACAGAACCCTGATTCTATGATATTCACCAGGTTACCTAACAGAACCCTGATTCTATGATATTCACCAGGTTACCTAACAGAACCCTGATTCTATGATATTCACCAGGTTACCTAACAGAACCCTGATTCTATGATATTCACCAGGTTTCCTAACAGAACCCTGATTCTATGATATTCACCAGGTTACCTAACAGAACCCTGATTCTATAATATTCACCAGGTTACCTAACAGAACCCTGATTCTATAATATTCACCAGGTTACCTAACAGAACCCTGATTCTATGATATTCACCAGGTTACCTAACAGAACCCTGATTCTATAATATTCACCAGGTTACCTAACAGAACCCTGATTCTATGATATTCACCAGGTTACCTAACAGAACCCTGATTCTATGATATTCACCAGGTTACCTAACAGAACCCTGAGAACCCTGATTCTATGATATTCACCAGGTTACCTAACAGAACCCTGATTCTATGATATTCACCAGGTTACCTTTCACACATGGAAGACACATGGAAGACGGGAGCGACTATGTCCCTGATACAGGAAGTGGTCTGCTATTGGCCGTTGCTATCGGAGAGTACAGTGCCTCCTGAAAGTATTCAGACCCCTTGACTTTTTCCACATTTTGTTACATTACAGCCTTTTTCTAAAAACACAATACCCCATACTGACAAAGCAAAAACATTTTTGTTTGATAATTTTGCTAATTTATCAAAAAATACAAAACTGAAATATTATATTTACTTAAGTATTCAGACCCTATACTCAGAACTCTGTTCAAGCAGCAGGTTCTGCTCTGGAGCAGGTTTTCATCAAAGATCTCTCTTAAAGGAGGACTGTAGCATCTAATGATGAAACATTATGGAGTCTTAAAGGAGGACTGGGATGGGAAAGGAAAGGGGATATCTAGTCAGTCACAACTGAATCCATTCACCCTAAATGTGTCTTCCGCATTGAACCCAACCCCTCTGAATCAGAGTGGTGCGGGGGCTGCCTTAATCGACGTCCACGTTATCGGCGCCCGGGGAGCAGTTGTTGGGGGTTAACTGCCTTGCTCAAGGGTAGAACGGCAGCTTTTTTCTACCTTGGGGGGCGTGCGGATTCGAACCAGCGACTTCTCGCTTAATGGCCCAACATTCCTAATCTCTAGTCTACAAATGTCACAAATGTTCCAACTTCAATTCATTATTTCTCAATGATGCTTTAAAACCTCTCTAGGGGGTGTGGGACGCTTCCCACCTGGCCAACATCCAGTGAAATTACAGAGCGCCAAATTCAAAAACAGAAATACTCATTATAAAAATTCATGAAACATACAAGTGTTATACATCGGTTTAAAGATTAAGTTCTTGTTCATCCAACCACCTTGTCAGATTTCAAAAAATACTTTACGGCGAAAGCAAACCATGCGATTATCTGAGAACAGCGCCCAGCAGACAAATCATAACAAACAGTAACCAGCCATGTAGACGAGTAACATAAGTCAGAAATAGCAGATTACTTTGGGCACGCTTTTCATCCAAAATTCCGAATGCTGCCCCCTACCCTAGTGAGGTTAAAGGAGAAGTTTACCCAAAATCCAGAAACTCTGAAGTGATTCCATACATTGAAACTAGTCCAGTGGATATTTTCCCTCTCCCCCTCTCTCTCCCTGTAGTGCTGTCCTGAAACAGCTGCAAAACGTGACTCGTGACGTTGCTGGATGCGGGCCTCGCTCTGCTGCTTTGCCAGTTTGTTATTTTATTACAGCTATGGCCTTTGGCTTTCACCTGGAATTGTTTATTTATGTCTGAGAAAAAAAAAACTTTTCAATCCATAAAATGTATATAAATATGATGATGTCATAGTGAATTCATGACATGTGACTGAACAAGCCTTTTCATACTTCATAACATGGCTACATACAGTGCCTTCGGAAAGTATTCAGACCCCTTGACTTTTCCATATTTTGTTACATTACAGCCTGATGCAATCTACACACAAATACCCCTTAAACCTGTCTAGGACATGCGTTCCGCTGGCGGAACCCCTCGACAACATTCCGCAGGAAATTCAAAAATATATTTTTTAAATATGTAACTTTCACACATTAACAAGTCCAATACAGCAAATGAAAGATAAACATCTTGTTAATCAATTTTAGAGCAATGCTGAAATGTAACAAAATTTGGAAAAGGTGAAGGGGTCTGAATACTTAACGAATGCACTGTGTGTGTGTGTATACTGAACCAAAATATAAACAACAATTTCAATGATTTACAGTTCATATAAGTCAGTCATTGTAAATAAATGAATTAGGCCCTAATCTATGGACTTTACATGACTGGGCAGGGGCGCAGCCATTGGTGGGCCCTGGAGGGCATACGCCCACCCATTGTGGAGCCAGGCCCAGCCAATCAGAATTAGTTTTTCCCCACAAAAGGGCTTCATTACAAAGAGAAATACAACTCGGGTGGCTGGTCTCAGACGATGTGGAGGTCCTGGGCTGGCGTCGTTATATGTGGTCTGTGGTTGTGAGGCCAGTTGGATGTACTGACAAATTCTCTAAAACAACGTTGGAGGAGGCTTCTGGTAGAGAATTTAACATTCAATTATCTGGTAACAGCTCCAGTGGATATTCCTGCAGTCAGCATGCCAATTGCACGCTCCCTCAAAACTTGAGACATCTGTGGCATTGTGTTGTGTGACAGAACTGCACATTTTAGTGGCCTTTTATTCTCCCCAGCACAAGGTGCACCTGTGTAATGATCATGCTGTTTAATCAGCTTGATATGCCACACCTGTCAGGTGGATGGATTATCTTGGCAAAGAATAAATGTTAACTAACAGGGATGTAAAAAATTCTGCAATCTTTTTTTTCAGCTCATGAAACATCCAACACTTTACATGTTGCGTTTATATTTTTGTTTATTGTAGTTACTCTCAGTTTTAGGAACATCTTGCCAAATATTTCACTTTATTTTTTACTTTACCCAAAATATCACATCAGCGATAGTCAAAATGTTGAAAATATGTGAACGTCTAAATAAGAAATTGGGCCATTTAAACAAAATGTGTCGAACCCTTTCGACAACGGGGAGATTTTACTGATGTGCTTTGTGTCTTCGACGTAAAAATAAGTTTTGGACTTCCACTTAAAATTACTTATTTACTTATTTTATGTTTAAGGAAGTGTGTAAAGTTGTGGCCAAACGTTTTGAGAATGACACAAATATGAATTTTCACAGTCTGCTGCCTCAGTTTGTATGATGGTGTTACACCCCTGAAAAAGGGGAGAAAGAATCACAACTGTGAAACTTTTAGTGCAATCATTTTACATAAGTAACACATTTTACAGAATAACAGATCTACAGGAAATATAGTTTTGTAGGGTACAAGGCTTATTCAAGTCACAACAGTATACACTGTACATCACTGAAACAAATACTATTTTCAATATAACTGTCAAGCACAAAGCTTTAACTCAGCAAACCATAACTAAAATATCTTATTAACAACGCACCTGTTCATTCACAATCGACATAAAATGGCAGCTACCTAGCAGTACGAAGCTAGCTGCAACCGAGCAGGGCTCATATTACTCTCTGCAAACTTAACTAACTTCCTCAATATGTTACTAAGACACACCTTAAACACTCTTGACATGTTAGTGAGTTATAACATTTAAATTACTCTTTTTTATCATCAATAACGTACCTGAAAAAGGGGAGAAAGAATCACAACTGTGATACGGTAATGTTACCTCATTGAAACTTTTAGTGCAATGAGAAAAAGACTGCGAATTCTCTGTGAACTTGAGTGGAGACCAGAGCAATCGATCTCAGGCTCATAGATTAAGAGCATTTAGTAGATCACAGATTAACACTTTTACCCACGACAAAATAAAGTAATCAACATAACGTTTACACATTCCTCTCACAATTCGTACCCTTTGTATGCTTGACGGATTTTAACACAATTATATAAATGTTATCAATCTATCAACTAATACTGAATGCATGATCTTCTTAACCTTAGATGTTTTAAGATCCTCACATACTATGAACTTACTAATACTTTTTAATGTATAACAGGCTATTAGTATTTCCTTTAACCTGTCACAATGGCAATTTGCATATACTCCAGAATGTTATGAAGAGTGATCAGATGAGTTGTAATTAATTGCAAAGTCCCTCTTTGCCATGCAAATAAACTGAATCCCCCCCAAAACTGGAAGCTTCAGGGTGGTGCTTGGGGTGGTGCTTGGAATCATTGTTCTTCCTCTGTCACCCATGGTTACCTGCAAGGAAACACGTGCCGTCATCATTGCTTTGCACAAAAAAGGCTTCACAGGCAAGGATATTGCTGCCAGTAAGATTGCACCTAAATCAACCATTTATCAGATCATCAAGAACTTCAAGGAGAGCGGTTCAATTGTTGTGAAGAAGGCTTCAGAGCGGTTTAATTGTTGTGAAGAAGGCTTCAGGGAACCCAAGAAAGTCCAGCAAGCGCCAGGACCGTCTCCTAAAGTTGATTCAGCAGCGGGATCAGGGCACCACCAGTACAGAGCTTGCTCAGGAATGGCAGCAGGCAGGTGTGAGTGCATCTGCACACAGACTGATATTCTGCAAAGGGTACAGGGATTGGACTGCTGAGGACTGGGGTAAAGTCATTTTCTCTGATGAATCCCCTTCTCGATTGTTTGGGGCATCTGGAAAAAAGCTTGTCCGGAGAAGACAAGGTGAGCGCTTCCATCAGTCCTGTGTCATGCCAACGGTAAAGCATCCTGAGACCATTCATGTGTGGGGTTGCTTTCAGCCAAGGGTGTGGGCTCACTCACAATGTTACCTAAGAACACAGCCATGAATAAGGAATGCCACCAACAAATCCTCCGAGAGCAACTTCTCCCAACCATCCAGGAACAGTTCGGTGACGAACAATGCCTTTTCCAGCATGAAGGAGCACCTTGCCATAAGGCAAACGTGATAAGTGGCTCAGGGAACAAACATCAATATTTTGGGTCCATGTTCCAGGAATCTCCCCAGACCCTAATCCCATTGAGAACTTGTGGTCAATCCTCAAGAGGCGGGTGGACAAACAAAAACCCACAAATTCTGACAAACTCCAAGCATTGATTATGCAAGAATGGGCTGCCATCACAGGATGTGGCCCAGAAGTTAATTGACACCAGGGTGGATTGCAGAGGTCTTGAAAAAGAAGGGTCAACACTGCAAATATTGACTCTTTGCATCAACTTCATGTCATTGCCAATAAAAGCCTTTGACACTTATGAAATGCTTGTAATTATACTTCAGTATTTCATAGTAACATCTGACAAAAATATCTGAAGACACTGAGGCAGCAAACTTTGTGGAAATTAATATTTGTCATTCTCAAAACTTTTGGCCACAATGTAGCTCGCATTCTGTATCATACAGCTATGAAAGTTATATATTTAGAACCACCTGCTTGATTGGAATTAAGCGACGTCTGTGTCTTGAGTGTCCAAGAACGGTTTAGTTTTTTGTGTTCTGACTTGTAAATTAGAATGAATAGAAAGTAATGTAAACATTATCAGTAATTACCAGGAAACTCTACAACATTTGATTTAAAATCACACCAAGATTGTTAAAACTGGCCTTAGCTTATTGAGTGATCTGATTAGGATTTACCCTCGTAGCAAGGCCTATTTATCATGTGGAGGTTTCATTCAGGTCTCTTTTTTTAAAAACACACTGTCTTTGGCAGGAGAAAGACCAGACTCAGAGGAACCAGAGCCAGGGACGTCCAAACCAGCAAGAAGACACCAGTGTTCCCACTGTGGAAAGCGTTTTAACCAGAAAGGACACTTGAACCAACATGAGAGAATACACACAGTAGAGAAGCCTTACCACTGCTCCCAGTGTGGAAAGGGTTTCAGCCAGGCGGCGAATCTGAAACGGCACGAGAGAATACACACAGTAGAGAAGCCTTACCACTGCTCCCAGTGTGGAAAGAGTTTTAAGGATTTAGGGTACCTGAAACAACATGAGAGAATACACACAGGGGAGAAGCCTTACCACTGCTCCCAGTGTGGAAAGTGTTTTAACCGGTCAGGGGATCTGAAAAAACATGAGAGAATACACACAGGGGAGAAGCCTTACCACTGCTCCCAGTGTGGCAAGTGTTTTAAACAGTTAGGGAACCTGAAAGAACACAAGAGAATAAACACAGGTGAGAAGCCTTACCACTGCTCCCACTGTGGAAAGGGTTTCAGCCAGGCGGCGAATCTGAAACGGCACGAGAGAATACACACAGTAGAGAAGCCTTACCACTACTACCAATGTGGAAAGAGTTTTAACGATTTAGGGTACCTGAAACAACATGAGAGAATACACACACGATAGAAGCCATACCACTGCTCCCAGTGTGGAAAGTGTTTCAACCAGCCGGGGGAGCTGAAATGGCATGAGAGAATACACACAGGGGACTTGCTGTCTTATATTGTTGACTGATAATGATTACCTGTGTTTACCATATGAACTTGAATTGTACAAAGTATACTAAAACATATATTTGTATGTTTTTATTCGAAAACATGAATTGAATATGGAGTTTGAATATAGAGTAGGTCAGATTCCTTCTGTTTTAAATGGTCCTTTTTTAAACTCTGACACTGTGTGTGTTTATCTGTGTGTCATTCCTCCAGCACTACAGATAATCAAGTGTTATTTGGATGTGATGCATTTGTTCCGTTGTTTACATTTGCAATGTTGGCCCATTGATGATTTAATGAAATGAAAATGTTCACAGACTCTGTAATGCAAAATGTTAATTGTATGTGTCCACATATCTGAGTATGTGACTTGTGGTGGATGAATCAGAATTAGTTGGGTAACATAGATAATTAAGATGTCTTATCTGCATAATATGCTCATGTGATATACTTGTTATTAGAATGTATCCCTTCGGACTCTGGTGTTGGCAGTTGCACTTCTTCCCTCAGCTGGGGCTCAGTCACCTGGGGCCCAGAGAGGGGAGAGGTCAGGCTTGTCTTTTACATGTCCCTGGTGCTATGCAGAATATCAGGAAGGGAAGAGGACAGGAGGGAACATTGTGTTCATATGTGAATGTATCTGTTAAACTATGTGAAGGGATGGTGTGATTAATGGGGAACCAATTACTGGTTTCCACAATGTCTGTGCGCAAGTCACTCCCTCCTTTGGCATTGGGGGGAGGTGTATGGCAGTGTCTGGAACCATTGTATGTCCTCTCTGATGTTGCACTTATCCTGGGATAGTGTATGACCTAGAGGCTCACTCCCCTCTGTGAGCTTGTCCAGGAGTGGGGTCAAGAAGGGGTTTTACTTGAGATGGGAGTATCTAGAGTTGACAATTGAGTTATGCCATTGGATGAGTTGGTGTTTTTGTGCTATGAAGTACCAGGAAAGAGATTAGAACCTCGTCTTTGGGACCAAACTGAATGATAAATTATAGCGAATGCTATCTGGCTACGGGATACTCCTTTCTCATTGTAAAGTCTCACTTTGTGAACTGTTCCTAATATCTGTGGTTTGTTATGTCGACTAGGGGGTGGATCTTTGCTATAAAAGATCTCAGTAGCCATTGTGTTGCCACTCAACGGTTCATTAGAAATAGTGAATTGTTGAAAGTCATTGCAAAGATCTTATTATTAAAGATGTAGTTTAAGTATAACTCTGATTAGTGTGTGAAGTTTGTCTCTCCTCATTTGGTAATACAGAAATTAACCACCACAGACTAACCTTGTGAAACTGACCTATTATAATCTCCTGTTCCTGGGAGTATCATCCTGTGTTGCAAACCAGCTGCACCTGCGCCCTTGTATGAATAAAGTCCCTCCCAGGAACAGGAAACTATAAAGATATGTGCTCATCACCCAATGCTTCAGGAATTCAGACTGTCTACACTGCGGTGTGTAACTGTTATTCTCTCTGAACTCAGAAATAAAGAATCTTGGTTTGACTTGGACTCCAGCAGATGCTTATTTTATAATATCCACCTCAACTCTCCCACGGATTGCTGTTTATCATTGTCTCAATGAAGAGTTATTTGTTTTACTTCCCTGGGGTCATTTACAAGCCTCCCACTGGTTGAATAAATGATGTTTCCACGTCATTTCAACAAAACAAATCCATGTGATGATGTTTGATTAATGTGGAAAACTGATTGGATTTGTAAAAAGCCATGAACATCAGGTATTTTTAATTTTTCACGAACTGGCAACCTAAATCCAATGGCAGGTGACATTTTGTGTTGATTTCATGTTGAATTCACTTTTGTTGACGACTCAAAGAAATGTAAAGAGAAACTAGACGTTCAACACGTCTGTGCCCAGTGGGCTGGTTTGAATACGTGGTGTTGGATCAATATCCACCTTAGTAGCTAAGTTTCCATGCAATTTGCGCCAGATTTCCATGTGAATATTCTCAAATCTGCATAAAACAATATACACATTTTCCCATCAGAAATGTTTGCATCAAACAGACTTATTGTGGATAAAAGGCTTTGCGTTATGACGTAGTGCACAAGAAAAATAACGTTTGCTTTTAAATTCCCATGTACCGAATGAAAAATACAAGTGAAATTGGTTTCCATCACATTTTCAACTCCACTGATGGTTTTAAAAACTTGTGTGAAATAGGAAACGTGCTCTTGTCCCGTGCACTGTAGCCTGCAGCTCACATATACAGCGCTGGTAGGCTACCTACATGATGAAATTATTATGGATGAGAGAGATATTATTTTATTTGTCAAATGGCAACCAAGCATCAATCATCATGTCACCAGAATAAGACCATCAAAATGTATTGGAATGGAGCATCAAGCTCATCACATGCAGTTTCACCACCCTGTGAAGTTCATAACTTATTTCATCTGTAGCCTAATAAACTACATGGGTTCCCAAGTCGTAGAGGGAGGACCACACAACATATCATCACGTGACTCCAAGTTAACTGAGATATGATCGTTATTAAATCAATATTTGCACATAAAGGATTTCTCGTTTATACATTTTTAATGACACAAAAAGACCCCACCATGTCAAACGAAATAACAAATCGTCTGTCTGCATTTATAAAAGTGTACAGGCATAGCCTGTTTCCATCAGCCCGGTCATTACTTTGGAAATGGTTGGATCAATATCCACCTTCATGATATGGATGAAGCCTGATTTGGAATGTCTGAGTAGTTCTATCTGATGTCATAATACATCCCTCTGATAATCAAGTGATATTTAGAATGTCTGAGTAGTTCTATCTGATGTCATAATACATCCCTCTGATAATCAAGTGATATTCACATGTGATGCATTTGCTCCGTTGTTTACATTTAAGTTGGAGGCCCACTCTGATGATTTATGTCTTACATAGTGGGGCTTTAAAATAACATTATGGTGACATCTTTTGTGGCTTGAAATGAATAGGATTATTAATGGGCTGATGGTTGGTGGTGCTACTATATAGGTAAGGTTGTCCAATATGAATGTTCAATACACACAATAGGTTGATCGCTAGCCAGTTAGCTAGCTGCTACAGTCCAATATGAATGTTCAATACACACTAGGTTGATCGGTAGCCAGTTAGCTAGCTGCTACGTCTTTATCCGCACAGCTAGCTAACACAGCTCGCTATCAACAAAGTCAAAATGCCCTCCAGGCCTGGTGGTGGCAGCAGTGCACTACAACCACTATTTACCGTAGCTTCCAGAGTGAAAAATAATTAGGCAATATAAAGAGGGCACGACAAAACCTATTCCCCATCAGGAGACTGAAAAGGTTTGGCATGGGTCCTTAGATCACAACGCAGGGCCAGACGGATTACCAGGACGTGTACTCCGAGCATGCGCTGACCAACTATCAAGTGTCTTCACTGACATGTTCAACCTCTCCCTGTCTGAGTCTGTCATACAACATGTTTCAAGCAGACCACCATAGTCCCTGTGCCCAAAGAACACCAAGGTAACCTACCTAAATGACTACCGACCCATAGCACTAGTCTGTAGCCATGAAGTGCTTTGAAAGGCTGGTCATATCTGTGGAGATGGGAGAACCTTCCAGAAGGACAACCACCTCTGCAGCACTCTGCCAGTCTGGCCTTTATGGTAGAGTTGCCAGACGGAAGCCACTCCTCAGTAAAAGGCACGTGACAGCTCACTTAGAGTTTGCCAAAAGGCAACCAAAAGATTCTCATACCATGAGAAACAAGATTCTCTGGTCTGATGAAATCAAGATTGAACAATGGCCTGAATGCCAAGCGTGACGTCTGGAGGAAACCTGGCACCCTCCCTACGGTGAAGCATGGTGGTTGCAGAATCATGCTGTGAGGATGTTTTTCAGCGTAACAGAATTTGAGGCTGTAACGTAACAAAAATTGGAAAAAGTCAAGGCGTCTGAATACTTTTCGAATGCTGTCCTCTCCAAATTTAGCTGTATTTTATTGGTTGGAATTGTTTTAAGATGGCCATACCGTGGATTATTTAGCTGTTTGATTTTTAATTCTAGGACCCCTTTAGGTATATAAAATATATGTGTTTATATATATACAGTACCAGTCAAAAGTTTGGACACACCTACTCATTCCAGAGATTTTCATTATTTTTTACTATTTTCTGCGTTGTAGAATAATAGTGAAGACATCAAAACTATGAAATAACATATATGGAATCATGTAGTAACCAAAAAAGTGTTAAACAAATATAAATATAGTTTATGTTTGAGATTCTTCAAAGTAACCACCCTTTGAGTGGATGACAGCTTTGCACACTCTTGGCAATGTAGAAGAAAGTTAAAATAAAGAAAAACCCTGCAATGAGTAGGTGTGTCCAAACTTTTGACTGGTACTATATATATTTATATGCACTGCTCAAAAAAATAAAGGGAACACTTAAACAACACAATGTAACTCCAAGTCAATCACACTTCTGTGAAATCAAACTGTCCACTTAGGAAGCAACACTGATTGACAATAAAATGCACATGCTGTTGTGCAAATGGAATAGATAAAAGGTGGAAATTATAGGCAATTAGCAAGACACCCCCAATAAAGGAGTGGTTCTGCAGGTGGTGACCACAGACCACTTCTCAGTTCCTATGCTTCCTGGCTGATGTTTTGGTCACTTTTGAATGCTGTCGGTGCTTTCACTCTAGTGGTAGCATGAGACGGAGTCTACAACCCACACAAGTGGCTCAGGTAGTGCAGCTCATCCAGGATGGCACATCAATGCGAGCTGTGGCAAGAAGGTTTGCTGTGTCTGTCAGCGTAGTGTCCAGAGCATGGAGGCGCTACCAGGAGACAGGCCAGTACATCAGGAGACGTGGAGGAGGCCGTAGGAGGGCAACAACCCAGCAGCAGGACCACTACCTCCGCCTTTGTGCAAGGAGGAGCACTGCCAGAGCCCTGCAAAATGACCTCCAGCAGGCCACAAATGTGCATGTGTCAGCATATGGTCTCACAAGGGGTCTCGGTACCTAATGGCAGTCAGGCTACCTCTGGCGAGCACATGGAGGGCTGTGCGGCCCCACAAAGAAATGCCACCCCACACCATGACTGACCCACCGCCAAACCGGTCATGGTGGAAGATGTTGCAGGCAGCAGAACGTTCTCCACGGCGTCTCCAGACTCTGTCACGTCTGTCACATGTGCTCATGTGCTCAGTGTGAACCTGCTTTCATCTGTGAAGAGCACAGGGCGCCAGTGGCGAATTTGCCAATTTTGGTGTTATCTGGCAAATGCCAAATGTCCTGCACGCTGTTGGGCTGTAAGCACAACCCCCACCTGTGGACGTCGGGCCCTCATACCACCCTCATGGAGTCTGTTTCTGACCGTTTGAGCAGACACATGCACATTTGTGGCCTATATGAGATATATATAAGAGTATATATGTGATATATATGAGAGTATATGAGCTCTATGGTAGTTGACTATAACCCCAGAGTGAGAGACTAACGAGTCATTGAAATAGAACTGAAGGTTACCTAACAGAACCATGATTCTATGATATTCACCAGGTTACCTAACAGAACCCTGATTCTATGATATTCACCAGGTTACCTAACAGAACCCTGATTCTATGATATTCACCAGGTTACCTAACAGAACCCTGATTCTATGATATTCACCAGGTTACCTAACAGAACCATGATTCTATGATATTCACCAGGTTACCTAACAGAACCCTGATTCTATGATATTCACCAGGTTACCTAACAGAACCCTGATTCTATGATATTCACCAGGTTACCTAACAGAACCCTGATTCTATGATATTCACCAGGTTACCTAACAGAACCCTGATTCTATGATATTCACCAGGTTACCTAACAGAACCCTGATTCTATGATATTCACCAGGTTACCTAACAGAACCCTGATTCTATGATATTCACCAGGTTACCTAACAGAACCCTGATTCTATGATATTCACCAGGTTACCTTTCACACATGGAAGACAAACGTACTTAGATGTGAAGACGGGAGAGACTATGGCCCTTATATAGGAAGTGGAGTCATCTGCTATTAGCTGTTGCTTGACAGACGTTGTTTGATTGGATCTCCCTAGACTCCGCCCCTAACGAGGCTTATAATATCATAGAACAGGGGTTACGTTAGGTAACCTTAAGTTACATGTCCTACTATGCTAATTTCTCTGTATTAAATGGCCCATAACTTTAACACTAGCAGAGATCCTGCAACTAATTTACCCTTAAAGTATATTACGTTCAACAATATATATAAAACATCTAAACATTTATATTTTCAATATTCATATTTATATTTTCTATATTAATAAATTCATGTAAGAAATGTATGAATGAAATCAAAATACAAATCAAATTATGTGTCGACCTTACAGTGGAATGCTTACTTACAAGCCCTTAACCAACCATGCAGTTTTAAGAAAAATAAGTGTTATGTATAAAATACAAATAATTCATATTAAAGAGCAGCAGCAAAATAACAGTAGCGAGGCTGTATACAGGTATTACCGGTATAGAGTAAATGTGGAGGCTGTATACAGGGGGTACCTGTCACGACTTCTGCCGAAGTCGTTGCCTCTCCTTGTTCGGGCGGTGTTCGGCGGTCGACGTCACCGGCCTTCTAGCCATCATCGATCCATTTTTCATTTTCCATTGGTTTTGTCTTGTCTTCCCACACACCTGTTTTCAATCCCATTCATTACCTATTGTGTATTTAACCCTCTGTTTCCCCTCATGTGTTTGTCAGAGATTGTTTTATGTCAGTGTTGTTTCTTGCTTTATAGGTGCGCGACGGGTCCTCGTACCCATGTTTATTTGATGTATGTTAATTTTCGTGTTTGGAGCATGTCGAGTGGACATTTAGTAAAAGTCTACATTTACACTCCGTCTAACTCTCCTGCGTCTGACTTCCATGCCACCTATACACACATTTATGACAGTACCGGTACAGAGTCAATGTGGAGGCTGTATACAGGTATTACCGGTACAGAGTCAATGTGGAGGCTGTATACAGGTATTACCGGTACAGAGTCAATGTGGAGGCTGTACACAGGTATTACCGGTACAGAGTCAATGTGGAGGCTGTATACAGGTATTACCGGTACAGAGTCAATGTGGAGGCTGTATACAGGTATTACCGGTACAGAGTCAATGTGGAGGCTGTATACAGGTATTACCGGTACAGCGTCAATGTGGAGGCTGTATACAGGAGGTACCGGTACAGCGTCAATGTGGAGGCTGTATACAGGAGGTACCGGTACAGAGTCAATGTGGAGGCTGTATACAGGTATTACCGGTACAGAGTCAATGTGGAGGCTATATACAGGTATTACCGGTACAGAGTCAATGTGGAGGCTATATACAGGTATTACCGGTACAGAGTCAATGTGGAGGCTATATACAGGTATTACCGGTACAGCGTCAATGTGGAGGCTGTATACAGGTATTACCGGTACAGCGTCAATGTGGAGGCTGTATACAGGAGGTACCGATACAGAGTCAATGTGCGGGGACACAGGTGAGTCGAGGAAAAATACTACTCCTATTACAGAGCAAGTGGTAAAGCTTCATATGACACCCATTGTTGGAGGACTGTAGCATCTAATGATGAAACATGTAGCATCTCCACAGAGGAGCTCTGTCATGATTGTAGCAGGTTTACTAACGTGTTAGTTATATTAGCTGTGTTGACTATGACGTTACTTTAGCTAATATGGTGACAACGATGCTGTGTGTAGCAGTTATGAAATGGTTTGGTTTGGAAAGGTTTTTTCTCCTGGTCACCTACAGCTGATGTGTTGTGCATTGACGTCCACAAGCGAAGGGAAAAGTTGAGCGAATTGACGTGAGAGGAAATACAACGTGGCAGTTGTGAAAGTGAACTGTGTTTACGCGTCATCAGGGGTGAATTCATTCAGACGATTCTGTTGACAAACGTTTCTTAAACGGAACAATACCGGGATAAACATACCTGAATTTGTCCAATAGAATCTCTATTTCAGCTAGATGCAGGTGAGAGTGTGCAAGGCAGTATTGAATGTGTCTGTCCATGTGTCACTGCCTGTCACCTCAAATGTTTCTCTCGACCAGTGTGCACCTACATTCTAAACTTTCATTCATAGGCTAGGTTGTAGCAACCTTATGATGGGTATAGGGGAAATGTTAGTATCATCTAGTAGCCTAAACCTATCGCTGTTACATTGAACAGGGTGAATGGAATATGATTGGCAGTCATCTAATATGCTGTAATAGAAATAAGGCCTTGAATAAACAAATCGTCCTGCCTCATCTTAAACGGCACTGACCGCCACTGTTTGGATGGTGGAAAACCCAGCAACTTTGCAGTTCTTGACACAAACCGATGAGCCTGGCACCTACTACCATACCCTGTTCAAAGACACTTAAATATGTTGTCTTCCCCATTCACCCTCTGAATGGCACACATGCACAATCCATGTCTCATGTCTCAAGGCTTAATATCCCTTATTTAACCTGACTCCTCCCCTTCATCTACACTGATTGAAGTGGATTTAACTAGTGACATCAATAAGGGATCATAGCTTTAGCCTGGATTCACCTGGTCAGTGTAAGTCATGGAAGGAGCAGGTGTTCTTAATGTTTTGTAGACTCAGTGTAAAGCACCACAGATAATCAAGTGCTATTTGCATGTGATGCATTTGCTCTGTTGTTTACAGTATTATTTGTATCGTATAGAGCGTGGCTTTAAGGGAAAAGTACCGTCACATCTAGATAAAAACGAATGTGAAAATAAACAGAGCAAATCTGTATTAAAACACTACCTATTCATAGATGTATTTATTCATCATCTACATATTCATATTAAGCTTCTACGTCTGCGTACAGGAAAGTATTTTTTGTGAGACGTAAGAGAAAATATATCAGTTTATTGTTAAATTATTATGACGTTCTTTCCAATTCAAAAAAGTGTAATAACTGTTGTTTCCAAACTGCGTTACCCACTCCAGCCAGCAGATGCGATATGCGTCTTTCAGGTGATGCTTCTTGCGTGACGTATAATTTACTGGACGGGACGCTTCTTCAGGAACAACAACGCGGCTACTCTTTCAACCGCCTCGGTAGCTTGCTAGCCAACATAAAACCGATAGATTGACGCGTTACACCGTGTTTGTGTACATTAGCTAATCTCAGTGTTTTAAACACATTTCTGTTGACTTATCAACTGATGACCCTTAACCTAATTTGCTTGTTCAATTTGCAAACTTGTTTAAGATTGATACTGAGCCTAGCACTAGGCTAGTCGCTAATGCTAACTAACTAGCTAACTTCCCCGACCATGAGCGCACTAAACTACTTATCCCCTGCTAAAGAAGAGGGGGTCTGCTGTATGGAGAAAGAAGCTCTGGGACTGAACAATGTCGTGGAAGATGAGGCTGTTACAGTGAAAGAAGAGGAGGCTGTTACAGTGAAAGAAGAGGAGGCTGTTACAGGGAAAGAAGAGGAGGCTGTTACAGGGAAAGAAGAGGAGGCTGTTACAGTGAAAGAAGAGGAGGCTGTTACGGTGGAAGAAGAGGAGGCTGTTATAGTGAAAGAAGAGGAGGCTGTTATGGTGGAAGAAGAGGAGGCTGTTATGGTGGAAGAAGAGGAGGCTGTTATGGTGGAAGAAGAGGAGGCTGTTATAGTGAAAGAAGAGGAGGCTGTTATAGTGAAAGAAGAGGAGGCTGTTATAGTGAAAGAAGAGGAGGCTGTTACAGTGAAAGAAGAGATAGAAACCTTTAGAGAGGAAGAGGATGCTATCTCAATAAAGGTGAAGGAGGAAGACGTTTTTGGAGTGAAAGAGGAGACAGAATATCAGATTAACACCAGTGAGTACTGTCTTAAACAGGGGCACAAACTGTTGTTGAACTAATGTGTGGTTTTAAAGGGGCATTCTACTGAAGTTCTACACTTGAATTTGTTGTTCTGTACTGTAGGAATTGTTTCAGGGGCCATCTGCTGTTGGTACATATATTTTTGGGACTTTTAAATTAGATTAATCGAATTCTCCATGTGGTCGACATTAAAGTGCACCTCATCTAATATAGCAGGCTTTTCAAATTCAATATTGTTGCATATTTTGTACATTAAATATCAAAGGGACACAAAAGGCACCCATTTCGTGAAACTACCCTTTCACATTTGCAACACAAACATTATTTTTTAAAATCATGATGAAGTGGCCATTTTAGGCCCTTTTTAGACATATTAATGCCTCTTGTAAGACCCTATGATTGCAAGATCATAAGTTTACAATCGGTTTGATGTTCTCATTAACACAGGAGAGAGACACGACTATTGTGGATCCTCTGGGGAGCCTCAACAACATCCTGATGCTGACGAGGCAGAGAAGAGTCTCTCCAGATCAGAACACCAGATGGTACAGCTTGCTCCGTCTGGGTCTGGGCTGTGTTTCTGTAAAACATTTCATGACAACAGTGACATCAGCATCCATAATGATATGTGTCTGTGTCCCCTCTTTATGGTTACCAGGACAACGCTAGCCCTTCCTCCCTCCCGGAGTCCCCGTGTCGTGCCTCTCCCGGTAGCACCTTACTGCTGGGTATGAAGAGGTTGTCTGTGCTGCTGGTGGACTGCAGGAAAACAACGGTGCTGAGTGGAACTGTGAGAGGAGGAGAAGAGAAGAAAGGATCAGATTTGACACATCAAAGTAAGTGCTGTAGTTTAGTTTGAACAAATACAATAGATCTGCCCACTGGTATCTGTTACCAGGACAACCAGCAGAGTTCTGTTAGTTGACATGAAGATGGACTGGTATCTGTTACCAGGACAACCAGCAGAGTTCTGTTAGTTGACAGGAAGATGGACTGGTATCTGTTACCAGGACAACCAGCAGAGTTCTGTTAGTTGACAGGAAGATGGACTGGTATCTGTTACCAGGACAACCAGCAGAGTTCTGTTAGTTGACAGGAAGATAGACTGGTATCTGTTACCAGGACAACCAGCAGAGTTCTGTTAGTTGACAGGAAGATAGACTGGTGGATATGGATGTTATGAATATCATAACACTGAAAAAGGATTCTGCCAATGAAAAGAGAGAAACCAATAGACCATATAAAACCTTGATGAAAGGTAGCTTTAGAGAGACAGTTATAAGATGATCCTATGTAAGGTGCTCGTTTTTCAAAAACATTTTCTCAAAATATTATGGATGTTACATTGTCTGTCCCAGTCAACCCCCCTATCTTTACTGGTATCTACACCCAAACAAGGGCACTGCGTTCATCCACCTCTGGCCTGCTCGCCTCCCTACCTCTGAGGAAGTACAGTTCCCGCTCAGCCCAGTCAAAACTGTTCGCTGCTCTGGCACCCCAATGGTGGAACAAACTCCCTCACGACGCCAGGTCAGCGGAGTCAATCACCACCTTCCGGAAACACCTGAAACCCCACCTCTTTAAGGAATACCTAGGATAGGATAAAGTAATCCTTCTAACCACCCCCCCCCCCCCCTTAAAAGAGTTAGATGCACTATTGTAAAGTGGTTGTTCCACTGGATATCATAAGGTGAATGCACCAACTTGTAAGTCGCTCTGGATAAGAGCGTCTGCTAAATGACTTAAATGTAAATGTAAATGTTTACAAGACTGTTGAACAGGCAAACTAAACTCCAGACACTGGTAATTAATTCACTAATACTGGAGGAAAGCTGTGATCAGGCTGCCCACTCAAGAGAATGCTTCAAACTGTAACCAGTGCCGTCAACCTTGTTCAGGTTATCAATCAACCTACCAAGGTAGTTACAAACAGTACAGAAATGTAATCATCAACATGTTTTGATCATATCTTTACTAATGCTGCAGAAATGTGTTTGAAAGCAGTATCCAGATCCATCAGATGTAGTGATCACAATATAGTAGCCATGTCTAGGAAAACCACAGTTCCAAAGGCTGGGCCTAATATTGTGTAAAAGAGGTCATACAATCTTTTGTAGTGATTCCTATGTTGTTGATGTAAATAATATATATTTTTTAAACAAAGATAAATGACATAAAGAATGATTGTAAAAATCTTTGGAGCATCTTCAATGAAATTTTGGTTAAAAAAAATCAACAATGACTATTTTACCTTTATTTAACTAGGCAAGTCAGTTAAGAGCCTAGGTACAGTGGGTTAACTGCCTTGTTCAGCGGCAGAACAACAGAGTTTTACCTTGTCAGCTCGGGATTTCGATCCAACAACCTTTTGGTTACTGGCCTAACGCTCTAACCACTAGGCTACCTGCCGCCCCAGAGCTACCTGTCTAACAGAACACAGAGAGTGTTCTTTAATGGAAGCCTGTACAACAAAATCAAGGTAGAATCAGGAATTCCCCAGGGCAGCTGTTTGGCACCTGCTTGTTTCAATCTTTACCAACAATATGCCAACGACATTTGAGTAAAGCCAGTGTGTCTATGTATGCGGATGACTCAACACTGTACACGTCAGCTACCATGGCAACTGAAATGACAGCAACACTTAACAAAGAGCTGCAGTTAGTTTCAGAATGGGTGTCAAGGAATAAATTAGTCCTAAATATTTCAGATTACCTTAAATTACATGGCCTACTATGCTAATTCTGTAGCGGTATTGTTAGAGGGGGGTTAAGATAAAGATTTTGTTGGGGAGCCAGGCAGGTATTAACCCTAGTTATTAAAGTGAGTTATTACCTAGTATAACATTATTATTATTATTAAATATTATTAAAACCAAAAGGATGAAAGTAGAATAGATAGAGTAGCGCTTCCAGACACATTCTAAACATGATGGAGTCATAAAGGAGGACTGTAGCATCTAATGATGAAACATTATGGAGTCTTAAAGGAGGACTGTAGCATCTAATGATGAAACATTATGGAGTCTTAAAGGAGAACTGTAGCATCTAATGATGAATTACTATGGAGTCTGATGCTTTAACGGAGAAGTTTACCCAAAATCCAGAAACTCCTAAGTGATTCCATACATTGAAACTATTCCAGTGGATTTTTTCTCTCTCCCTGTAGTGCTGTAATGAAACAGCTGCAAAAATGTGACTCGTGACGTTGCTGGATGCGGGCCTTGCTCTGCTGCTTTGCCAGTTAATTTGTTATTTTATTACAGCTAAGGCCTTTGTCTTTCACCTGGAGTTGTTTATTTATGTCTGAGAAAAACACACTTTTCAACATAAAACATATACAAAATAAACCCAGCAAAAAAAATGTACCTATCTTTTTCAGGACCCTGTCTTTCAAAGATTATTTAAAAAAAATCAAAATAGCGTCACAGATCTTCATTGTAAAGGGTTTAAACACTGTTTCCCATGCTTGTTCAATGAACCATAAACAATTAATGAACATGCACCTGTGGAACGGTCGTTAAGACACAAACAGCTTACAGACGGTAGGCAATCAAGGTTACAGTTATGAAAACTTAGGACTCTAAAGAGGCCTTTCTACTGACTCTGGAAAACACCAAAAGAAAGATGCCCAGGGTCCCTGCTCATCTCCGTGAACGTGCCTTAGGCATGCTGCAAGGAGGCATGAGGACTGCAGATGTGGCCAGGGCAATAAATTGCAATGTCCGTACTGTGAGACGCCTAAGACAGCGCTACAGGGAGACAGGATGGACAGCTTATCGTCCTCGCAGTGGCAGACCACGTGTAACAACACCTGCATGGGATTGGTACATCCAAACATCACACCTGCGGGACAGGTACAGGATGGCGACAACAACTGCCCAAGTTACACCAGGAACACACCAATCCCTCCATCGGTGCTCAGACTGTCCGCAATAGGCTGAGAGAGGCTGGACTGAGGGCTTGTAGGCCTTGAAAGACAGGTCCTCACCAGACATCACCGGCAACAACGTCGCCTCTGGGCACAAACCCACCGTCACTGGACCAGACAGGACTGGCAAAAAGTGGTCTTCACTGACAAGTCGCGGTTGTCAGTGGTGATGGTCGGATTTGCGTTTATTGTCGAAGGAATGCGCATTACACCGAAGCCTGTCTGGATAGGGATCGATTTGGAGGTGGAGAGGCCGTCGTGGTCTGGGGCGGTGTGTCACAGCATCATCAGACTGAGCTTGTTGTCATTGCAGGCAATCTCAACGCTGTGCGTTACAGGGAAGAAATCCTCCTCCCTCATGTGGTACCCTTCCTGCAGGCTCATCCTGACATGACCCTCCAGCATGACAATGCCACCAGCCATACTGCTCGTTCTGTGCGTGATTTCCTGCAAGACCGGAATGTCAGTGTTCTGCCATGGCCAGCGAAGAGCCCGGATCTCAATCCCATTGAGCACGTCTGGGACCTGTTGGATCGGAGGGTGAGGGCTAGGGCCATTCCCCCCAGAAATGTCCGGGAACTTGCAGGTGCCTTGGTGGAAGAGTGGGGTAACATCTCACAGCAAGTACTGTCAAATCTGGTGTAGTCCATGAGGAGGAGATGCACTGCAGTACTTAATGCAACAGGTGGCCACACCAGATACTGACTGTTACTTTTGATTTTGACCCCCCCTTTGTTCAGGGACAAATTATTCAATTTCAGTTAGTCACATGTCTGTGGAACTTGTTCAGTTTATGTCTCAGTTGTTGAATCTTGTTATGTTCCAACAAATATTTACACATGTTAGGTTTGCTGAAAATAAACACAGTTGACAGTGAGAGGACGTTTCTTTTTTTTGCTGAGTTTAGATTGACGAGGGAAAAAACAATTTAATCAATTTTAGAATAATGCTGAAATGTAACAAAATTTGGAAAAGGTGAAGGGGTCTGAATACTTAACGAATGCACTGTGTGTGTGTGTGTATACTGAACCAAAATATAAACAACAATTTCAACGATTTACAGTTCATATAAGTCAGTCATGGACTTTACATGACTGGGCAGGGGCGCAGCCATTGGTGGGCCCTGGAGGGCATACGCCCACCCATTGCGGAGCCAGGCCCAGCCAATCAGAATTGTTTTTTCCCCACAAAAGGGCTTCATTACAAAGAGAAATACAACTCGGGTGGCTGGTCTCAGACGATGTGGAGGTCCTGGGCTGGCGTCGTTATATGTGGTCTGTGGTTGTGAGGCCAGTTGGATGTACTGCCACATTCTCTAAAATGACATTGGAGGCGGCTTCTGGTAGAGAATTTAACATTCAATTATCTGGTAACATATCTGGCCTTTTATTCTCCCCAGCACAAGGTGCACCTGTGTAATGATCATGCTGTTTAATCAGCTTGATATGCCACACCTGTCAGGTGGATGAATTATCTTGGCAAAGGATAAATGTTCACTAACAGGATGTAAACACATTTGTGCACAACATTTTTGAGAAATAAGCTTTCATGCTTATGGAAAAATTCTAGGGTCTTTTATTTCAGCTCATGAAACATGGGACCAACACTTTACATGTTGTGTTTATATTTTTTAGCAACATCTACCCCCAAATTGTTTTTACTTTACACAAACTATCATGACATTTGTGATAGTCAAAATGTACAACATTTGTGAACGTCTAAATAAAAGAAATTGTCACAGCTGGCGTTGTCGTGGAAATTCATGTATGCTGAGAGAGACTTTGTCATTTCTTCAAACAATCATCTTGATTTAATATTGATTAATTATTGCAATAATGAAGCTGTTGACCCCACACTCTTGAGTGTGTTGCCGAGAGCTTAACCTTGAATGAAAACAGAGCTCTTATAAATGCTTAGTCAGGGCTGGTTCCACCCCTCCCCAAAAAGTAATGTAAACATTATCAGTAATGACCAGGAAACTCTACAACATTTGTTTTAAAATCACACCAAGATTGTTAAAACTGGCCTTAGGTTATTGAGCGATCTGATTAGGATTTACCCTCGTAGCATGGCCTATTTATCATGTGGAGGTTTCATTCAGGTCTCTTTTTTAAAAAACACACTGTCTTTGGCAGGAGAAAGACCAGACTCAGAGGAACCAGAGCCAGGGATGTCCAAACCAACAAGAAGGCACCAGTGTTCCCACTGTGGAAAGTGTTTTAACCAGTTAAGGGACCTGTACCGACATGAGAAAATACACACAGGGCAGAAGCCTTACCACTGCTCCCAGTGTGGAAAGGGTTTCAGCCAGCCGGCGAAGCTGAAACTGCACGAGAGAATACACACAGGGGAGAAGCCTTACCACTGCTCCCAGTGCGTAAAGAGTTTTAACGAATTAGGGAACCTGAAAAAACATGAGAGAATACACACAGGGGAGAAGCCTTACCACTGTCCCCAGTGTGGAAAGTGTTTCAACCAGCCAGGGGAGCTGGAATGGCATGAGAGAATGCACACAGGGGAGAAGCCTTACCATTGCTCCCAGTGTGGAAAGTGTTTCAAATGGCCCACGAATCTGAAACGGCATGAGAGAATACACACAGGGCAGAAGCCTTACCACTGCTTGCAGTGTGGAAAGAGTTTTAACGATTTAGGGAACCTGAAACAACACGAGAGAATACACACAGGGGAGAAGCCTTACCACTGCTCCCAGTGTGGAAAGGGTTTCAGCCAGCTGGTGAGTCTGAAACGGCATGAAAGAATACACACAGGGGAGAAGCCTTACCACTGCTCCCAGTGTGGAAAGAGTTTTAACGTTTTAGGGAACCTGAAAAAACATGAGAGAATGCACACAGGGGAGAAGTCTTACCACTGCTCCCAGTGTGGAGAGAGTTTTAACGATTTAGGGAACCTGAAAAAACATGAGAGAATACTGTGTGTATTCTCTCATGTTTTTTCAGGTTCCCTAAATCATAAGGGAGAATCCTTATCACTGCTCCCAGTGCGGAAAGAGTTTCAACCAGCTGGGGGAGCTGAAATGGCATGAAAGAATACACACAGGGGACTTGCTGTCTTATATTGTTGACTGCTAATGATTACCTGTTTTTACCATATGAACTTGAATTGTACAAAGTATACTAAAACATATATTTGTATGTTTTTATTAGAAAACATGAATTGAATATGGAGTTTGAATATAGAGTAGGTCAGATTCCTTCTGTTTTAAATGGTCCTTTTTTTAACTCTGACACTGTGTGTGTTTATCTGGGTGTCATTCCTACAGCACTACAGATAATCAAGTGATATTTGGATGTGATGCATTTGTTCCGTTGTTTACATTTGCAATGTTGGCCCACTGATGATTTAATGAAATGAAAATGTTCACAGACTCTGTAATGCAAAATGTTAATTGTATGTGTCCACATATCTGAGTATGTGACTTGTGGCGGATGAATCAGAATTAGTTGGGTAACATAGATAATTAAGATGTCTTATCTGCATAATATGCTGAGGTGATATACTTGTTATTAGAATGTATCCCTTCGGACTCTGGTGTTGGCAGTTGCACTTCTTCCCTCAGCTGGGGCTCAGTCACCAGGGGCCCAGAGAGGGGAGAGGTCAGGCTTTTACATGTCCCTGGTGCTATGCAGAATATCAGGAAGGGAAGAGGACAGGAGGGAACATTGTCTTCATATGTGAATGTATCTGTTAAACTATGTGAAGGGATGGTGTGATTAATGGGGAACCACTTACTGGTTTCCACAATGTCTGTGCGCAAGTCACTCCCTCCTTTGGCATTGGGGGGAGGTGTATGGCAGTGTCTGGAACCATTGTATGGCCTCTCCGATGTTGCACTTATCCTGGGATAGTGTATGACCTAGAGGCTCACTCCCCTCAGTGAGCTTGTCCAGGAGTGGGGTCAAGAAGGGGTTTTACTTGAGATGGGACTATCTAGAGTTGACAATTGAGTTATGCCATTGGATGAGTTGGTGTTTTTGTGCAATGAAGTACCAGGAACGAGATTAGAACCTCGTCTTAGGGACCAAACTGAATGATGAATTATAGCGAATGCTATCTGGCTACGGGATACTCCTTTCTCATTATAAAGTCTCACTTTGAAAACTGTTCCTAATATCTGTGGTTTGTTATGTCGACTAGGGGGTGGATCTTTGCTATAAAAGATCTCAGTAGCCATTGTGTTGCCACTCTCAACGGTTCATTAGAAATAGTGAATTGTTGAAAGTCATTGCTATTGCAAAGATCTTATTATTAAAGATGTAGTTTAAGTATAACTGACTGGTGTGTGAAGTTTGTCTCTCCTCATTTGGTAATACAGCAATTAACCACCACAGACTAACCTTGTGAAACTGACCTATTATAATCTCCTGTTCTTCGACATAACTGAGTATGTGACTAACCTTGTGTATCATCCAGTGTTGCAAACCAGCTGCACCTGTGTCCTTGTATGAATAATATCCCTCCCAGGAACAGGAAACTATAAAGATATGTGCCCATCACCCAATGCTTCAGGAATTCAGACTGTCTCCACTTCGCTGTGTAACTGTTATTCTCTCTGAGCTCAGAAATAAAGAATCTTGGTTTGACTTGGACTCCAGCAGATCCTTATTTTATAATATCCACCACAACTCTCCCACGGATTGCTGTTTATCATTGTCTCAATGAAGAGTTCTTTGTTTTACTTTCCTGGGAGCATTTACAAGCCTCCCACTGGTTGAATAAACTTTGTTTCCACGTCATTTCAACAAAACAAATCCATGTGATGTTTGATTAATGTGGAAAAGTGATTCGATATGTAAAAAGCCATGAACATCAGGTATGTTTTATTTTTCACCGAACTGGCAACCTAAATCCAATGACAGGTGACATTTTGTGTTGATTTCATGTTGAATCCACTTTAGTTGACGACTCAAAGAAATGTAAAGAGAAACTAGACGTTCAACACGTCTGTGCCCAGTGGGCTGGTTTGAATACGTGGTGTTGGATCAATATCCACAGGTGACATTTAGTGTCGTAGTAGAACTGCTACTTCCTATCTGACTGGTAATAGGACTTCACTGCTACTTCCTACCTGACTGGTAGTAGGACTTTACTGCTACTTCCTATCTGACTGGTAATAGGACTTCACTGCTACTTCCTATCTGACTGGTAAAAGGACTAATATTTATACAATCAATCAAGCAAATTTGTATGGCCTTTTTTTTTTTTTTACTTCAGCAGTGGTCACAAAGTTATTTTACAGTCATCTGGCCCAGAGACACCTTGGACATACAGGGCACCACTGCCCCTGCCTTTCTCCCTGTGTGATGTCATATCCTTTTCCTGTTAAGGCACCTGACCAGCTGAGTGCAGGTGGGCTCTTCCATGAAGAGACTCCGGGGGCACTACCTACAGGATAGCATAACTTCCTGTAGGTAGTGTAGCATAACTTCCTGTTGGCGTTGTAGCATAACTTCCTGTAGGCAGTGTAGCATAACTTCCTGTAGGAAGTGTAGCATAACTTCCTGTAGGAAGTGTAGCATAACGTCCTGTAGGCAGTGTAGTATAACTTCCTGTAGGCAGTGTAGCATAGCTTCCTGTAGGCAGTGTAGCATAACTTCCTGTGGGCAGTGTAGCATAACTTCCTGTCGGCAGTGTAGCATAACTTCCTGTGGGCAGTGTAGCATAACTTCCTGTAGGCAGTATAGCATAACTTCCTGTAGGCAGTGTAGCATAACTTCCTGTTGGCGTTGTAGCATAACTTCCTGTAGGCAGTGTAGCATAACTTCCTGTAGGAAGTGTAGCATAACTTCCTGTAGGAAGTGTAGCATAACGTCCTGTAGGCAGTGTAGTATAACTTCCTGTAGGCAGTGTAGCATAACTTCCTGTAGGCAGTGTAGCATAACTTCCTGTGGGCAGTGTAGCATAACTTCCTGTCGGCAGTGTAGCATAACTTCCTGTGGGCAGTGTAGCATAACTTCCTGTAGGCAGTATAGCATAACTTCCTGTAGGCAGTGTAGCATAACTTCCTGTCGGCAGTGTAGCATAACTTCCTGTAGGCAGTGTAGCATAACTTCCTGTAGGCAGTGTAGCATAACTTCCTGTAGGCAGTGTAGCATAACTTCCTGTAGGAAGTGTAGCATAACGTCCTGTAGGCAGTGTAGCATAACTTCCTGTAGGCAGTGTAGCATAACTTCCTGTGGGCAGTGTAGCATAACTTCCTGTGGGCAGTGTAGCATAACTTCCTGTGGGCAGTATAGCATAACTTCCTGTGGACAGTGTAGCATAACTTCCTGTAGGCAGTGTAGCATAACTTCCTGTAGGCAGTATAGCATAACTTCCTGTAGGCAGTGTAGCATAACTTCCTGTTGGCGTTGTAGCATAACTTCCTGTAGGCAGTGTAGCATAACTTCCTGTAGGAAGTGTAGCATAACTTCCTGTAGGAAGTGTAGCATAACGTCCTGTAGGCAGTGTAGTATAACTTCCTGTAGGCAGTGTAGCATAACTTCCTGTAGGCAGTGTAGCATAACTTCCTGTGGGCAGTGTAGCATAACTTCCTGTCGGCAGTGTAGCATAACTTCCTGTGGGCAGTGTAGCATAACTTCCTGTAGGCAGTATAGCATAACTTCCTGTAGGCAGTGTAGCATAACTTCCTGTCGGCAGTGTAGCATAACTTCCTGTAGGCAGTGTAGCATAACTTCCTGTAGGCAGTGTAGCATAACTTCCTGTAGGCAGTGTAGCATAACTTCCTGTAGGAAGTGTAGCATAACGTCCTGTAGGCAGTGTAGCATAACTTCCTGTAGGCAGTGTAGCATAACTTCCTGTGGGCAGTGTAGCATAACTTCCTGTGGGCAGTGTAGCATAACTTCCTGTGGGCAGTATAGCATAACTTCCTGTGGACAGTGTAGCATAACTTCCTGTAGGCAGTGTAGCATAACTTCCTGTAGGCAGTGTAGCATAACTTCCTGTAGGCAGTATAGCATAACTTCCTGTGGGCAGTATAGCATAACTTCCTGTAGGCAGTGTAGCATAACTTCCTGTAGGCAATGTAGCATAACTTCCTGTGGGCAGTGTAGCATAACTTCCTGTAGGCAGTGTAGCATAACTTCCTGTAGGCAGTATAGCATAATTTCCTGTAGGCAGTATAGCATAACTTCCTGTAGGCAGTGTAGCATAACTTCCTGTAGGCAGTGTAGCATAACTTCCTGTAGGCAGTATAGCATAACTTCCTGTAGGCAGTATAGCATCACTTCCTGTAGGCAGTGTAGCATCACTTCCTGTAGGCAGTGTAGCATAACTTCCTGTGAAAGTAGTAAAATTAATGACATGGAATGAAAAGGTGTGGCATTTACTTCTGAGTATGTCCAATGTTTATTGTGTGATCAAAATCTACTATAAAAATGATAGTTTTCTTAGTTGATCATACTTCAATCAACATTCCCAGCATGAACAGCAGCCTCGGAACAAATTCGTATTTACAATGACAGCATGGCAAAATGCCTCCTGTGGGGCAGTAAACACAGATCTGGTTACTTTGAAAATACTTGTATTAAGTTGTTAGCAAGAATAAACAATGTAATTAACATTTTCCCAAACTGCGTCACCCAAACTAGTCAGCAGATGATTCTTTCAAGTTGTTTCTTGCGTGACGTATAATCTAGTCGACGGGACCGTTCGACACAAGGCTACTGATTCAGACAGATCGGCAGCTTGCTAGCAAATAAAATCAAGTTTATTTCATATAGCCCTTCGTACATCAGCTAATATCTCGAAGTGCTGTACAGAAACCCAGCCTAAAACCCCAAACAGCAAGCAATGCAGGTGTAGAAGCACGGTGGCTGGGAAAAACTCCCTAGAAAGGTCAAAACCTAGGAAGAAACCTAGAGAGGAACCAGGCTATGAGGGGTGGCCAGTCCTCTTCTGACTGTGCCGGGTGGAGATTATAACAGAACATGGCCAAGATGTTCAAAATGTTCATAAATGACCAGCATGGTCAAATAATAATCATGAATAAATGTCAGTTGGCTTTTCATAGCCGATCATTAAGAGTTGAAAACAGCAGGTCTGGGACAGGTAGCACATTCTATAATGAAAACAGGTACATTCTGAAAGGTTTTGTTGATGTGATAACAAAAATGTTATTCACGTCTGAATTCTGGATAATACTGTTTGTTTTATTTGACTTAAATGTTATTATTTATGTATCATACTATGCGAATACACTACCAAGCAATGCAAGTAGATATTTGGAATTAACCCCAAAGAAGGTTTTGATCAATAATTTATTAAGAAAACCAGTAGTCACGATCAGACTATGCTTCCTATTCAGGCATCATATAATGCACAGCCACATGCAAATACATCAACTCCACCAATAAAACATTGAAAGCTTTAACATGACTACTGGTGATGTCATTATTTTCGTCACCATCCATCACTGGTTAAATTGCATTATTATTCTTTGTACATGGTGTGCCCGCCTCCTGAGTCTGACTAGAAGTCCACTCAGAATACCTCTTCTCTGCCGTCGGCGACGAGCCCTGGGGGGTACGAACAAAGGATCACATTCTGGAAAGTTGTAATGCTGGTGAGTTACCGCCGCTCTGATATCCAAATGTTATTTCCGGCTGTATGTAATAACACAACAAACGCTCTGGGCTAATAGAAATAACACAACACTGCAAAGTTGCTGAGGAGCCAGAAGCAGAGTTTAGAACATGTCTCTTGGGAATATTTTAACTTGGCACATACAGTATTCAGACCCCTTGACCTTTCACCTTACAGCCTTATTCTAAAATTGATTAAATCGTTTTTTCCCCTACACACAATACCCCATAATGACAGAGTGAAAACAGGTGTGAATTTTTTTTGCAATTTTTGTGGTGTTGTGAACAATTTTAAATGTACACTGACACATCGCGATCCACCATTAACAGGGTCGCGACCCATACTTTAAGAAAGGCGGTTGTAGGGTCATACCCAAGACTCGAAGCTGTAATCGCTGCCAAAGGTGCTTCAACAAAGTACTGAGTAAAGGGTCTGAATACTTATGTAACTGTGATATTTCAATTTTTAATGTTAACCTGTTTTTACTTCGTCATTATTGGGTATTGTGTAGATTGATAATTTAAAAATATATATATTTTAGAATAAGGCTGTCACAACAAAATGTGGAAAAAGTCAAGGGGCCTGAATATTTCCGAAGGCATTGTATTTGCACCCTCTGAACTAATCCTAAAAAAAAAGACTAAAATCCTCCAGAGGCCAAATGGAGCTCCGTACTGCACCGCCAAGCGCCTCCCAAATGGTGTAACAATGCGGACAGCTCTGTATAGCTTCTCATTGACATGATTGGTCAATGCGGCAACTTCAGGAGAGTAATGGCACAATCTGCGAAAGCCAGCAGGAGAGGGAGGAGAATGGTTGGGTCAGGTTAAAACCTCTTCTGGATAGGACCCTTCATCTCAATTTCCACCTAAAATTACCCAAATCTAACTGCCTGTAGCTCAGGACCTGAAGCAAGGATATGCATATTCTATACTATTTGAAAGGGAACACTGAAGTTTGTGGAGATGTGAAATTAATGTAGGAGAATATAACACAGCTGGTAAAAGATAAAAACATGTTTTCAATTTTTATTTGATCATCTTTGAAATGCAAAAGAAAGGCCATACATTGATATAGGGCGCTGGGGGTCATGTATATGCTGTCCACAACAGGGCAACCAGTACATGTGCAAAGTCAGACTGATAACTTCAAGAATGAGCGAGTTACATGACATTTAGTATGAAGTCACCCAGGTGTCCCACACGAGTTGCCCAAATGGCCGAATTGATTTTTTTCAAGAAAACAACTACATAGAAAATACAAAGATGCTTAGTCTACACACTCCCAGGAATGTCATAAATGATGGATCATTAGCTTCCCTACATAAAAGGTACTAACGGGAAACGTGACAAGAATGCTGATCCAATATCTCCAAACACAGAAGTGAAACATTTAAGGGCCAAGTTAGCAGCCCACAGTGATCCAATGTCACTGTTGTGAACAACACCACAAACCACACAAAGTTAAAAATAAAATAAAACAACTTTAGAATGACAGTATTTGGAAGATCCTCAGTCCTCTACACAACATTGTGCTGCTGATGCCAAGTCCCAAAGCAGTCTCTTTCTGCTGTAAAGCAGAGGCAAACCGAACAAGTCGTGCAGATGATGGGGGACTTCATGTGACAAAGAACAACTCCATGCTGTGGCCTTTTGGCCCCGAGGCACATTCATGCCTGCAGTTGTGAATTCGGCCATGTGAACACCACTGGTGGCAGGAGCAGAAGGGACAGAGGTAGAGGGGGCAGAAGGTGCTGCAGTGGACTTTGTGCCGTAGTCAGCGAGCTCCTGGATGAGCAGCTCTCTGAAGGCTAGCTGTGTCATGGGGGTCTGTCCACAGCTCTTAGCCATTTCCTCATGAAGGACGAATGCATTCACCACAGCAATGTCGATGAAATGATAAAACAATGTCTTGTACCATTTCATTGTCTTGTGGAGAACATTGTAGTAGCCTATCAGAGCGTCTGACAGGTCCACACCTCCCATGCTCTTGTTGTAATCCTTCACAGCAGCAGGAATGGGGACATTTTTAGTGGTCTGTTCCCCATTAGCGTCCTTCACACGCCTGACTACGTGATCGCCACTGTACGATTTGTGGATACTGGAGCACATGACCACCTCTCTGGTATCCATCCACTTTACAAAGAGCAGGTCATCTTTACGAATCCATCGCATGGTACCCCTATCAGCCCGCTTAGGCATGTCGTTTACTTTTGTTTTGGGAAAACCCACTCTGCTTGGACGAAGCAGAGCCCACACATTCAGAGCCCACACACAAGCCCACACATTCAGCTTCCTCAGGTCTGTGAACAGGGTAGGGCTTGTGTAGAAGTTGTCCACAAACAGTTTGTAGCCCGTCCCCAGCAGTTGAAAATCTAATAATTACATAACGGAATCATAACTAAGTCCCTTACCGGTGGCTGAGATGGATTTCCCCTCGTAAACAAAAATATTCCAAGTGTAGGCACACACAGAATCGTCCAAAACAAACAGTTTGTACCCCCCTTTTGTTGGCTTGTTACTCATATATTGTTTGAGGCCAATTCCAGCCTTTGAGGCTACCATCCTCTCATCTATGGACAGGTTCTGGTTGGGTTGAAAATGGGTCTTGCAAGCCTCAACCATGCTGGGGTAGAGAGGTTTGATTTTGCAGAGCCTATCAAAGCTTGCTGTGCCTCTCTTCTTGTCATTGTCCTCATCAACTTGTGGGTCACTGATATGAAGTGCTGTTCCATTCTACTCCATTCCGGCCATTGTTGTGGGCCACCCTCCCTTCAACAGCCTCCAATGGCTATTTATATAATAATGGAATGGAGTGAATGGAACAGGACCAAACAGACCATGTTGCTTGATGATGTGGAACCTTGGGGCGATAAGGTAACCTAGTGGTTAGAGCGTTGGGCCACTAACCCAAAGGTTGGTGGATCGAGTCCCAGAGCTGACAAGGTAAAGATATGTCATTCTGCCCCTGAACAAGGCAGTTAACTTCTCTTGGGTAGGGGGAAGCATTCGGAATTGTGGATGAAAAGCATGCCCAAATTAAACTGCCAGCTACTCATCCCCAGAAGATAAGATATGCATATTATTAGTGGATTTGGATAGAAAAAACTCTGAAGTTTCTAAAACTGTTTGAATCATGTCTGTGAGTATAACAGAACTTATTTAGCAGGTGAAACCCTGAGGACAAACCATTCAGATTTTTTTTTTGAGGTCACTCTCTTTTCAATTAGTTTTCATTGGGAAACCAGATTTCTAAGGGACCTTCTTGCAGTTCCCACCGCTTCCACTGGATGTCAACAGTCTTTAGAAATTGGTTGAGGTTATTCCTTTGTGTAATGAAGAAGTACGGCCATCTTGAAGGAGGGTCACTCGAAGTAAGGCATGAATTATATTATTATTTCTGCGTTTTGTGTTGCGCAGTAGGGTTGAATTATGCTTCTCTTTCTTTGTTTACAATGGTGCTATCCTCAGATAATAGCATTGTTTGCTTTCGCCGAAAAGCCTATTTTAATTCTGACATGTTGGCTGGATTCACAACCAGTGTAGCTTTAATTTGGTATCTTTCATGTGTGATTTAATGAAAGTTACATTTTTATAGTAATTCATTTGAATTTGGCGCTCTGCATTTTCTCTGGCTTTTGGCCAAGTGAGACAGTAGCGTCCCGACTAAACTCAGATTTTTGGATATAAATATGAACTTTACCGAACAAAACATACATGTATTGTGTAACATGAAGTCCTATGAGTGTCATCTGATGAAGATCATCAAAGGTTAGTGATTAAAACCTCTTAGAACCCCCCCCCCCCCTTCTTTCAATTTCCGCCTGAAGACATACCCAAATCTAACTGTCTCTAGCTCAGGCCCAGGAGCAAGGATATGCATATTCTTGGTACCATTTGAAAGAAAACACTCTGAAGTTTGTGTAAATGTGAATTGAATGTAGGAGAATATAACACAATAGATCTGGTTTAGATAATACAATGAAAAAAACAATACGTTTTTTCTTTTTAATTGTTGTATCATCTTTAAAATGAACAAGATATAACAAACATTTAGATATGTTTTCCACTGAAATTGTCCCCATATTCATAAGGCAACAGTACTTGTGCAAAGTTTCAGAATGATAACTTCCAAAATGAGTGTGCTACATGACATTTATCATGAAGTCACCCAGGTGTCCCACACATGTAGCCCAAATGTACCCAAGTGGCCAAATTGGTGAAGGTATACATTTAGAAACAAATAACTATATACAAAATACCAAAATGGTATTCTAACACCCCCCCCCCCCAAAAAAAATGGAGGGGGAAAAAATGGGGGAAAAATCATTGAAACAAAAAATTACAAAATAACATGGGTAACTATTTACACACTTTCAATATTTGGAAGACCCTCAGTCCTCTATCAAATCAAATCTATTTACATAGCCCTTCCTACATCAGCTAATATCTCAATGTGCTGTACAGAAACCCGGCCTAAAACCCCAAACAGCAAGCAATGCAGGTGTAGAAGCACGGTGGCTAGGAAAAACTCCCTAGAAAGGCAAAACCTAGGAAGAAACCTAGAGAGGAACCAGGCTATGAGGGGTGGCCAGTCCTCTTCTGGCTGTGCCGGGTGGAGATCACAGTGGTTGTAGAGGGTGCAACAGGACAGCACCTCAAGAGTAAAAATGAACAGTTTAGGGTTCCATAGCCGCAGGCAGAACAGTTGAAACTGGAACAGCAGCACGGCCAGCTGGACTGGGGACAGCAAGGAGTCATCATGCCAGGTAGTCCTGAGGCATGGTCCTAGGGCTCAGGTCCTCCGAGAGAGAGAAAGAAAGAAAGAAAGATCGAAAGACAGAATTCGAGAGAGCATACTTAAATTCACACAGGACACCGGATAAGACAGGAGAAATACTCCAGATATAACAGACTGACCCCAGCCCCCCGACACATAAACTACTGCAGCATAAATACTGGAGGCTGAGACAGGACGGGTCAGGAGACACTGTGGCCCCATCCGATGATACCCCCGGACAGGGCCAAACAGGCAGGACATAACCCCACCCACTTTGCCAAAGCACAGCCCCCACACCACTAGAGGGATATCTTCAACCACCAACTTACCATCCTGAGACAAGGCCGAGTATAGCCCACAAAGATCTTCGCCATGGCACAACCCAATGGGGGGTGCCAACCCATGAATACGGCTGCACAGTATTGTCTCTTCTCGATGGCGGTTATGATATCGTTTAGTACCTTGAGCGGGGTTGAGGTGCACCCATGACCAGCTCGGAAACCACATTGCACAGCGGAGAAGGTTCATGCTGAAAGAGCTCTGATAGGTTGGAGGATGTCCTCCGGAAGTTGTCATAATTACTGTTTAAGTCTATGGAAGCCTTGAGAACCATGAGCCTCCTAGGTTTTGTATTGAAGTCAATGTACCCAGAGGAGGACGCAAAAAAGTATGTTTTATTCAATTATTTGGTGATGTGATTATATTTATTATAGTTTTATCCTAAAATGATTTTATTTTAATGTTTTACCAATTTATTTTCTTCTGAAACTCACTGAAAATCCCTTCCCACAATTATGTCATGTTGGCTCGATGTCCTTTGGGTACAGTGGAGGCTTCTCAGAGGAGGAAGGGGAAGACCATCCTTCTCTGAGGAGCCTTCACTGCACCCAAAGGACTTACAGCCAACATGACACAATTGTGGGAAGCAATGGAGTCAACATGTGCCAGCATCCCTGTGGAAGGCTTTGGACACTTTGAAGAGTTCATGCCCCGACAAATTGAGGCTCTTCTGAGGGAAAAGGAGGAGGTTCCTAGTCCATATTAGGACGTTTATTTCTCTCCAAATGTTTGGTATGATCAGTGTATATATATATAAAGAAAATATTGCATGACCAAAAGCACAATTCTATTTTTGTAAAAATGAGACAAGTGTACGAGCATATGTGTGTTCTCTCATGAACTTTAAGTAGCCTGTATTTGTGTCAAGGCATAGATCTGGGGAAGTGGACCAAAACATTTCTGCAGCATTGAAGGTCCCCATCGTCTTAAAAGGAAGAAGTTTGAAACCACCAAAACCCTTCCTACTGCTGGCTGCCCGGCCAAACTGAACAATCGGGGGAGAAGGGCCTTGGTCAGGAAGGTGACCAAGAACCCAATGGTCACTCTGACAGAGCTCCTCTGTGGAGATGGGAGAACCTTCCAGAAGGACAACCATCTCTGCATCACTCCACCAAGCAGGACTTTATGGTAGAGTTGCCAGACGGAAGCCACTCCTCAGTAAAAGGCACATGAAAGCCAGCTTGGAGTTTGCCAAAAGGCACCTAAAGGACTATCAGACCATGAGTAACAAAATTCTCTGGTCTGATGAATGCCAAGGGTCACGTCTGGAGGAAACCTGGCACCATTCCTACGGTGAAGCATTGGGTTGGCAGCATCATGCTGTGGGGATGTTTTTCAGTGGCATGGACTGGGAGACTCGTCAGGATCGAGGGAAAGATGAACGGAGCAAAATATAGAGAGATAATTTTTGAAAACTTGCTCCAGAGCACTCAGGACCTCAGACTGGGGCAAAGGTTAACCTTCCAATAGGACAACGACCCTACGCACAAAGCCAAGACAATGCAGGAGTGGCTTTGGGAGATGTCTCTGAATGTCCTTGAGGGGCCCAGCCAGAGCCCGGATTTGAACCTGATTTAACATCTCTGGAGAGACCTGAAAATAGCTTTTTAGTGACACTCCCCATCCAACCTGACAGAGTTTGAGAGGATCTGCAGAGAAGAATGGGAGAAACATGAGGCTCCTGCTGCTGCTGTTCTCAAGGGCAAATTGACAGATTTTTCACCTAGTTGTCTTTGGGATTCAAACCAGAGATCTTTTGGTTACTGGCCCAACACTAGTAACCGCTAGGCTACCTGCAGCAGGAGCCCCATGTTGACAGGAGAGCCCACCTTTATTTTTCCCTCATTATGAACATTCATATTGGTCAACAGTCAACCTATTGTGTGTATTGAACATTCATATTGGACTGTAGCAGCTAGCTAACTGGCTACTGATCAACCTATTGTGTGTATTGAATATTCATATTGGACTGTAGAAGCTAGCTATCTGACTACTGATCAACCTATTGTGTGTATTGAATATTCATATTGGACTGTAGCAGCTAACTAACTGACCCTGATCAACCTATTGTGTTTATTGAATATTCATATTGGACTGTAGCAGCTAGCTATCTGGCTACCGATCAACCTATTGTGTGTATTGAACATTCATATTGGACTGTAGCAGCTAGCTATCTGGCTACCGATCAACCTATTGTGTGTATTGAACATTCATATTGGACTGTAGCAGCTAGCTATCTGGCTACCGATCAACCTATTGTGTGTATTGAACATTCATATTGGACTGTAGCAGCTAGCTAACAGGCTACCGATCAACCTACTGTGTGTATTGAATATTCATATTGGACTGTAGCAGCACAGCTAACTGGCTACTGATCAACCTATTGTGTGTATTGAACATTCATATTGGACTGTAGCAGCACAGCTAACTGGCTACCGATCAACCTATTGTGTGTATTGAACATTCATATTGGACTGTAGCAGCTAGCTATCTGGCTACTGATCAACCTATTGTGTGTATTGAACATTCATATTGGACTGTAGCAGCTAGCTAACTGGCTACTGATCAACCTATTGTGTGTATTGAACATTCATATTGGACAGCCTTACCTGTATAGTAGCACCAACACCCATCAGCCCAATCTCTTCTTGACGTCAAAGCTGCAGTGTATTGTTGGTATAGTTTTTGATGAATAATAATTCAAATTGTGAAAATAGAAGTGTACAATTTATATATATATATATATATATATATATATTTAATCAACTTTAAGATACTGTTTGCCTCTATGCAGATGTAGAAGCTGAATAGGAATATACATGATCAATAAATAGTTGATTGTTCTTTTTTCACATCATACTAAGAATACTGAGCCACAACCTGTAAATGTGACCATACTATTTATTTCAAGCCACACTAAGATGTCACCATACTATTCCTTTAAAGCCCCTCTGTCAGATATAAATCATCAGAGTGGGAAACCAACTGACATGGAAACAATGGAGCAAATGTATCACTATCAGAGGGGTGTATTATGACATCAAATAGAACTACTCAGACATTCCAAATTTGCCCCACTAAGATGTCACCATACTATTCATTTACAGCCCCTCTGTCAGATATAAATCATCAGAGTGGGAAACCAACCTACATGGTGTAACGGCAGCCTTCCCTCTCTTTACTAGATTAGGGGGTGTAACAGGGATCAGACCAACACGCAGCGTAGCCAATGCTCAACATGTTTAATTAAACAAATAAACAGTGAACACTACAAATACAAAATAACAAAATGTGGCAAACCGATACAGTCCTAGCTGGTGCATAGAAAACACAAAGACAGGAAACAACCACCCACAAAATCCCAACACAAAACAAGCCACCTATATATGATTCTCAATCAGGGACAACGATTGACAGCTGCCTCTGATTGAGAACCATATTAGGCCGAACACAGAAACAGACAAACTAGACACACAACATAGAATGCCCACCCAGCTCACATCCTGACCAACACTAAAACAAGCAAAACACATAAGCACTATGGACGTGACACATGGAAACAATGGAGCAAATGTATCACTATCAGAGGGGTGTATTATGACATCATATAGAACTACTCAGACATTCCAAATATCACTTGATTATCAGAGGGGTGTATTATGACATCAGATAGAACTACTCAGACATTCCAAATATCACTTGATTATCAGAGGGGTGTATTATGACATCATATAGAACTACTCAGACATTCCAAATCAGGCTTCATCCATATCATGAAGGTGGATATTGATCCAACCATTTCCAAAGTAATGACCGGGCTGACGGAAACAGGATATGCCTGTACAATTTTATTAATGCAGACAGACAATTTGTTAGTTCGTTTTACATGGTGGGGTCTTTTTGTGTCAGTAAAAATGTATGAATGAGAAATGGCGATGGAAACTCCTTTATGTGCAAATATTTATATAATAACCATCACATCTTAGTTAACTTGGAGTCACATGATATGTTGTGTGGTCCTCCCTCTACGACTTGGGAAACCATGCAGTTTATTAGGCTACAGATGAAATAAGTTATGAACTTCACAGGGTGGTGAAACTGCATGTGATGAGCTTGATGCTCATTTCCAATACATTTTGATGGTCTTATTCTGGTGACATGATGATTGATGCTTGGTTTCCATTTGACAAATAAAATAATATCTCTCTCATCCATAATAATCTCATCATGTAGGTAGCCTACCAGCACTGTATATGTGAGCTGCTGACTACAGTGCACGGGACAAGAGCACGTTTGCTATATAATACAACAGCTTTTTAAACCCTCAGTAGAGTTGAAAATGTGATGGAAGCCCATTTAACTTGTATTTTTCATATGGTATATTGGATTTTAACAGCAAAAGTTTTTTTATTTGTCACACAAAGCCTTATGTCTGCAATTAGTCTGTTTGAAAGAAACATTTCTGGTGGGAAAATGCATATATTGTTTTGTACATATTTGAGAATATTCACATGAAAATCTGTCGCAAATTGCACGGAAACTTAGCTACTAAGGTGGATATTGATCCAACACCTGCCACTTATTCAAACCAGCCCTTTGGGCATAGACGTCAGTTCAACATCTAGTTTCTATTTACATTTCTTTGAGTCGTGAATTCAACATGAAATCAACACAAAATGTCACCTGTCATTGGATTTAGCTTACAAGTTGGGTGAAAAATAAATAAAGATTCCTGATGTTGACGGCTTTTTACAAATCCAATCAGTTTTCTGCATTGATCAAACATCATCACATGGATTTGTTTTGTTGAAATGACGTGGAAACAACATTTATTCAACCAGTGGGAGACTTGTAAATGACCCCAGGAAAGTAGAACAAAGAACTCTTCATTGAGACAATGATAAACAGCAATCCGTGGGAGAGTTGTGGTGGATATTATAAAATAAGGACCTGCTGGAATCCAAGTCAAACCAAGATTCTTTATTTCTGAGCTCAGAGAGAATAACAGAGTTACACAGCGCAGTGTAGACAGTATAATTCCTGAAGCATTGGGTGATGAGCACATATATTTATAGTTTCCTGTTCCTGGGAGGGACTTCATCTATACAAGGACACAGGTGCAGCTGGTTTGCAACGCAGGATGATACTCCCAGGAACAGGAGATTATAATAGGACAGTTTCACAAGGTTAGTCACATACGCAGATATGTGGACACATACAATTAACATTTTGCATTACAGAGTCTGTGAACATTTTCATTTCATTAAATCATCAGTGGACCAACAATGCAAATTTAAACAATGGAGCAAATGCATTACATGCAAATATCACTTGATTATCTGTAGTGCTGGAGGAAAGACACACACAGATAAACACACACATAGTCAGAGTTTAAGAAATGACCATTTAAACACATGGAATCCGATCTACTCTATATTCAAACTGACAGACTCCATATTCAATTCATGTTTTATTACAAAAACATACATTTGAGTATACTTTGAACCATTTAATTTAATATGGTACAAACAGGTAAACACATTCTCAGGCAACAATATAAGACAATTGGAGCACTGTGTATGTTCTCTGATGAATTTTAAGTTAATGTGATGTGAAATATAAATTTACACACTAGGAGAAGTAATTATTCTCTCCTGTGTGGATTCGCACATGATGTTTAAGTGACTGTGATGAGTAATATGTTTTCCCGCAGTCTGAGCTTTTTTAAGCCTTCTCCTATGTGTGCTGTCTCATGTGTTCTTTCAGGCTTCCTAAAATGGGCAAAACCTTTGCACCCTGGGAGCAGTGGTAAGGCTTCACCACCTGTGTTTTAGCTCATGTGTTTTCAGGTTATGTAAGTGGGTAAAACGCTTTCCACACTGTGAGCAGTGGTAAGGATTCTCCCTTGTGTATTCTCTCATGTCGTTTTAGGTCCCTTAACTGGTTGAAACACTTTCCACACTGGGAGCAGTGGTAAGGCTTCTCCCCAATGTGTATTCTCTCATGTTTTTTCAGGTAGCTTTTCTGGTTAAAACTCTTTCCACACTGTGAGCATTGGTAAGGATTCTCCCCTGTGTGTATTCTCTCATGTCGTTTTAGGTCCCCTAACTGGTTAAAACACTTTCCACACTGGGAGCAGTGATAAGGCTTTTCCCCTGTGTGTATTCTCTCATGTCGCTTTAGGTCCCCTAACTGGTAAAAACACTTTCCACACTGGGAGCAGTGAAAAGGCTTCTCCCCTGTGTGTATTCTCTCATGTTTTTTCAGGTAGCTTTTCTGGTTAAAACTCTTTCCACACTGGGAGCAATGGTAAGCCTTCTCCCCATTGTGTATTCTCTCGTGTTGTTTAAGCTCCCATAAGAGGTAACAACCCTTTCCACACTGGGAGCAGTGGTAAGGCTTCTCCCCTGTGTGTATTCTCTCATGTCGTTTCAGGTCCCCAAACTGGTTAAAACACTTTCCACAGTGGGAACACTGGTGTCGTCTTACTGGTTTGGACATCCCTGGCTCTGGTTCCTCTGAGTTTGTCCTTTCTCCTGCCAAAGACAGTGTGTTTTTTTAAATAGAGACCCGAATGAAACCTCCACATGATAAAACGGCCTTGCTACGAGGGTAAATCCTAATAGATCCCTCAATAACCTGAGGCCAGTTTTAACAATCTTAGTGTGATTTTAAAAGAAATGTTGTCGAGCTTCCTGGTAATTACTAATAATATGTTTACATTACTTATTTTATTCATTCTGTTTTACAAGTCAGAACACAAAAAAATTCATTACACAGGTGCACCTTGTGCTGGGGACAATAAAAGGCCACTAAAATGTGCCGTTTTGTCACACAACAATGCCACAGATCTCTGAGGGAGCGGGCAATTGGCATGCTGACTGCAGGAATGTCCACTGGAGCTGTCGCCAGGGAATTTAATGTACAGTACCAGTCAAAGGTTTGGACTCACCTACTCATTCAAGGGGTTTTCTTTATATTTACTATTTTATACATTGTAGAATAATAGTGAAGACATCAAAACTATGAAAAAATACATGGACTCATGTTGTAACCAAAAAAGGGTTACATCAAAATATATATTAGATTCTTCAAAGTAGCCACCCTTTGCCTTGACGGCTTTACACACTCTTCTCTCAACCAGCTTCACCTGGAATGCTTTTCCAACAACAGTCTTGAAGGAGTTCCCACATATGCTGAGAACTTGTTGGCTGCCTTCCCTTCACTCTGCGGTCTAACTCATCCCAAACCATTTCAATTTGGTTGAGGTCGGGGGATTGTGGAGGCCAGGTCATCTGATGCAGCACTCCATCATACATTTACATTTACATTTAAGTCATTTAGCAGACGCTCTTATCCAGAGCGACTTACAAATTGGAAAGTTCATACATATTCATCCTGGTCCCCCCGTGGGGAATGAACCCACAACCCTGGCGTTGCAAGCGCCATGCTCTACCAACTGAGCCACACGGGACCATCACCCTCCGTCTTGGTCAATTATCCCTTACACCACCTGGAGGTGTGTTGGGTCATTGTCCTGTTGAAAAACAAATGATAGTCTAACTAAGCACAAACCAGATGGGGTGGCATATCGCTGCAGAATGCTGTGGTAGCCATGCTGGTTAAGTGTGCCTTGAATTCTAAATAAATCAGTGTCAACAGCAAAGCACACGCACACCATCACACCTTCTCCTCCTTGCTTCACAGTGGGAACCACACATGCGGAGATCATCCGTTCACCTACTTGCGTTTGAAACCAAAGATCGCAAATTTGGACTCATCAGACCAAAGGACAGATATCCACCAGTCTAATGTCCCTTGATCGTGTTTCTTGGTGCAAGCAAGTCTCTTCTTGTTGGTTTCCTTTAGTAGTGGTGTCCTTTAGTAGTGGTTTCCTTTAGTAGTGGTGTCCTTTAGTAGTGGTGTCCTTTAGTAGTGGTGTCCTTTAGTAGTGGTTTCCTTGCAGAAATTCAACCATGAAGGCCTGATTCATGCAGTCTCCTCTGAACAGTTGATGTTGAGATGTGTCTGTTACTTGAACTCTGTAAAGCATTTATTTGGGCTGCAATTTCTGAGGCTAGTAACTCTAATGAACCTATACTTTGCAGAAGAAGTAACTCTGGGTCTTCCATTCCTGTGGTGGTCCTTAAAGTAACGGACTGTTGTTTCTCTTTGCTTATTTGAGCTGTTCTTGACATAATATGGACTTGGTCTTTTACCAAATAGAGCTATCTTCTGTATACCACCCCTACCTTGTCACAACACAACTGATTGGCTCAAAATAATTATGAAGGAAAGAAATTCCACAAATGAACTTCTAACGAGGTACACGTATTAATTGAAATGCATTCCAGGTGACTATCTCATGAAGCTGGTTGAGAGAATGCCAAGAGTGTGCAAAGCTGTCATCAAGGCAAAGGGTGGCTACGTTAAGATTTTTTTAAATATAAAATATATTTTGATTTGTTTAACACTTTTTTTGGTTACTACATGATTCCATATGTGTTATTTCAGAGTTCATGTCTTCATTATTATTCTACAATGTAGAAAATAGTTTTTTAAAATTAAAAAAGACCCTGGAATGTCAATTTCTGACTGGTACTGTAAATTCCTCTACCATAATTCGCCTCCAACGTTGTTTTAGAGAATTTGGCAGTACGTCCAACCGGCCTCACAACTGCAGACCACATGTAACCACGCCAGCCCAGTACATCCACATCCGGCTTCTTCACCTATGGGAAACTGAGACCAGCCACCCGGACAGCTGATGAAACTGAGGAGTATGTCTCTCCGTAATAAAACCCTTTTGTGGCCTGGATCCCCAATTAGTGGAGTGGGCCTATGCCCTCCCAGGCCCACCAATGGCTGCGCCCCTGCCCAGTCACGCGAAGTCCATAGCTTACGGCCTAGTGAATTTATTTACATTGACAGATTTCCTTATTTGAACTGTAAATCGTTGAAATTGCTGCATGTTGCGTTTATATTTTTGTTCAGTACATATATAAATATATAAACTGTATATAACCATATTATAAAGCATGAAAATACTTATTCAGATGTCATGAATTCACTATGACATCATCATGTTTGGATAGGATTTATGGGTTGACATTTTTTCCCCTCAGACATAAATAAACAATCCAATCCAAAGGCCAAAGCTTTAATAAAATAACAAATTAACTGGCAAAGCAGCAGAACGAGGCCCGCGTCCAGCAACATCACAAGTCACGTTTTTGCAGCTGTTTCAGTACAACACTACAGGGAGAGAGAGAGGGAGAGGACAAACTCCACTGGACTAGTTTCAATGTATGGAATCACTTAGGAGTTTCTGGATGTTGGGTAAACTTCTCCTTTAAAGCATCATTGAGAAATAATGAATTGAAGTTGGAACATTTGTAGACTAGCAGTTAAGAATGATTGGCCAGTAACCGAAAGGTCTCCGGTCTTTATGCCAGCAAGTTGGAAAAATCTGCCGTCCTGAACTTGAGCAAGGCAGTTAACCCCCAACAACAACTGCTCCCCGGGCACCGATGACGTGGACGTCGATTAAGGCAGCCTCCACACTGATTCAGAGGGTTCAATGCGTTCGACACATTTCAGTTGAATGCATTCAGTTATACAACTGACTAGGTATCCCCTTTCCATCATTAGATGCTACAGTCCTCCTTTAAGACTCCATAATGTTTCATCTGTACGTGCTACAGGCCTCCTTTAAGACTAGAATATCTGAAGAATCCAGGTATTTCCATGTTTAACAAGTTCAGTAGATCAGATGTTAATGAAGCAATACAGACCACATTGAAGTGTATGGAGTTTAGTTTGCCTGTTCTACAGTCTTGTAAAGACAGGGGGGTTGACTGGGACAGGCAATGTAACATCCATAATGTTCTTAGGAACTGTTTTTGTCCTTACATCAGATCATCTTATAACTGTCTCTCTAAAGCTAACTTTCATCAAGGTTTTATATGGTCAATTGGTTTCTCTCTTTTCATTGGCAGAAACCTTTTTCAGTGTTATGATATTCATAACATCCATATCCACCAGTCTATCTTCCTGTCAACTAACAGAACTCTGCTGGTTGTCCTGGTAACAGATACCAGTCAGAAGCAGAACCATTGTATTTGTTCAAACTAAACTACTTACTTTTATGTGTCAAATCTGATCCTTTCTTCTCTTCACTTCCTCTCACAGTTCCACTCAGCCCCGTTGTTTTCCTGCAGTCCACCAGCAGCACAGACAACCTCTTCATACCCAGCAGTAAGTTGCTACCGGGAGAGGCACGACATAGGGACTTCAGTAGGACAGAAGTGCTAGCGTTGTCCTGGTAACCATAAAGAGGGGACACAGACACATATCATTATGGATGCTGATGTCACTGTTGTCATGAAGTGCTTTACAGAAACCCAGCCCAGACCCCGATAGAGCAAGCTGTATGCTAGACCAGACCAAGCTGTACCATCTGGTGTTCTGATCTGGAGAGACTCTTCTCTGCCTCAGCATCAGGATGTTGTTGATGCTCCCCAGAGGATCCACGATAGTCATGTCTCTCTCCTGTGTGAACGACAACATCAGACAGACAGTCAACTTATGATCTTCTACTACAATCATAGGGTCTTACAAGAGGCATGAATGTCTAAAAAAGGGCCTAAAATGGGCACTTTCATCATGATTTTGTCAAATATTGTTTGTGTTGTAAATGTAAAAGGGTCGTTCCACTAAATGGAGGCTTTTTGCACCCCTTTGATATTTTAAGTAGAAATGATGCACCAATATTGAATTTTAAAAGCCTGTTATGCAAAGTTAAGTGCACTTTAATACAGACCACACGGAGAATTGAATAAATCGAATTTAAAAGTCCCAAAAATATATGTACCAATGGCAGATTACCACTTAAACATTTCCTACCTTACTGAACAACATATTCAAGTGTAGAACTTCAGTAGAATGCCCCTTTAAAACCACACATTAGTTCAGGTTATAATTTGTGTAACTTTCCAACAGGAATATGTTCCAAAAACTTCGTAAATAACAAGGTTGCCAACAAACAGCGCATACAAAGTTGTATAGAGGCAGAATAAGACACCGGGAAGGGAGTGGGCTATTTCATTACGTGTTTCACTCACCACGTTAATCCACTCTGGTAGCCTACGGACAAACATTAAGAATAAGCTACGTGGTGAGTTGATGCCTATTCGGCAGCGTGTTAGCTCGGTGAATTGACCATGCTACTTTGTTTGCGGCGTTTGTTGGCATCCTTGTACTTTACGAAGATTTTGGAACAGATTCCTGTTGGGACGTTCCACAAATTAGACCCCATTAGTTCAACAACTGCATCGTTTGTGACCCTGGTTTTAAGACAGTACTCACTGGTGGTAATCGGAAATTCCCTCTCCTCCTCTTTTATTGAGATAGCCTCCTCTTCCTCTTTTACTACAAAATGTTCTTCCTCTTCTTTCAATGTTATGGCATCTTCCTCCTTTTTGATTCTGAAAGTTACTACCTCCTCCTCTTCCACTCTGACAACCTCTTTCCCATCTTCCTCTTTCACTGTAATATCATCCTCTTCTGTCAATGTGATAGCCTCCTCTTCCTCCTTTATCATCCTGAAAGCTTCTCCCTCTCCTTTCATCAGAGCTTCTATCTCCGTCGAGCTTAGTGAGCTCATGCTCCGGGCGATTATCCTAGTGCAGTATCAATTTAACACATTTGCTAATCTAAGACTCAAATTACGTTTAAATGAACGAGTAGATATGTAAACATAATTATGAGCCAGCTAGCAAACCACCGCGTTGATTGAATCAGAAGCCTTTTGTCGCAGTTGAAGAAGCATCCTGTCCCGTCCACTAGAATACACGTCACGCAAGAAGCATCACCCGAAAGACTCATATCGCCATCAGCTGGCTGGAGTGGGTAACGCAGATTGGAGAAAAAACAACCAGATGTTATGTTTTCTCTTCCTTCTTACAGCCAATACTTTCCTCCAGGGCTGACCTGCCCATTAGGTAGGATTAGGTGACAGATTGACGAGGGTGGCATTTTACGAGCTAAATTGACCAAAGCTCATCGCTAACAACACATAATAACACCTCACATAATGTTGCCCTAAAATTATGACAATTTCTATCACCCAGTGGCATATGGGCTATTAAGGTGAGTGTAGGTGAGGCCACATGAAGCAGTGCCTGCTTTGTTAAAGGCAACATGGACAGATACGGCTCTACCTGTGTAGAGCACATGCCCCTTTTCCCTTCCAATCTCTAAAGTGTCCTTTTGGGTGGTGGTATAATTTGTATTCATTTTTTTGTCATTTTTATTCTGAACCCACTGCCTGCAAGTCATTGTTAAATTTGCCTAACTATCTTACAGGTAGACCCTCTTTCACTCTCTCTCATCATGTCACAAGCTGACAGGCTCCCAGAGGCAGGGTAATAAAAGGCCCCCAGCTCACTCAATTGCCCCTCCCCTCTCCAACAGACATCAACCCAGAACATCCTGAAGACAGAACATCTAAAAGATAATCTGGGAATCCTTTCTTCCTCATGGAGCTTTTTGAAAGTGAGTTGAATATTCAATGTGATGTTTGTACGGTGGATTCAGAAAGTATTCAGACCCCTTTACTTTTTCCACATTTTGTTAAATTACAGCCTTATTTTAGAATGGATTTAAAAAATACATATTCAGCAATCTACACACAATACCCCAATATGAGAAAACAAAAACAGGTTTTATGAAGATTTAGCAAATTTCTTAAAGATAAAAAACAGAAATACCTTATTTACATAACAGTAAGTATTCAGACCCTTTGCTATGAGACTGTCATCGCAAAAATCAAGCCATGAGGTAGAAGGAATTGTCCGTAGAGCTCCGAGACAGGATTGCGTCGAGGCACAGATCTTGGGAAGGGTACCAAAACACTTCTGCAGCATTGAAGGACCCCAAGAACACAGTGTGGTGAAGAAGGCTCAACAGAGCCTCTTCAACCTCAGGAGGCTAAAGAAAGTTGGCTTGTCACCTAAAACACTCACTAATTTTTACAGATGCAGAATGAAAGCATCCTGTCGGGCTGTATTACCGCCTGGTACGGCACCTGCACCACCCACAACTGCAAGGCTCTCCAGAGGGTGGTGCGATCTGCCCAACGCATTACCGGGGGCAAACTACCCACCCTCCAGGACACCTACAGCACCCGATGCCCAAAAATATATAATCAAGGACATAAACCACCCGAGCCACTGCCTGTTCACCCCGCTATCATCCAGAAGGCGAGGTCAGTAAAAGTGCATTAAATCTGTGACTGACAGACTGAAAAACAACTTCTATCTCAAGGCCATCAGACTGTTAAACAGCCATTACTAGCACATTAGAGGCTGCTGCCTATAGGCATAGACTAGAAATCACTAGCCACTTTAAGGAATGGAACACTAGTCACTTTAATAAGTTTACATATCTGGCATTACTCATCTCATATGTATATACTGTATTCTATACTAGTCTACGGTATCCTAGTCCGTTCCGCTCTGATATCGCTCGTCCTTATGTATATAAGGACGAGCCTACCAGGAATATGACTTTCCCGAAACGGATCCAGTGTTTTGCCTTCCACCCAATACAATGGATCTGATCCCAGCCGGCGACCCTGTGCGACGCCGTAAAAGGGGCAAACGAGGCGGTCTCGTGGTCAGGCTTCGGAGACGGGCACATCGCGCTCCACTCCCTAGCATACTACTCGCCAATGTCCAGTCTCTTGACAATAAGGTTGATGAAATCCGAGCACGGGTAGCATTCCAGAGAGACATCAGGGATTGCAACGTGCTCTGCTTCACGGAAACATGGCTAACTCAAGAGACGCTAACGGAGTCGGTGCAGCCAGCTGGTTTCTTCATGCATCGCGCCGACAGAAACAAACATCTTTCTGGTAAGAAGAGGGGCGGGGGGGTATGCCTTATGATTAACGAGACGTGGTGTGATCATCATAACAACACACAGGAACTCAAGTCATTCTGTTCACCTGATCTAGAACTCCTCACAATCAAATGTCGACCGCATTATCTACCAAGGGAATTCTCTTCAATCATAATCACAGCCGTATATATTCCCCCCCAAGCAGACACATCGATGGCCCTGAACGAACTTTATCTGACTCTTTGTAAACTGGAAACCACACACCCTGAGGCTGCATTCATCGTAGCTGGGGATTTTAACAAGGCTAATCTAAAAACAAAACTCCCTAAATTCTATCAGCATATCGATTGTGCTACCAGGGCTGGAAAAACCCTAGATCATTGTTATACTAATTTCCGCGACGCATATAAGGCCCTCCCCCGCCCCCCTTTCGGAAAAGCTGACCACGACTCCATTTTGTTGATTCCAGCCTACAAACAGAAACTAAAACAACAAGCTCCCGCGCTCAGGTCTGTTCAACGCTGGTCCGACCAATCTGAATCCACGCTTCAAGACTGCTTCGATCACGCGGATTGGAATATGTTCCGCATTGCGTCCAACAACAATATTGACGAATATGCTGATTCGGTGAGCGAGTTCATTAGGAAGTGCATTGACGATGTCGTACCCACAGCAACGATTAAAACATTCCCAAACCAGAAACCGTGGATTGACGGCAGCATTCGCGTGAAACTGAAAGCGCGAACCACTGCTTTTAACCAGGGCAAGGTGACCGGAAGCATGACCGAATACAAACAGTGTAGCTATTCTCTCCGCAAGGCAATCAAACAGGCTAAGTCCCAGTACAGAGACAAAATCGAGTCGCAATTCAACAGCTCAGACACAAGAGGTATGTGGCAGGGTCTACAGTCAATCACGGATTACAAAAAGAAAACCAGCCCCGTCGCGGACCAGGATGTCTTGCTCCCAGACAGGCTAAACAACTTTTTTGCCCGCTTTGAGGACAATACAGTGCCACTGACACGGCCCCCTACCAAAACCTGCGGGCTCTCCTTCACTGCAGCCGAGGTGAGTAAAACATTTAAACGTGTTAACCCTCGCAAGGCTGCAGGCCCAGACGGTATTCCCAGCCGCGTCCTCAGAGCATGCGCAGACCAGCTGGCTGGTGTGTTTACGGACATATTCAATCAATCCTTATCCCAGTCTGCTGTTCCCACATGCTTCAAGAGGGCCACCATTGTTCCTGTTCCCAAGAAAGCTAAGGTAACTGAGCTAAACGACTACCGCCCCGTAGCACTCACTTCCGTCATCATGAAGTGCTTTGAGAGACTAGTCAAGGACCATATCACCTCCACCCTACCGGACACCCTAGACCCACTCCAATTTGCTTACCGACCCAATAGGTCCACAGACGACGCAATCGCAACCACACTGCACACTGCCCTAACCCATCTGGACAAGAGGAATACCCATGTGAGAATGCTGTTCATCGATTACAGCTCAGCATTTAACACCATAGTACCCTCCAAACTCGTCATCAAGCTCGAGACCCTGGGTCTCGACCCCGCCCTGTGCAACTGGGTCCTGGACTTCCTGACGGGCCGCCCCCAGGTGGTGAGGGTAGGTAACAACATCTCCACCCCGCTGATCCTCAACACTGGGGCCCCACAAGGGTGCGTTCTGAGCCCTCTCCTGTACTCCCTGTTCACCCACGACTGCGTGGCCATGCACGCCTCCAACTCAATCATCAAGTTTGCGGATGACACTACAGTGGTAGGCTTGATTACCAACAACGACGAGACGGCCTACAGGGAGGAGGTGAGGGCCCTCGGAGTGTGGTGTCAGGAAAATAACCTCACACTCAACGTCAACAAAACAAAGGAGATGATTGTGGACTTCAGGAAACAGCAGAGGGAGCACCCCCCTATCCACATCGACGGGTCAGTAGTGGAGAAGGTGGAAAGTTTTAAGTTCCTCGGTGTACACATCACGGACAAACTGAATTGGTCCACCCACACAGACAGCGTTGTGAAGAAGGCGCAGCAGCGCCTCTTCAACCTCAGGAGGCTGAAGAAATTCGGCTTGTCACCAAAAGCACTCACAAACTTCTACAGATGCACAATCGAGAGCATCCTGTCGGGCTGTATCACCGCCTGGTACGGCAACTGCTCCGCCCACAACCGTAAGGCTCTCCAGAGGGTAGTGAGGTCTGCAGAACGCATCACCGGGGGCAAACTACCTGCCCTCCAGGACACCTACACCACCCGATGTCACAGGAAGGCCATAAAGATCATCAAGGACAACAACCACCCAAGCCACTGCCTGTTCACCCCGCTATCATCCAGAAGGCGAGGTCAGTACAGGTGCATCAAAGCAGGGACCGAGAGACTGAAAAACAGCTTCTATCTCAAGGCCATCAGACTGTTAAACAGCCACCACTAACATTTAGCGGCCGCTGCCAACATACTGACTCAACTCCAGCCACTTTAAAAATGGGAATTGATGGAAATTATGTAAAAATGTACCACTAGCCACTTTAAACAATGCCACTTAATATAATGTTTACATACCCTACATTACCCATCTCATATGTATATACTGTACTCTATATCATCTACTGCATCTTGCCATCTTTATGTAATACATGTACCACTAGCCACTTTAAACTATGCCACTTTATGTTTACATACCCTACAGTACTCATCTCATATGTATATACCGTACTCTATACCATCTACTGCATCTTGCCATGCCGTTCTGTACCACCACTCATTCATATATCTTTATGTACATATTCTTTATCCCTTTACACTTGTGTGTGTGTATAAGGTAGTAGTTGTGGAATTGTTAGGTTAGATTACTTGTTGGTTATTACTGCATTGTCGGAACTAGAAGCACAAGCATTTCGCTACACTCGCATTAACATCTGATAACCATGTGTATGTGACTAATAAAATTTGATTTGATTTGATTTGATTTCCTATCCTTCAGTTACCCTAAACCTCTCCCATCTATCTCTGAAGACCACCCAGTCCTATCCTTCAGTTACCCTAAACCTCTCCCATCTATCTCTGAAGACCATCCAGTCCTAACCTTCAGTTACCCTAAACCTCTCCCATCTATCTCTGAAGACCACCCCGTTTGATTTTTATTTGCCATATATATTTAACTGTGCTGTTTCACAAAAATTATTGACTTTTATATTCTCATCGTTGCTACAGATTGTAAATTAAAAATAAACATGTTTGCTGAAAGTATTATTATTTTATTAATCAATTGACTATGACTTTTCAAATCATTCAGTAGTGCTGTCTGCAGAGTTAGCTCCAGGTAAATGTTGACATTCCTTGACCTGCGACCAAAAACAACCAACATATGGACAGTACCAAAACAAATTATCTAATGATTCTGTCTCTTCGCAGCTAAGTCTGCAGAGGTTCGTTGTATCCCCCATATATATTTTGTATAATAATTTCAATTGAAAAATTCTAAGTTTTGAATCTGGTGTCATTCACAATTTTCATGAACCAAGTTTGGTCTTTAAAGCAGGGCTGACAGACAAGATTCTTCCTTTTCCCCCCTTCCACTTGTCTCTTCCATTTTTGTGGTAATGCTGCAATTAGTTGGTTGTAATTTTGGGTAGTGCAGACATTTCCATATATTTTTATGAGCTGCATGTGTGACAACTCCACCAGTCCTATTGATGGTATAATTTACAAAGATTATACCTTTTTTATGTAATCAATTTTATTTATTTATTTTGATCAGTTACTATATTTGAGTTTAACAAGTTTTTTGTATTATTTGTTTGGTCTTTTCTGGTGGATTAAACTGAAATTGCAACCAACTTTGTAAGGCTTGTTTTAAAAATAATTATCTTTTGGAGATTATTTAATTTTCAAATAACTGAAAGTGAGAGGTTGTAATCTGAATAAAGAGAAAAAGGCCATTCTTGAACATCGGGTGAGACATTCTTACTAATCTGATAGAGAACCAGGTCGGAATAAAAGTATAACTTTTGTATGATTGAAGCTTTTAGTTAGAGATCTAATGCTTTAATAATTAATCATTTCTGCCCCCCGAATTCATATTCATTATATAAATAGTCCTATTTAATTTAGTCTTGCTTGCTGATATAAATACAATTGAATATTCTTTTCTCGTATAATTTAAAAGGGGACTGGGAGACAAGTCAGGATCGAGGCAAAGATGAACGGAGCAAAGTACAGAGAGATCCTTGATAAAATCCTGCTCAGGACCTCAGACTGGGACAAAGGTTCACCTTCCAACAGGACAATGACCCTAAGCACACAGCCAAGACATCGCAAAAGTGGCTTTGAGACAAGTCTCGGAACGTCCTTGAGTGGGCCAGCCAGAGGTCGGACTTGAACCGGATCGAACATCACTGGAGAGAGCTCTGGTGCAGGTTTTCATCAAGGATCTCTCTGTACTTTTCTCCATTCATCTTTCCCTCCATCCTGACTAGTTTCCCAGTCCCTGCCACTGAAAAACATCCCCACAGCATGATGCTGCCACCACCATAATTCACTGTATGGATGATGCCAGGTTTCTTCCAGATGTGACGCTTTATCATTCAGGCCAAAGAGTTCAATCTTGGTTTCATCTGACCAGAGAATCTTGTTTCTCATGGTCTGAAAGTCCTTTAGGTGCCTTTTGGCAAACTCCAAGCTGGCTTTCTTTTGTCTTTTACGGAGAAGTGGCTTCCGTCTGGCCACTCTACCATAAAGGCCTAATTGGTGGAGTGCTGCAGAGATGGTTGGTCTTCTGGAAGGTTCTCCCATTTCCACAGAGGAACTCTTGAGCTCTGTCAGAGTGACCATCGGGTTCTTGGTCACCTCTCTGACCAAGGCCCTTCTCCCCCTATTGCTCAGTTTGGCTGAGAGGTCAGCACTAGGAAGGGTCTTGGTGGTTCTAATCTTCTTCCATTTAAGAATGATGGAGGCCACTGTGTTCTTTGGGACCTTCAATGTGGCAGAAATGTTTTGGTCCACTTCCCCAGATCTGTGCCGTGACACAATCCTGTCTCGAAAGGAATATATCACATCAAATATAGGCTACTTAAAGTTCAAGTTAGATCACACATTCCGCCGATTGTTGTTGAAAAACGTTTCTTAAACGGAACAAAACGGGGATAAACATACCTGAATTTGTCCAATAGAAACTCTTGTTTGCAACTGTTGGACTAATGATTACACCGTATATCAGCTAGATGCAGGCAAGAGTGTGCAAGGCGGTATTGAATGTGTCACTGTCTGTCACCTCAAATTTTTCTCTCGACCTGTGTGCACCTACGTTGTAAACTTTAATTCATAGGCAGGTTGTAGAAACCTCATGATGGGTATAGGGGAAATGTTAGTATCATGTAGTAGTCTAAACCTATCGCTGTTACCTTGAACAGGGTGAATAGAATATGATTGGCAGTCATCTAATATGCTGTAATAGAAATAAGGCCATGCTCATGAAAAAACAAATCGTTCTGCCCCATCTTAAACGGCACTGTTAGGATGGTGGACCACTCTTGATATACATGGGAAACTGTTGAGCTGGAAAAACCCAGCAACTTTGCAGTTCTTGACACAAACCGGTGCACCTGGCACCTACTACCATCCCCCGTTCAAAGACACTTAAATATTTTGTCTTCCCCATTCACCCTCTGAATGATACACATACACAATCCATGTCTCATTTGTCTCAAGGCTTAAAAATCCTTATTTAACCCATCTCCTCCCCTTCATCTACACTGATTGAAGTGGATTTAACTAGTGACATCAATAAGGGATCATAGCTTTAGCCTGTATTCACCTGATCAGTCTAAATCATGAAAGGAGCAGGTGTTCTTAATGTTTTGTATAATCAGTGTATAGCACTACAGATAATCAAGTGCTATTTGAATGCGATGCATTTACTCTATTGTTTACAGCGGGGTTGGGAAATTCCAGTCCTCGAGGGCCTGATTAGTGTCACAGTTTTGCCCCAACCCCAGCTAACACACCTGACTCCAATAATCAACAATTCATGATCTTCAGTTTAGAATGCAATTTGATTAATCAGCTGAGTTTGCTAGGGAGGGAGAAAAAGTGTGACATCAATCAGGCCCCGAGGACTGGAGTTGCCCACCCCTGGTTTACAGGATGATTTGTATCTTAAAGAGCGTAGCTTTAAGGGAATAGTACCGACCCATCTAAATAAAAACGAATGTAAAAAATGAACAGAGCAAATGTGTATTAAAACACTACCTAATCATATAAGTATTTATTCAACATGTACATATTCATATTGTAATGAAACAGTAGGGAGCAGGTCTCGAACCCTCGACCTTCTAGCCCGAGGTCCGGCGCGCTATCGACTGTGCCGCAAAAGCATGCTCGTGCGGCAGGGTTGATTTTCGCGATTATAAACCCAGGGTCGCTATTATTATTACACTATTAAGCTTCTACGTCTGTGTACAGGACGGTATTATTTGTAAGACGTAAGAGAAAACATATCAGTTTATTGTTAAATTATTATGACGTTCTTTCCAATACAAAAGTGTAGTAACTATTGTTTCCAAACTGCGTTACCCACTCCAGTCAGCAGAAGGCGAGTTTTTCAGGTGATGCTTCTTGCGTGACGTATAATCTAGTGGACGGGACAGGAGGCTTCTTCAACAGCGACAAAAGGCTTCTGGTTTAACCACGCGGTGCTTTGCTAGCAAACCTAAAACTCTTTAGACCATTCTTGTGTATATTACTCTTAGTGTTTCGAACATAATTCTGTTTACCTATCTACTGGTTCATTTATAAACGTAATTTGCTTGTTAAATTAGCAATGTGTTACATTGATACTGCACTAGGTTAATTTCCCGGAGCATAAACGCACAAATCTAGACGGAGAAAGAAACTCTGGTGAAAGGAGGCAAAGAGGCTTGAAGAATGAAAATGGAGAAACAAGAGGATGATATTACAGTGAAAGAGAAGGATGGGAAAGAGGTTGTCAAAGTGGAAAAAGAGGTAGAAGCTTTCAGAATCAAAAAGGAGGAAGATGCCGTAAAATTGAAAGAAGAGGAAGAACCTTTTCGAGTAAAAGAGGAGGATATCGCAATAAAAGAAAAGGAGACTGAAGTTCCGATTACCACCAGTGAGTACTGTCTTAAAAACAGGGGCACAAACTATGCAGTTGTTTAACTAATGTTTGGTTTTTAAGGGGCATTCTACTGAAGTTTTGCACTTTGATATGTTGTTCAGTTCTGTAGGAGTTGTTTAAGGGGCAATCTGCCATTGGTAAATATATTTTGTGCACTTCAAAATTGTATTTATTGAATTCTCTGTGGTCTATAATTAAAGTGCACTTATTCTAATATAACAGGCTTTTAAAATATAATATACAGTGCATAATTTCTACTTAAAATATCAAAGGGACGCAAAATGAACCCATTTTGTTTAAAGGCACTTTAACATTTGCATCACAGTGGTGGGAAAAGTACGCAATTGTCATACTTGAGTAAAAGTAAAGATACCTTAATAGAAAATTACTCAAGTAAAAGTGAGTCACCTAGTAAAATACTTCCTGAGTAAAAGTCACAAATATACTGAAGTACCAAAAGTAAAAGTATATAAATAATTTCAAATTCCATATATTAAACAAACCAGATGGTGCCATTTTCATTTTTTTTTTTTTTACGGATAGCCAGGGACACACTCCAACTCTCAGACAATCTACAATTGAAACGTGTGTTTAGTGAGTCCGCCAGATCAGAGGCAGTGATGATTACCAGGGATGTTCTCTTGATTAGTGCGTGAATTGGACCATTTTCCTGTCCAGCTAAGCCTTCAAAATGTAATGAGTACTTTTGGATGTCAGGGAAAATGTATGGAGTAAAAAGTACATCATTTTCTTTAGGAATGTAGTGAAGTAAAAGTCAAATTAGTCAAAATTAGTAAAGTACAGATTCCCTGAAAAACTACTTAAATCATACTTTAAAGTATTTTGTACTAAAGTACTTTATACCACTGATCACAACAAAAAAAAGCATAATTAAAGTGACTGATTTAGGCCCTTTTTAGACATATATTCATTGTAACACTCTGTAATTGCAATAGAAGTTCATAAGTTTACTGTCTGTTTGATGTTCTCATTCACACAGGAGAGAGACATGACTATCCTGGATCCTCTGGGGAGCATCAACAACATCCTGCTGACGAGGAAGAGAAGAGTCTCTCCAGATCAGAACACCAGATGGTACAGCTTGGTTTGGTCTAGCATACAGCTTGCTCTATCGGGGTCTGGGCTGGGTTTCTGTAAAGCACTTTATGACAACAGTGACATCAGCATCCATAATGATATGTGTCTGTGTCCCCTCTTTATGATTACCAGGACAACGCTAGCCCTTCCACCCTCCCGGAGTCCCCATGTCGTGCCTCTCCCGGTAGCGCCTTACTGCTGGGTATGAAGAGGTTGTCTGTGCTGCTGGTGGACTGCAGGAAAACAACGGGGCTGAGTGGAACTGTGAGAGGAAGAGAAGAGAAGAAAGGATCAGATTTGACTCATCAAGGTAAGTGCTGTAGTTTAGTTTGAACAAATACAATAGATCTGGTATCTGTTACCAGGACAACCAGCAGAGTTCTGTTAGTTGACATGAAGATGGACTGGTATCTTTTACTAGTAGGGCTGTCACAGACTAATAAAAATCTTGTTTGACTTAGTCACCTGTTCTTTCGACCAATCAATTGGTACACATTTTAAACGTGTATTTCTATATATACACTACCGTTGAAAAGTTTGGGGTCAATTAGAAATGTCCTTGTTTTTGAAAGAAAAGCACATTTTTTTGTCCAATAAAATAACATCAAATTGATCAGAAATACAGTGTAAACATTGTTAATGTTGTAAATGACTGTTGTAGCTGGAAATGGCAGATTGTTTTATGGAATGTCTACATAGGCGTACAGAGGCCCATTATCAGCAACCATCACTCCTGTGTTCCAATGGCACGTTTTGTTACCCAATACAAGTTTATAATTTTAAAAGGCTAATTGATCATTAGAAAACCCTTTTGCAATTATGTTAGCACAGCTGAAAACTGTTATGTTGATTAAAGAAGCAATAAAACTGGCCTTCTTTAGACTAGTTGAGTGTCTGGAGCATCAGCATTTGTGGGTTTGATTACAGGCTCAAAAATGGATCAATTAGCCTTTTAAAATGATAAACTTGGATTAGGTAACACAACGTGCCATTGGAACACAGGAGTGATGGTTTCTGGGAATGGGCCTCTGTAGATAATCAGCCATTTCCAGCTACAATAGTCATTTACAACATTAACAATGTCTACACTGTGTTTATGATCAATTTGATGTTTTTTAAAATGGACAAAAAAATAGCTTTTCTTTCAAAAACAAGGACATTTCTAAGTGACCCCGAACTCTTGAATGGTATTGTATATCCTCACACCATCCATGTTGTAAACAGCGTTCTGCATGAATTCCGACTCAACTTGACACAAAACAATTTTATGAAATCTAATTTTGTTAGAAATCTAACATTGTTTAACATGGTCAAGTTCGGTTTCTGTGCAATCTTCAGACACTCTAGAAGGCAACCAAACTTGTTTCATCATTCTACATTATGTATTGGCTATACAACACCTGAATTAGCCCATGAAGGGTCTTGGTCCAAACCTATCGTTTTGAAACCTAGCTAGATAGCCAATGAGCTGGGCTTTCCAGCAGTATGTGAATGCCGTTTGTAGGACAAACAGCCATCATGCTAGAGCTGTGCACAACAGAGTTCATTCTCTGGTGAAAGGAAACAGGACGCACTGTAGTTTACGTTTCACAGCAGTTCCTTCTCTTCTACAAACTTCTCAAATCTGAAAAAGTTAAACATGGCCACTAAGAGTGGAAAAGCTAAATCTCAGTCCAAGTATAAACATTTTGATGATATTATTGCAGAAATTGACCAGGAGAGTGACACAGAAGGAATGGATGAGGACTCTGTGAGTGACCACAGTTATGATTCCAGCGCGGAAGAAATGTTTTTGGAAGGAAAAGATCCACTTTTAGATCAGTAAGTAAAATAGTTTTTTGCGTCTCATGCTAATGCAGTTGTTTAACTTCTTAGGGCTGCAAGCCCGATGCCGGAACATCATCCGGGGAAATTTCATAATGACTAACTACAATACAACGTCGTAACATTAAACATTCTTGAAAATGCAAGTGTCTTACATGCTTCAAAATATTAGAATCTTGGTAATCAAACTACGTTTTCCGATTTAAAATAGCTATTACAGAGAACAAATGCCATGCTTTTATTTGAGAAGAGCGATCAACAACAAAAAACATTTTCCGCCATGACACGTTTACAAATTCACATCTGAAGGTAAAATTATGATTTACATTCTGATATCTTGCTCCTATTTCTCTTCCCGAGGGTCCCAGTGATCAAACAAAGTGCCGTTTTCTTTGATAAAATCCATTTTTGTAGCCTAAAATGAAACATTTAGGATAACGTTTGCCTTGCGATTTCCATCTCTATCAACTTTTTACGGCACATTCGACGCAATTACATGCAGTAAACAATCGTTTATCTAGTCATGGTTGGTTTCATTGTAATCCTCTGGATGTTTGCAACCCAGCCAGACTAACTGTTCTTTTCCCGGTGAGTATTGACCGAAGTGAGCTGATTTGACGACAACAAGCAATGACATCTTTGCGCACCAGTAATATTGGCGAAGCGTCGTTGATTGACTGTATTTCTGCCCAATGACCACAGATCTTCTTGAAATCTAGCTGGCTAGATAGCCAATGAGTGGAGGTAAATGCCAGTATGTGATGTTATGGGTTGGACCACCATCCCTTGTTTCTGAACGCAAGCGTAACACGCGTTCTTTCGCCATCGACCATCAGACTAGTTGCACCACAGCTCATTACGCACGGAATTTGTTTGGAAAGTTTTGAAAGTAGTTTTTAAAGTGTTATTTGTAAGATTTCATTGTATACATCATGGCGAATAAATCTGGAAAAGCTAAATCGAAGTCTAAATATACAGATTTGCACCAGATTTTAGACGAGATTGATAGAGAAAGTGAGACGGAATTTTTGTTTGAGGAATCTGTGAGCGAATACAGTTATGATTCCAACATTGAGGAGCTTTTTCTGCAAGGACAGGACGCAATTCTCGACCGGTAAGTACTAATGCCGTTGTTTGAAATATAAATATTATTATTTCGTTATTTTTTGCAATTTTTTTATTTTATTATTTGCAATGAAATGTGTGATGAAATGTGTAAAGTACACATTGGCTATACATAGTGTATGTATGTATGCATATATATATATATATTCCATGTCAGATATATATCTTCCATTTTTTATTCAAATGGACTAAAAGAGACACACATGGGCACATAAGCCACGTGTGTGTGTGTGTGTTTGTTTGGGTGTGTATGTATGTATGTATGTATGTATATATATATATATATATATATATATATATATATATATATATATATGCCATGTCAGATATATATATTTTCAATTTTTTATTCAAATGGAATGGAGTGAAACGGCAAACACATGGCCACTGCTACTCCTCTCCATTTCCATATGAAATAGCCATTGGGTGCTGTTGGGGGGAGGGCAGGCCCACAACAATGGCCGCAGTTGAATGGAACAGCACTTCACCTTAGTGAAGTATTCTATACAATACATATCTGTTTATTTCATGTGATGATAAAAGGCTCATACAATACAAATATTTTTTTTAATGTTTTCTTTCACAGTGATAGCGTCTCCGACTGGGAGCCTCCGGTGCCAAGGTGCCCATCCCCCACTGAAGCGGGTTCATCCAGCCGGACTCCTGCTGTCTCTGGCTCCACACCTACCCCCGCCCGGCCATCTAGAGGTGGGAAGAGGGTAACAAAGAAGCGGAGGAAGGGAAGTGTGGAACCTGCTGGTAGAGAGGTAGAGGGGCAATGGCACTCTGTGCTGGAGGAAGATGTGGCGCCCCGTGCTCCAGTTTTCAGACCTAAAAGGCAACCCGGACCCCAACTGGATATGACATCGAAGTATAGCCCGATGCAACTTTTCCAACTGTTTTTCACCCCGGCAGTTGTTGATTCCCTTGTTTGCAATACTAACAAGTATGGGGCTAGGAAGCAAGCAGGAAAGAAACAGGAATGGAAGCCCATTTCCATGTCAGACATTTTCTGCTACCTTTCACTGGTAATTTACATGGGGCTGGTGAAGTTCAAAACCCTAAAGGATTACTGGAAAACATCCGAACTCTATCAACTGCCTTTCCCCCCCACTGTCATGTCCTCTACAAGGTTTTTAAATATCTCACGGGAGCTTCACATCAGTGACCCAGAAGATGATGAGGAGAATGACAGGAGGAGAGGCACCGCACGGTTTGACAGGCTCTGCAAAGTCAAACCTCTCTACCACAGCATGGTTGAGGCTTGCAAGACCCATTTTCAGCCCGCACAGAACGTGTCAATCGATGAGAGGATGGTAGCCTCAAAGGCCAGAATTGGCCTAAAACAATACATGCGTAACAAGCCAACTAAGTGGGGTTACAAGCTGTTTGTTTTGGATGATTCTGTGTGTGCATACACATGCAATATTTTTGTCTATGAGGGGAAGAACACTTGTGCGACTGGTAAGGGACTTAGCTATGACTCTGTGATGGAGTTATTGGATTTCCAACTGCTGGGGAAGGGCTACAAACTCTTTGTGGACAACTTTTACACAAGCCCTACCCTGTTTGCAGACCTGAGGAAGCTAGAGGTGTGGGCTTGTGGCACTATTCGGACCAACAGAGTGGGCTTTCCAAAGACAAAAGTAAATGACATGCCTGAGCGGGCTGAGCGGGGTACCATGCGATGGATCCGTGAAGATGGCCTGCTGTTTGTGAAGTGGATGGACACTAGAGAAGTGGTGATGTGCTCCACTATTCACAAGCCCTTCAGTGGCGACCATGTCAGTAGGCGTGTGAAAGACGCCATGGGTGCATGGACCACCAAAAATGTCCCCATTCCTGCAGCCATCAAGGACTACAACAAGAGCATGGGAGGTGTAGACCTATCAGACGCACTGATAGGGTACTACAATGTTCTACACAAAACAAAGAAGTGGTACAAGACATTGTTTTACCACTTCATTGACATTGCTGTGGTGAATTCCTTCATCCTGCAGAAGGAAATGGCGAAGAGCTGTGGACAGCCCCCCATCACACAGCTAGCCTTCAGGGAGCTGCTCATCCGGGAGCTTGCTGCCTATCGCACAAAGTCCACTGCATCACGCTCTGCCCCCTCTACCTCTGCCCGCTCTACCTCTGCCCGCTCTACCTCTGCCCGCTCTACCTCTGCCCGCTCTACCTCTGCCCCCTCTACCTCTGCCCCCTCTACCTCTGCCCCCTCTACCTCTGCCCCCTCTGCCCGCTCTACCTCTGCCCCCTCTACCTCTGCCCGCTCTACCTCTGCCCCCTCTACCTCTGCCCGCTCTACCTCTGCCCGCTCTACCTCTGCCCGCTCTACCTCTGCCCCCTCTACCTCTGCCCGCTCTACCTCTGCCCCCTCTACCTCTGCCCCCTCTACCTCTGCCCGCTCTACCTCTGCCCCCTCTACTCCTGCCTCCAGTGGTGTTCATATGCCACAGTTCATTACTGCAGGCATGACTGTGCCTCATGGCCAAAAGGCCACAGCATGGAGGCGTCGTTGTGTTCTGTGTCACATGAAGTCCCCCATCACCTGCACCACGTGTTCAGTTTGTCTCTGCTTTACCTCAGAAAGAGACTGCTATGGGACATGGCACAGGCAGCAAAATATTGTGTAGAAGACCTCTAAAGGCTCTACCCCTGTTTTTTTGTTGTTTTTTTTAAATATTTTTTTAAACATTTTTTTTTTTTGTGTGTTAGAATTGCTTTTTGATATGTTGTATATAGTTATTTGCACTGTTGTATATAGTTATAGGTCATTTCACCAATTCGGCCACTTGGGTACATTTGGGCAACTTGTGTGGGACACCTGGGTGACTTCATGCTAAATGTCTTGTAGCACACTCATTTTGGAAGTTATCAGTCTAAAACTTTGCACAACTACAGTTGCCCTCTTGTGTTCTCCATCTAAATTGTCCCCAGCATCCTATCTGACTGTTTGGCTATTCCAGTACATGTGAAAAAGGATGCTACAACAATAAAAACAGAAAACATATGTTTATTTCCTTGTATTTTCTTCTACCAGATCTATTGTGTTATTCTCCTACATTCAATTAACATTTCCACAAACTTCAGAATGTTTCCTTTTAAATGATACCAAGAATATGCATATCCTTGTTTCTAGGCATGAGCTACAGGCAGTTAGATTAGGGTATGTCTTCAGGCGGAAATTGAGAACAAGGGTTGCAGCCATAAGAGGTTGTTAAGGAGCCTGAAACAACACGAGAGAATACACACAGGTGAGAAGCCTTACCACTGCTCCCAGTGTGGCAAGTGTTTTAACCAGTTACGGAACCTGAAACAACATGAGAGAATACATACAGTTGAAAAGCCTTACCACTGCTCCCAGTGTGGAAGGAGTTTTAACCAGAAAAGCAACCTCAACCAACATAAGATAATACACAACGGGGAGAAGCCTTACCACTCCTCCCAGGTGCAAAGCTTTTGCCCATTTAGGAAGCCTGAAAGAACACATGAGACTGCACATAGAGGAGAAGGCTTACAAAAGCTCAGACTTTGGGAAAACCTTATGAAATTGCTTCTTCCAATTATTGATAAACATGTACCTGTTAAGAAACTGACTGTTAGAACTGTTAAGGCTCCATGGATTGATGAGGAAGTTAAAAACTGTATGTTTGAAAGAGTTGGGGCAAAAGGAGTGGCTAATAAGTCTGGCTGGCTTACGTACTGCAAATGGAGAAATTGTGACCAAACTCAATAAAATAATACACCTTATTAGGAAGCCAAGATCAATGATATAAAGAATGATGGGAAAAAAACTTGTAAAAAATCATAATGAAAGAAAAGCAGTGCAAGTATTACATTTTGTAAAGTTAGTGTGGGAGAGGTGGAAAAATTGTTATCGATCAATAATGACATTGACAACTTAGATGGGAAGCTACTGAGGACAGTAGCTGACTCTATAGCCACTCCTATCTGTCATATTTTTAATCTGAGCCTAGAAGAAAGTATTTTATCCTCGGGCCTGGAGCAAAGCCAAAGTAATTCCACTACCCAAGAGTGGTAAACACGGTCTTTACTGGTTCTAACAGCAGACCTATAAGCTTGCTGCCAGCTCTTAGCAAACTGTTGGGGAAAATTGTGTTTGACCAAATACAATGATATTTCTCTGTAAACAAATTAACAACAGACTTTCAGTATGCTTATAGAGAAGGGCACTCAACATGTGCTGCACTGACACAAATGACTGATGATTGGGTGAGAGAAATTGATAACAAGAAGATTGTGGGAGCTCTATTGTTAGATTTCAATGCAGCCTTTGATATTATTGACCATAACCTGTTGTTTAAGAATGTCTGTGCTATGGCTTTTCAACCTCTGCCATAATGTGGATTCAGAGCTATCTATCTAGTAGAACTCAGAGGGTTTTTAAAGGAAGCTTCTCTAATGTCAAACATATAAAGTGTGATGTACCGCAGGGCAGCTCTCTAGGCCCTCTACTCTTTTCTATTCTTACCAATGACCTGCCACTGGCATTAAACAAAGCATGTGTGTCCATGTATGCTGATGATTCAACCATATAAGCATCAGCAACCACAGCTAATGAAGTCACTGAAACACTTAACAAAGAGTTGCAGTCTGTTTTGGAATGGGTGGCCAGTAATAAACTGGTCCTGAACATCTCTAAAACTAAGAGCATTGTATTTGGTACAAATCATTCCTTAAGTTCTAGACCTCTGCTGAATCTGGTAATGAATTGTGTTGCTGTTGAACAAGTTGAGGAGACTAAATTACTTGGCATTACCTTAGATTGTAAACTGTCATGGTCAAAACATATAGATTCAATGGTTGTAAAGATGGGGAGAGGTCTAGCCGCAATAAAGAGATGCTCTGCTTTTTTGACACCACACTCCAAAAAGCAAGTTCTGCAGGCTCTAGTTTTGTCTAATCTTGATTATTGTCCAGTCGTGTGGTCCAGTGCTGCAAGGAAAGACCTAGTAAAGCTGCAGCTGGCCCAGAACAGAGCGGCACGTTATGCTCTTAATTGTAATCAGAGGGCTGATATTAATACTATGCATGCCAGTCTCTCTTGGCTAAGAGTTGAGGAGAGACTGACTGCATCACTTCTTTTATAAGAAACATGAATGTGTTGAAAATCCCATATTGTTTGCATAGTCTGTAAGGGAATTCTGCCCTATGTGCACAGAAGAGACCACAGGAAAACTTATTTGATCAGAGGTTAGTTTGCTTAATAAGGATTGCAACCCGGAGTTTACACTTACAGCAATTTGCAAGCAACACTCAGTTCAAAAGATGGTGTTTTCCCTTTTTATCCCCTACTGAGGATCACCCCGCCCAGAGTGATGTCCCTTAACTTTAACACCATATAAGCTCATAATTAATAGTTGCTAATACAAAGACACCTCGCGGCACAGCGCCTCTCCCCTATTTGACCTAGGTAGTTTGTGTGTATGCATTGATATGTAGTCTACGTGTGCCTTTTACAAAATGTATGTAGTTCTGTCCTTGAGCTGTTCTTGTCTATTGATGTGCTGTATTATGTGTCATGTTTTGTGTGGACCCCAGGAAGAGTAGCTGCTGCTTTTGCAACAGCTAATGGGGATCCTAATAAAATACCAAACTCTGTTATTCTCTCTGAGCTCAGAAATAAAGAATCTTGGTTTGACTTGGACTCCAGCAGATCCTTATTTTATAATATCCACCACAACTCTCCCACGGATTGCTGTTTATCATTGTCTCAATGAAGACTTCCTCATTCCACTTTCCTGGGGTCATTTACAAGCCTCCCACTGGTTGAATAAACGTTGTTTCCACGTCAAATTAAAAACATCTTTACATTGATGAACCTTCACTATCTTCATCCCTAAACTAGCAACATTAACTATTGTCTATTGTTATTCTCAGGAACCTTTCTGGCCATATGAAATCCTAGCTAAATACAATGTTCCCTACCAGTTTTCATGTCTTTGGTTATGCAAACATTTGTTTATTTAATTATATTTCTCATTGAGATTAATATTTTTTTTATTCTGTATGGGTCACGCATTGCTTTGGTCATATGTTCCCTTACGGGTCAATGATTTTAATTAGAATATAGCAATTATGCTCTCTCCTCAATCACTTACAGTTTCTTTGGAAAGTATTCAGACCCCTTGACTTTTGTATTAAATGTATTAAATGAAACAATTTCCTCAGCAATCTACACACAATACGCATTACCTCCCACTGGTTGAATAAATGTTGTTTCCACGTCATATTAAGTTAAAAAACATCTTGAACATCTTGAACATTGATGAACCTTCAAAGGAAAGGGTAAAAATGATCTGTTTATGTCGTTTGTAAAACATGTGTTTTGAAAGACACCTGGGGGTCCAGGTTGTTAGTTATTTTGTGTACATATAGTTCCCCTGTGTGTAAGAGCCCCCCTAGATTCACATCTTCTTGACGTTTAACATTCCCAGCCAAGGGGTGAGACAGAGGGAGAGAGATTTAAATTCATTGAAAGTAAATTACATTTTATTTCAAACCTTTTATTTTATTCAAAAACTTTAGTACAGTCATTTAAACATACATATTACAATTATTAAAGTTTACTATGTAATATTAAATACAAAATTATGTCACTAATGTTTTGTTACTAAAGAACTTTATATAAATCATACATGTTATTATTACATGTAGCAACAGCACATGACAACAACATGGTTGCAACCCCACATAACAACAACATGGCAGCAACACAACATGACAACATGGTAGCAGCACAACATAACAACAACATGGTAGCAAAACAACATGGCACCAACACAACATGGTAGCATCACAACATGGTAGCAACACCACATGACAACATGGTAGAAACACAACATAACAACAACATGGTAGCAACACAACATGGTAGAAAAACAACATGGTACCAACACAACATGGTAGCATCACAACATGGTAGAAGCACCACATGACACCAACAAGGTGGAAAAACCACATGACAACAACATGGTAGCGACACCACATAACAACAACATGGTAGCAACACCACATAACACCAACATGGTACCAACACCACATGACAACAACATGGTAGCAACACAACATGGTAGCAACACAACATGGCAGCAACACAACATGGTAGCAACACAACATGGTACCAACACAACATGGTACCAACACCACATGACAACAACATGGTAGCAACACAACATGGCAGCAACACAACATGGCAGCAACACAACATGGTAGCAGCACAACATGGTACAAACATTATTTGGCACAGACCAGAGCACAAAGGCAAGAAGGTAGAGACAGCAATACATCACACAAAGCAGCCACAACTGTCAGTAAGAGTGTCCATGATTGAGTCCTTGAATGAAGAGATGGAGATAAAACTGTCCAGTTTGAGTGTTTCTTGCAGCTTGTTCCCGTCGCTAGCTGCAGCGAACTGAAAAGAGGAGCGACCCAGGGATGTGTGTGCTTTGGGGACCTTTAACAGAATGTGACTGGCAGAACGAGTGTTGTATGTGGAGGATGGGGGCTGCAGTAGATATCTTAGATAGGGGTGAGTGAGGCCTAAGAGGGTTTTATAAATAAGCATTAAACCAGTGGGTCTTGCGACTGGTATACAGAGATGACCAGTTTACAGAGGAGTATAGAGTGCAGTGAGGTGTCCTATAAGGAGCATTGGTGGCAAATCTGATGGCCGAATGGTAAAGAACATCTTGCCGTCCAATGTATCCTACCAAGACTATATCCAACCCTACTCCATGTGTTGCCACTATCATGTATCCTACCATGACTATATCCAACCCAAATACATGTGTTTCCACTATCATGTATCCTACCATTACTATATCCAACCCAGCTCCATGTGTTGCCACTATCATGTATCCTACCATGACAATATCCAACCCAACTCCATGTGTTGCCACTATCATGTATCCTACTTGGCTGAAGCTTTGATCCAGTGGAAGAAGTATTGAGGAGCAGGGAGGTTAAAGGTCACTTCGGGATACAGCTGTTACTCT